>NC_056729.1:194138089-194260589 GCF_019279795.1 Protopterus annectens | reverse complement strand
TTAATAAGCTCCTCCCTTTCTACACTGATACTGATATATTGAATTATTTGTTTGCCTTTCCTTATATTTGTATTGAAAAGTACATTTTGCCTCATAATTGTCTGTTCTACTGATTTACTTGCTCTGAATTCATTATGTAGATAGCTGTTGGATAATGTAGTGTATTTCTGCACTATAGCTAGCAGTTGTTTTTACATGAAGAGCTCAGTGGATTTTCCATCTAGTGTACTGCATGGCAGCCTGGTGTGTTCAGGTTGGAGAAACACTTGAGATTTCTGTACATGGTTTTACTGGCTTATTAAATCAGCTTATCTTGTTTTTAGTGCCTTTATAAATTATTACAATTGAGTGGCTCTTGGCTCATTTATACAAAGCAAAGTACTTTTATTGAATAATGACACTTTTATAAGCTGTTTAATGTACGTTGATATATCCATATCTTTACATTTGTTTGTGGTAGCACTTCATATCGTTTATGTTTGTGATAAAATTTCACTCCGGACACTTCTTTGCTGAGCTTTTACATTAGGACTGAGATTATTCATCTAGTGGCAGTAGGTTTTTCCCTGGTCTATCTGATGCAAAAGAGTTCTAAGAATTTTTTTCCACTTCTCTTAATACTTTGTATTTTAGCAGTTCAAAAAAAAACTATACTTTCTTCTACTGTTTTAAGTAGTTAATTGCACTGTATTACATCTGTAGGACTATTGTAGGTAGTTTGTGTGGTCTTGTTACACTTGGGCTCCAAACCAGCTATTCTACATTAAGAATGTGTTTTTCTGTACCCTTGTGCAGAAGTGCACTGATCTAACCTGTCTGTATTGGGGAATGCTAGAAGAAAGCTTATAACTTATTTCTCTTTGCTCTTATTTAAGCCTCACATTTGTGTGGTGCTGCTCTTTGCACAGAGGTGCTTAGCAGTGCCATTTACAGTTCAAAAAGCCTAGAAGCTCAATTTTTCCCTAAACAGCTGTCAGTGAACCCCTTCTATTTTTTCTGCTGCTCTAAGAGCAACTTAGACTAACCAGTGCTGCCTTACTGATCATCCTTAGCCTACAAAAAGTATAGGTTTCCTCTTGTAGTCTCAGCATTACAAGCAAAGTCCTGTCAAATTAACCCATTCCCTTCCCTAATAAACCATACAGTAGAGGTCTGCTATCACTGTATTATGGATGGGCAGTTTCCAATCATCTCTCTCGCTAGCCTGATAGACATGGGGATCCTGAGGCAATGTACCAATTGTTTCATGTGTACTGACAACCACTTACTCCTGAAACAACTACTTTATGTGGGAGATGTAGTTTCACTATGAAATTGGAAGCAAGACTCTCACATAAGGACAAATTAAATGCCAAACAGATTGCCAGCACAGACACACTTCCCACACTGATTAAGGACACGCCACATAAGCCAACACATGTGAAGGTACTCACTACACTAACTCACACTTACCAAAAGATAAGAGGCCTCCCAAACAAAAACCACTTACACACACATAACAATCTAAAAAACAACTACAACACATAACACACACATACACACACCAGTGTCTCAACAAATAAATCCATAAGGCGTAACACCACAAAACCTAATGTTTTGGTCATAGGTGACTCCATTGTGAGACACATGGATATTCCCCTCTCCAGGTTGGAAAACAAGTGGGTTACAAATAGCTACTTGTCAAGTGCCAGGATCCATCAAGTCATCAACCACTCAAGTTACTCACCACAAGAAACAGTATGACTCCATCATATTCCATGTGGGGGTGAATGACTTGAGACATACCTCACTGGACTATATGAAGAGAGACATGACTAAGCTTTCAGATTATATGTCAAAGGCAGGTATAAGCCTAGCCTTAAGCAACATTCTACCTTCTCCAAGGATGATGCCACATTACAAAGAAAAAATGATTGACTTTAACAATTGGCTGAGCTTCTGGTGTCAGTCCAAGGGGATCCAATATCTGTCAGCCTGGGAAGACATGGTTGAAAGGGCACGCTGCTTTGCCAGAGATGGTCTGCACCTGTCTCTTCTAGGCTTTCAGATACTGGCAAATGCATTGAGTACCCCTATTGGGCCTTTTTTATGCAGTGTCAAAATAACCAACCTGCCAATATAATTTTGTCTAGATAAATTCAAAGTGCTGCTGCTTAATGCTAGGAGTCTAAACAAGAAGGTGCACTCCCTGGAAGAACTCCTAACTTTGGAAGATGCTGACGTCTGTGCAGTCACTGAGTCATGCATCAAAGGTACAGGAAGCACCCCAGCCATATAGGTTTACAGTGCTTTCCATACTTTCAGACCACAAACTGAATATTAAAGGACCAAAGGAGGACGTGTATCCATCTTCATTAAGGATAAGTACAATTCTAGACTGGTCAAACAATATGACTCTCTTGAGCTACTCCATGTCCAATTAGCTATAACAAAGCTTCCTACCACATCATACCTAGCTTAGGTCCCCCACCATGAAATAGGAAAAGTGTACCACATACCTGGACTTACTGGAGTTACTTGCCATACAGCCCAATACCTTACTCATGGGTGATTTTAGTTATCCTACCATCGACTGGGAAGGATACACAACCACAAACATGCTGGCTCAGAGGTTCTTGGACATTGTCAGTGCAGATGCTCTGAAAAAGCTAGCCACCACATCCACAAGAGTCTCAAATGTCCTGGGCATAGTAGTCACTAACATGGGAGAGTTTTGTACCCCCTCATGTGATGTCATGCTATTAAGATCAGACCATAAATCAGTCTCGTTTTAAGTAATTATAAGACTAGACACCCCATCAAGCTCAAAAATGCTTATGAATTTTTTTAAGACAAATTACTTCCTACTAAGTGACATCATAAGAAGTTTCAAAGCTCATTCAAATGCACATAATATGGACTCCTATGCAGAGGTGTACACCAATGCCCTATATAACCACTTAAGTGGTTGTATAGAATCAGCTGTACCTGACTGGATTAAAACCAGGTTGTGCCAAAAAGGCAAGCCACCCTGGTGGACCCCTAGTATAAACAGGATATACAACAAGAAAAAATAAACTAATGGCCATGAACAAGATGGAACTGGCTTAGCAGAAGAAGAAGAAATGCCTCTCTATCTTAAACAAACTAATTAGAGATCTTATCAAGTCCTCCAAAAATAATTAGGAAGGAAACATAGCCTTTCTAGCTAAGAAGAACACAAGATATTCTTTAAGTACATCTAAAATCTAAAAGGTAATGCCCAGCTATGTACTGAACTGGTTGTGGATGGCACCACCTATGCTCAACTGGATGTAATAGCCAAACTGCTAGCTTAGAAATTTGAAGCAAACTTCATTCCCAACTTCTCCAGTCATCCCCAACATATACCTGCCTCCACTTCTCAGCCTATTATCTCAAGAGAGCAGGTCATCTTGGCATTATCCAAAGAAAAAATACACAGGATCATTGGGACCGGACAACATCCTAGGTTGCCTGTTAAACAACATAAAACATGACCTATTAGACCCACTTGGATCTCTGTTTAACCACAGCCTGAAAACTGGCTATATGTCAGCAGAATGGAGGACAGCAACAGTAATCCATCTACACAAAGACGAACCATGAACCAATCCTGGGAATTATAGGTCCAAAAGCTTATCTAGCCTCATCTGCAAGGCCATGGAAAGAATCATTATGGACCTTAGCCATGAGTAAGAACTATTTATATGCACTCCCCAACCAGACACCACATTGGCTAACAACAGGCAAAACAATGTTCTTACTTAAGAGTGAACCTGAAAGCTACCCTAAAAATTATTGACCAATAACATGCCTTCCAACAATGTATAAACTATACATGGGAATTGACGCCAACAGAGTTTATAGTCATTTAGAGGAAAACTCAATTACGGCAGTAGAACAAAAGGGCAACAAAAGAAAGTCATATGGAGCAAAGGATCATTTGTTGTTAAATCAAACTATAGTGGAGAACTGTAAAAAGCGGAAGAATCTAAATATGGGATGGATTTACTATAAAAAAGCATTTGATAGTATCCCACATTCATGGATAAAAGTGTGCTTGAAAATGTATAAGATACACCCTACATGACTGCATTATAGTAGCCATGAAATAATTTCAGACCACTTTGCAATTAAGCCATGATAAAGGACAGATTATTATCTCAGGGATAAAAATTCAAAGGGGGAATATTCCAAGGTGACTCTCTGTCACTGTTGCTATTCTGCCTTGCCATTAACCCATTAAGCTGTTTACTTAACAGCTTAGTCCACGGCTACAATTTGGCTACTAGAAAACAACAAAGTCTAATGACTTCTCGTCTTCTCTTTGTTGATGATTTAAAACTTTATAGCTCATCAGATGAGGAACTGAAAGCACAAAAGCAGATTGTAAAAACTTTTTCAGATGATATTAGAATGTCATTTGGTCTTGATAAATGTGCAAAAGCAACCTTTACAGCAGGAAAACTGCAGCACCAGGAAAACATCAGTTTAGGACAAGAATGTGATATAATAGAACTTGAGCAAGAAGGAGTGTATAAATACTTGGGAATTGATAAGGGATCAGAAATAAAACATGAACAAATGCAAATAAAACTCATTAAGGAATACTTTAGAAGACTTAAATTAATCCTGAGAACACCATTAACATCTAGGAACAAGATTCAAGCTATAAACCAATTTGCTCTTCCTGTCCTAACTTACAGTTTTGGAGTGATTGATTGGTCCCAAAAAGCATTGGATAGATTAGATATTAAAACAAGGAGGGTGCTTCATGCTCACCAAATGATTTATAAAAAGTTGTGTATGCAAAATTATATGTTCCGCATTCAAAAGGAGGGATAGGCCTCCTTAACATTGATTACATGTATAGATCCGCAATCGTGGGACTCCACACATATCTACTGACCTCACAAGATCCAAAGGTAGAGAATGTTTTGAGACATGAGGAGAATAATTCTAAGATGACTTCTCTGCTTAATTTAGCAGAAGCATATCAACGTCAAGCAGAAATGGAAATCAAACCAGAAGTAGATAAAAAACAGGCAACAACTAAATGTGCCAAAAACAAAAGAAAGAATATAACGTGAAGGACCAGTTAAGAAGGCAAGAAATGTGGAAAAAGCATAAATACAGTTGCAAGTATAGTAAACTTCTGCAAGAAACTCATGTTGATCAGGAACAAACACAGGAATGGTTAAGGAGAGGTGAATAAAACCAAGAAATGAAAGGTTAATATTGGCCGCCCAAGACTGTGGACTATGTATACACTGGTTTACAAATCCATTGAACATGTGTGAGAAATAAATGTAGGTTTTGTAAAACCAAAATGGAAACAGTCACACACCTTGTTGCTGGTTGTGACACATTAATGACAGAAGGACTGTATACTGAAAGGCATAATAATGTGGCGAGACTGTTGCACTGGGGATTGTGTAATCATTATGGTATTGAAGTGGCTGAAAAACAATGGAAACATGAGCCACAAAGCATCATAGAAAATGATGAAGTTTATATCGTATGGGATCACCTATTACTAACAGTTGAAAAGATAGATGCTAGACAACCGGATATAGTGGTCCAAGAAAAGAAGACAAAAGTAGCATTGATCATTGAAATCACCACACACAGTGACTACAGTGTCTTGTGCACAGAGAGACACAAAGTCATAAAATACCAGGATCTGCAGGCAGAAATGAGAGCAATGTGGAAGAAAGATACCCAGGCAGTTCCAATAGTAGTAGGAGCAACAGAACTTATAAAAAAAGAATCTACAATCATATTTAGATATGTTACCAATCCACGTAACCCCATACAAATTGCAGAAAGAGTCATTACCAGGCACATTGCAGGTGCTGCAAAGAGCACTTTTGCTGACATCAAAGATTGAAACAATACTAATTTCATGAAATTTAATCATACTTTGACTTAGGAATGGGGTCCATTCCCGCCATGGTATTAGAAACCCAAAAGGTTTGGAGAAATTAGAAAATGGGAAAGACCTTATTAACAAGGATATAGGTAATCTCCAAACTCTGGACCCAGCCCAGTTCAGATTCATTAAAGGTAGATCATGCCTGTTAAACATGGTTGACTTCTTTGAGAAAGTCACCAAGTCCCTGGACGATGGAAAGAGAGTACATGCCACCTGTCTTGACATAGCCAAATCATTTGACACATTCCCCCACTCAGTTATTATAAAGAAACTCTCACAATTGAGAATTAACCCCTGCATTACAAGATGGGTAGCTAACTAGCTCACTGACAGGACATATACTGTAAAAGTGGGTTACTTCATCTCTAGCAAAAACGGTCAACAGTAGTGTACCACAAGGGTCTGTACTGGAACCCTTATTGTTCATAATTTATTTCTCAGAAGTTCAGGGAAACTTGGATGGCCTGTTGCTCACCAACTTCGCTGGTGATTGTAAATTGGGAACAATCACTGAGTACCCCAGCAATGTTAATATATTGCAGGCAGGGTTAACACAGATGAATGCCTGGAACCAAAGCCACGGATTCAAGCTAAATGCAAAAAAATGCATTATTATTGTCTTTGGGAAAGCTGAAATTCCTGCTAATTACATTATAGACAACACCTCCCCTGGGAGTAGATCCAGTGGCACATGATCTGAGTACTCAGATTGATAGCAATTTGAACTTTGACCATCACATATCCACAGTAGTAAGGACATTCTTCTGTATGACACATTTTATAAGTAAAGGCATCACATCTAGATCCAAGAATTGTATCATTCCATTATACTTTGCCTTTGTCTCAGACCATTAATTGAGTACAATGCTCCCTTCTGCATGTATCTCACCAGACATCTGCAGCAATTGGAGAGACCACAGAGGTTTCTCACCAAGAAATTACAGGGTATACAAAGCAAGTCTTATACAGAAAAATTGAAAGCCCTGTCACTGTATTCTGTCTCCGACAGGTTGCTAATGGGTGACCTATGCCTGTCTTACAGGGCAGTCTCTGACCCAGCCCTGATGGAAATGTTACACATTTGTAAATCAAACTGCACAAGGGTCACTCTATCCAAGGATCTTAAACCTAGCTTCTGACATGAACATGTCACGCTGGAGAGAGAGATATATAGATAGATACATCTCCCAGAGGCTGCCACTTCTCTGGAACAAGTTTTCAATTAATGTAACACAAAGCTCCTCCCTAACCTTCTTCAAATACAACTTAGATGAAAGGATGGGTGACTGCAAAATCACTCCTAGCGTGGCGCTCATATCCCTCCTGGACAGATAGAGTTGGTTGTAACTACCATTGATGCTTACCTATGTGGTTCTCTGGTTCGATCCTCGGCTGGGGTGCTTTCTGTGTGGAGTCTGCATGTCCTCCCTGTAGTCGCGTGGGTTTCCTCCGGGTGCTTCAGTTTCCTTCCACATCCCAAAAACATGCTGTAGGTGGATTGGACACTCTAAATTGGCCCTAGGGTGAGTGCATGCATGTGTGTGCCTTCTGTGGAAGGTTGGACGCTGGGCTGGCAACTCAGCACCATAAAACTGCACTGCCAATCATGAGCAGACAGGTGATCCACTGCGGTGACCCCTAACTGGGAAAAAGCCAAAAGAAGAAGAAGACGCTTACCTATGTAAACTTTGCTCAACTAGCCACTGACAATTGGGGCAACTTGCGATAAATATGGTTAGACTTATAAGGGCTTGGGGGCCTGTTTGCCTAGTAACCTTCTATGAGCCTATGAACCTATGAAATATTACCATTCCTGAATACCACATTCTATAGCAGATGTAGGGAAATAAGCATGGTGTAAGTACCTACATGATTACATGACATCCTTTAGCAATGTAATGTAATGGTCTGCAGGTGTCTATGATTTTTCTGACTGCAGGAACAATCATCTTTCACATTCTCCCCTCTTTAATGTGCATATACTGAGAGTGTGTCAGGAAGAACTTACCAAAACGTCTGAAAGAACATTGATTTAGGACAGCAACACTCTTAAGAGGCAAATGCTGGCTTTAATAACCTCAATTACTGACCCTTAATAAGAAATGTTCTTTATTTTCAAGGGAATACTTTAAGCATCAATAAAGATAACATGAGCAATAAAACAGAGATAGAATTGCTATTAAGAAAGCATATATAAGGGAATGAGGCACCATAAATAAAGAAATGATACACTTGCAGTGTTTGCAGACATTGTTTAATATTGTGTGAGCACACGGATATCCTAACTGCAATGTCCCAGTCATCCACACATGTACTGTCAAATAATTAAGGACAACTTTCTTAACTTGTTTCTGTTGCAATTCCAGTGTTCAAATCCATACAGGCTCTTCTTGCAAAGTAACAAGGTTGTTTAAGCTTGTGGAATGTACATTTAAGTCGTTTGATCAGTTTTCTTTCCTTGTATCATTTTCATGCAATGTGTCATTGTGCTGAATTGATTGGCAGTGGTCAAGAGCAGTGAATGGCAATTCACTGCCCAAAGTAAACAAATGACAAACCAGTGCTGCAATGAAGACTGACATTGTTGCACTTTACTCAGTGGTCTGGACAGCAAAGAGCGAAGAAATTCAAGCTGTCTGACTTCTATATCAGTGGCACATAGTGCAACGGTATTGAGCTTAGGTAAGCAGTATAGGTGATTCAGAGATCGAAACCTATTCCCATATCATTTTACTGACGGAATTCCTTATAAATCTTGGCACTCATTTTGGTTTCTGAATCTGTTGATGTGAGAAACTCAAGCAAAGTTAATATTGACTAAAACTGACATATAGATGACATTTGAAATGATATCAGTATTAGTTGTGCGATCAATGAAAGCATTTCTTCACCTCCATGTGCCCTTCTCCATTCCCTTGGTATTAGCTTAAGTCCTAGTATTGTGAGATGTACACAATAGTATTGATGTGGCAAGGAGATGTGAGAAGGCTGAATGTATCAGTGTAATGCAGTCATAGCTATGCTCATTGCTAGATATACACTATGATTCATATGCTAAGTTATTTCCAAAAGACTTTGTTTAAATGCATTTGATAAATACTGCCTTCTGCATTTGCTCAGCACTTGGTAGAGTGAAATTAACTTTCATAGATTAATGAAAACATTGAAAAAATTTTTTTATGCTATACATAGCACAAACCAGCCTAGTGACATTGGGTGGCTATCAGCAGTCTGGATAGTACTTAGTGAAGAAAATACACCTGTCAGGTACTTTTCTCTGTAGCACAAGGTATAAATACAGTGAGTTTAGAGAAAAGGGGCAGTTAATGCATGCTTCAATTCCACTTAACTCATAATTTTAGAGGGTAAACTGAATACATGTTTAATCACATTTTGTGATACCATTGTGTTGCTTTTTAAAAAACAACTCTTGTCTCTATTGCTATCATGTTAGGTTTTGCCTGTCCACTTTCACATTATTTGTCATTAACTACAAGTTTAATAATTTGTTCCACAAAGTAGATTTCTGATGTTGCAATTTCAAATTAGAAGGATGAATGTGTGACTTGAAAGCACTTCTTGCTCTGGTCATTGGTACATATACACATTGATTGCATTTAATTACAGACTGCTTTTTTTCTGTATCATATTTTTTCTAATGTCTTTAAGATTTGCTCTCCACCCATCAGCATGCAAAAATGACTGACTGCCCAAGGAAAAAAGTTAAAAAATTAGTTTAGGCTGGCTGATGTAGAGCAAATATGCCTGGTGTTGCACAGCCCTCAACACCATGGATAGTATTTACTACCGGTAATGCATTTGACAGATGTCCAGCTCTGTGGCAGAATGTGTAACTGAAGTGAATCTAGAGAAAAAAAGGCACATGAAACATTGTTCAAATCCTGGTTAAAGATTACATTGAAATTATTCATGTTGTGTCTTTCGGCTTTTCCCGGTTAGGGGTTGCCACAGCAGAACTTCGGTCTGCTAATGATTGGCAGTAGATTTTTACATGCCGAGTTGCCAGCTCTGATGCACAACCTTCAACGAAGGTACGCCCATTCACACATGTCTCCACACAGAAGATGCTTTAGCTGAGAATCGAACAGGACAACGTCTTACTGTGAGGCGACAACACTACCGCAGCACCACCTCCGCATTATTGAAATTTTCATAATATGTATTTTTTTTTTCTTTTTAATTTGAATTTGCTTTCTGCTTGGCACGATTCCCTACATAAGGAAAAGGTGCAAAATTTAGTTTAGGCTTTCTTACGTAGCACAAACATGTTAGCAGTCGTGCACTTTCCTCAGCATTCTGGACAGTACTGAGTGGAGAAAATCATCCTATTGCACACTGATTTCAAGGTTTAAGTGCATTGAGCTTAGTGAAAAAACACAACTGGTTAAGGGTTCTACTCCAGCTGAACAATACTTTTACAAAGGGTGTAAGATTCCCATTTGTCACAATATTTAGATCAGTACTGTAAACTAAAGAAAAATGGCAATGCTAAACATGTTTATTGCAAGCAATTTATTTGTAATTCTTGCATAACTAAACATTTCTGTTTGCATATATCATTAATGTTTCACACAGAACCTCAAGCTGATGTGTGTCCAGCATCCTAAACTTGACAATGGTGACATTTAATATAAAATTCCTTGCATATGTGTGATGGCAAAATACTTTTGTTATAGTCTTCATGAATGATCACATAGCAGTACTATGTTTCTAGGATGTTAATGTCTTGTGAAGTATATATGTTTGTAACATACCCCAACCTGTATTACTCAGCTAATTCAACTGCACTCATCTGAAATATATTTACAAACAGAAATAAATAACTTTTACATTGAAATGCCTTCCCAGGACTACTTAAAAATCACACACCTTTCTGAGGTGTATCACCATTCATTTCCATATTAGCATAACACTCATTTCCATGTTTCAAATGGTGTTCACCTGTAGTAGTGTCAATTAATAAGCTAAGTTTAAATTTTGGCAGACATTATTCCATGAGTTCGAATCCCCACCAGTACAACAATATTTTAACAGTCTGTAAGCACCAACATCACAATATGTCACAATTCATCCTCTATCTCCTTCTAAACTGAAAGTATTAAAAAACATGTCATTAAGCATTCCATTGTTGAGTCATTAGTCTGAGCATCACAGATGGCAAAGCTCAATAACATGTTTCACATCTGCTCAGTAACATGTTTCACATTTTTACTGCTATGTGATGAAAGTAGTGACAATGTGTCTCTCAAGGAGTTCATCTGCCTTCAATTGTGCAAATGCATTTAGCAAGGCTGTGCATCTTTGCACACAACCAGTTACCTGCAAAATCTAACCTGGGAACCAGTCAGACAGATTTTGTTACTTTGACTTTTGCAGACATGGCTGGCAAAGCAGAAAATGGTACTAAATTTAGAGTACAGAGGTGGGGCGTTGACACATACATGGTATTTGTGATACTCCCTGTGAAGTGCTACAGCTGTAGGCTGCTGCACTGAGATTATACCAGGTCTCTGTATATGGTCAAGGCTTGGAATAGCTTAGACAATGCTGCCTCCAATGTAACAGGCATTCTAAGCACTGGGAGACGATGTTGTCACTACTATAGTGCTCTTACGAAGCACAAACAACACCTCCTAGACTGAATTTAGGACTGAAAACACTCCACAGTTGTGTAATTATAGTGACTCCTAACCTGTCTATGATATGGCATTAATGATCTAGCCAGCCAAAGCAGTTAATCATTATGTTTTCATATATATTTCTTTTCTTTTTGTACTGTACAGTTGGAGACCATGTAGCTGCAAACTGTCTGGTATACCAGGAGAGATTAACTTGCCTCAGAGAGGCAAGGGGTAAGTTTGCTGCCAGTCCAAATTCAAGCAGGAAATTTATTTTCATTACCTTAAACACTAGCATCTTCAGCAGACATACCTCAACTTTCACCTCAAGCGGCATGCCTTCCCCAATAACTCTTGCTGCTTATACTAGGCAAAGAGCGCAGTAACTTCACTGTGTGTGAGTTCAGTACCTAGAAGTAGTAATTAAGTTTTATTACTGGATGAATATTTATTAAATATTAATAGTGTTAAAACTTTGGGAATAATTAAATTATGATAATTGCAATTATTACATCTGAATGCATATTTCCTATCCGTCAAATGAAAAAAGGCTGCTTTTTTATATCATAGAAGTGAGAATTGTTTACTTTATGACACATAAATACATTTCCAGCATATATGGATGTGGCAACATTGTATAATAGGAAATTGCCATAATTGTTTAGGTATTTCCAAACAAACTTTACTGAAAAATACAGTGCTGTGACATGTCACATATCTAATTGTCTCTATTGTTTGTATCTGCCCACCTTTTCTCTCTAGTTGTTTAATTTTGGGGGGGGGGGTTATAATATATTATCAATCTTCTATTTACATAATTTCCTGCTTAAAAATGAATGATCAACAGCACAGAGAGGTACACTGACCACTGTGTCTCAGTCCACCACACCTCCACAGATGGCAGCACACTCAGCAAATATTGGCCAGAACCTGTCAGTGTAGCCTGCACAACACCTATCCTGCATTCTCAAACTGCATCAGGTAGCTTTGCCCTGGCTGCTGGTGCAGTGGTATCCTCTGAGAGAGCACTAGTAGTGCAGGTAGTGATTTTGCCACCTGGCAGGAGTTGACAAGCCTAGTCTAGGATATAATGAAGAGGGACCATGGTAAGTGTATCAGCAGGGTTGAAAAGTCTCTGTATCACATTATAAAGACAATGTCATGTGCAGCACTGACCTAGGCAGCTTCTGCAATAAACAGTGATGGCAGTTCTGAGGATAAGGACCAGATTTCTACTGGATGTGGGTGCACCTCTGATGCCCCCCATATATCTCCAATCTTGGGGTCCCCAACCTTTTGCCTCCATCACCATCCTTCTCTATCTTATATGCCCTGTATATATGTGCATGCTTCCTAACCTACCCTACTTATTTGACCATCTCATTCCTAACCACCTTTTCCAACACCCCTCTATTCCTCCAAAAAATAAAAACTTGGCACCTGTCCCACAAAAAAGTATGTCTTCTACATAGCTCTCCCCTTCACCTCTATGTCATCTAATTACAACTGATTTGGGCCAATTGGACATACAACATTATTATGTTGCTGTCTCTCATGACTAGTGTGGTGACTCTGCTAAGTCTTGAAATTGTGTGTACAATTGTACATAGATGTTGTGAAGAAGTGGATAGCTATGGTGCACTCTGATGCACCCTCCTGCAAATTCCTATATTCTTTCCCCTGTGTTCTAATCTCTGCTTGCCAACCCCATTTTCTTCACTGTCCTAGCCACCCCTTTTCACATGTTTAATCTGTATAAAAATAGATTCACATGCAAAACATATGGCCAGAAATGCCAAATGGAAACCTTTTACTTCACTTTATGTTCTTGGCATTTGTGCAGAGTTCGGTATTCTACAGCAATGCTTAGTGACAATAAATGCTGTTTAACTTCTTTTTGCAAGCATCAATGATTTCATTGTAGCTTGCAGTAGCCAAGTAACTTTAATGCCCATGTGCTTAAATCTGCTGCACTAAGAGAAAACAGAGTAAAAATCAAACTAAAGACAGTACTGTTGGAACAGTTACTGAAACAGCTCTTTGACTGCTGGATGCAATAGGAGGTCCTATATGGCATTGTTTGTAGCCTGATATTTTTGCATAGTGTCATGTGTTCACTTACAGCTCTAGTTCAATTTATATTTCTCTCCATATAAATCATTTTCTTAACATACCATTTGAATAGTGCAGCAAGAAATCATTTGCAAAAACATTGCAGCCTCAGCAGAGATATATATATAAACCCAACCTTTTCCTATTTATATATTCATGTTTATTGCACTCAACTTCCCCTTATATTACCTATAGCAAGGACTTTATTGTGTAGATCTTGACAGATTAATTATCATTTAATAAGTCAGACTAACACACCAAACATATTTTTCTGCATGCCCCAGAAAACATATTGTTGCTATTCCTCTCTGCATCTATGTCTGACTCTCTGTGTTCACCCCTTCTGCTCCAGTAAGTTGTCCCTGTGCTTCAATTGTGCTATTTTAATATCATGATGTAGTAATTGCTTTGTGGTGTGCTCAGCTAATGCACAAGTCTAGAAAGATTTTTGACGTACTTCAAAGCTTCTAATTCAGCCATTAGCTAAGTGTTACTGGCTTTATGTATACCAGTTACCTACATATTGTTGTAAGCCACCATTATCCTTCTTTAGTGATAACCTGCATTGTCCCTGCCTCCATGTCAACCTGTTGATGTCTCTTCTCCCTTCTGTATCACCTCTGCTTTTGCACACTGTCTGGCACCGGGCAACAAATGCAACTGAGGCAAAATGCAATCACACAGTGTATGGTAATATGTTGTGACTTTTATTGCTTTTGCCCACATTACTCTATTGTGCTTCACAGCTCTGTACTTAGCTATGTTTATTCAGTTTAATGTACTTTTCAACAAGCTGAAGAGCTGGATGTACAGATTACAGTGTTCAATAGGTTAATGGAGATGAATATATACATTCATGTTTGCTGAAATCTGGTGTGAAAAGTTAACTATCAGAAGCATGACTTCCTATGTGATGTGCTTAGAATAATACTCAGGCATAAGTGTATTTTTGGAATGCTCAAAAGGTTTGAATACAGACGGTTGAAAAATATTTCAGGATGTTTTGTCTGTCTCCTGTGGATGTAAATGCTGCCTTCACCTTTACTTAACACATCATTATCCTGCTGCTATAGTAATGCGCCAGCTACTTATTGTGAGGCCTGCCTTGTACAGATCTTTGAGCAAAAGTTAATACAGGGCAACATAAACTACTGTTAATTCCCATTCTGTGATCAACACTCCACAGTGTTATTATGCATGTGCTAACATTTTGCCATCAGCAGCGCAATTCAGCTTGGTAACACTACACATAGAGTGAAAAAAAAAAATCAAATAATTATTGTTGCATATTGTACAACATCTGCATGTCTCTGTTACTTTTGTCAAGTGGTGATCTTGATTTCAGTAGAAGCTGACTCAGTTAAGTCGGTTGTTTAATGTGTGTCTGCTGTAGAGTGTTTACACTTGCACCTCTGATACAAGTTTGGTTAACCTATTCTCACATAATTCATCACTGTTATTCTGCAGAGCATTGTCTTATGTATGACTTGAATGTTTTTCTTGGCAGTGCAAGTATGAGACAATAGAACAATGTCATCATCAAAACAGGAAGATGCAGGAAACTTTGCCAAATAATCCACTGGTTTACAACAGCGAAGGCCTATGGCATCCCATAATGTGAAGCATGTCAATGTCCCAAACAATAATGCAATGTACATGAAGCACAATATCAAAATTTTAGTAGAGATGTATGTCATTACATGTGACAATCATAGTAATGTTACATTGTTCTGTGCAAACATATGCATTTCTTCCATGACCTGCTTTGCACAGCCCCGTTTGTTCCAAACAGTGTTTTTTTTTAATGTGCAAATGTCCTATTTCATACTGCTAATGGCAGTCTTCTCCAGTGGCACTTGTGACTAACACAGTGCTCTCTAAATTCTATAACTAGATCAGTCAGAGAGTTTATGCACACCATGGGGAAACCTGTGTCTGTCCAGCCATAGATACCCCAAGCTGTTTATTAGAACAAAACAAGTACAAATGCAAAGCATTCATGGTAGAGCCATTCTTCAGTGCTAATAAACCTTAAGATCTAGGTAGATTTATATCACATTTAAAACAAACATGTGACACAGCCAACCAATAAAAATATTAATAAAGTTAAAAACAACAGTTGTACGAATATTATTAAGAAAACATCAGTGGAAAGATACATAAAATATATATAAAAAAATTACTAAAAAAATCAATGGTATTGCATCTGTTTCTTAACTAGGATGGGTTTAATGCTGACTGCACTATTTATGCCAGGTTTTTAGTCACCCTTTAATCTTAAAATCCAACTGTGTTCACTGATTTCTAAAGCATTGTTATCACCCTCTCTGATATTCCTGCATTTTGCATCAATTACTCTAAAGCTAAATTCATGACTGATAGCTGCATTTTCCAACATAAAAACAGGAACATTTTATACAAGTGCTCAAATAGACCACATACGTGGTGTTGCATGCAGCATGGTAATAAAAACTATATCATTTCCCTGTTACTGGATGTATAAAAACATTGTCAGTAATAATGTCTCTACAGCAACTACAACTATGGCAGGAAAAAGTTCCATATTTAGTAACAATTTTATCATTAAAATTTGGCTTGAAGTGTTTATAACATAATCTTCTTTTTAAGTTTTGACATTTACAGTAAGCAAACCTTGGTTTCTCATCCAACTGGTATGCTAAGTCTGGCATAGCTCTTAAGATATTCCAATTCTTCTATATTATATTTTAACCTAACTGGTTCTTCTATTATAAGTGGTTATATATCTAATTGCATTCATCTGCTTGTGTCCATCCGTGTCAAGTCTTGATTCTCTGACTCTTTAAAAAATGGTCTAGCCAATCTATTCCTATTGCCAATAACTTCATTTAAGAGTCCTTGTATAGCTGGATCATCATGGCCTCTTTCTTGGAAATCTAGAGCCATCTCTTACATCTGTTCCCTACATTTGGCCTCATCAGTGTTCAGTCTACTGACTCTAGTAAACTGACCTTTCATAATTCTGTTAAATTTATGTGGTGTGTGCATACTTTGTCTATGCATATATCGGTTTGTCCATACCTCCTTCCTGTGAATGCTGTTATTTATTACTGTTACATTTTTAACACACTTTATATCTAGGAAAGTGATGTGATCAGTCGAGCAAATCATTATGAATTTAAGAATGCCTGTTGCACCATCTAAATATTTCACATATTCATACATTTGCTCACTCCCTTTCCAAATTAAGAAACAGCCATCAACAAAGCATTTATACAATAGTAGATTAGTATTTAGTACATTTTAATCAATAAAAACAACTTCACTCTCCCATTGATTTAATACTAAATTCACTTAGGTGTTAGCCAAGGCAGTTCCCATGGTCACACCAGTAGTTTGCAAGTAGAGTTGTTTTTCAAATATAAAAATATTCCTAGTCAGAACAACTTCCAGTGATTGGCATACATTCTGAATGTCCCTTCCTTTCATGTCTGTGTTAACACAAAGAAAATCACATGTGGCACTAATACCATAATCATTAGGAATTACCATAAATAATGAATTAATATGAAGTGTAAGAAATAAAAAAATCAGTAACAGAACTAGAGTAAAGCTACTCATAAAACTCTGTTAAGAAGTCACCTGTGTCTGTAATATAACTACAACAAGAAAGGTATTTACTTAGAACTGATTTCAGATAAACATATAGTTCTGTGGCCCTTGCCCTCCCTAAGACAAATGGTCTCATGGAGGATGGGTTAAAGATTTATGTATCTTAGGTAATTCATACAACTGTGGGATAACTGCACATAGAATAGTAAAAAAAATAGATCTATAGAAATATCATTAAATAATATCATATCACTTGGTTTACGACAATAATCCATTTGCATTTTTTTAAACATGTGTGAGTAACAGTGCTGTATTCACCTCCCCGGAGAAGTATAGATTTAACTCTTCACACAGCTCCTTTATTCTACATTTAATGAAACATCCTCCATGAAACACACTGATGAGATCATTCAGAGAAAAATGCATTTTCTACCCTTAAGAGTCAGATTTCTTCAGTAGTACTTGTGACTAATGCAGTGCTATGTAGATTGTGTAATTAGATATATAGGAATTTTGATGTCCAACACTGGAAATGTGTGTGCATGTGAGAGAAAAAGAGAGAGAGGCTGTGTGTAACACTTGGTGCTTTTTCCACTTCTCCTAAGAAGAATGCATTTAACTCTTCACACAGCTCCCTTATCACACTTTTTACTAAAACATCCTTTATGAAACACACTGATGAGGTCAGCATGATAAAAGTGCATGCTCTACCCTTAAGAATCAGATGTCTCCAGCAATGCTTGTGACTAGTGCAGTACTCTCCAAACTGTGTAACTAGATAGGTAGGAAGTTTGATGCCCCACATGGGAAGCATGTGCATGTGAGAATGTGTGTAGCACTTAGTAATATAGCCACTTCTCCTAAGAAGAAAACAATTAACTCTTCACAGAGCTCTGTTATCCCACTTTTTATTGAAGCATCCTCTATGAAAAACACTGATGATGTTCTCCTGACAAAGATATACTGTCTTTACCCTTAAGTTTCAGACTTCTTCAGGGGCACTTGTGACTAATACATTGGTCTCTCACTTGTGTAACTATATAGTTAAGAGATGTGATGCCAAGCATGGGAATCATGTGAGGCTGTATGTAACACTTGGTACTATATCCACTTCCGATGAGAAGAATGCATTTAACTCTTCACACAGATCAATTTTCCCACTTTTTTTTCTGAAACATCATCTATGAAACACATTGATGAGGTCTCCCTGAAAAAGTGCACTCTCTCCCATTAATTCTCAGACTTTCCTTTGGTGCTTACAATTAATTCAATGTTTTCTACATTATGTAACTAAATAGATATGAAGGCCAATAGTCAACAGAGGAAATTTGTGTCTGTGCAATGCTTGGTGCTATATCTACTTTGCCTGATGAGAATGCATTTAAATGTGCAAATAGCTATGTCTCCCACATTTTACTGAAATTTGTCTCTGAAATACACTGATGAGGTCATCCCACAACTGTGAACTTTCTCCCCTTAAGAATCAGACTTCTCCTGTGGTGCTTGCAATTAATACAGTACTTTCTACATTGTGTAGCTAGATAGGTAGGACAATTGCTGCTCAGTTTGGAAAAATTGTGTGCATGTGTGAATCGGGGTATTTACAGTTAGGTGAATATGTACTCACACAACTTCTACTCTGAATAAACATTTTAAACTACTATATGACTCTGCCATCCTCTAATCCCACCTTTCACAACCGCAACTCCTTTGCAACAAAATGGTGTAGCTAGGCATACAGTTTGGTCTGTATTGAATACAATTCTCTCTCGATATATATATATATATATATATATATATATATATATATATATATATATATATATATATTACTTGAAACCATGGCTTTTTGGGGTTATATTATGTCCATAACTGTCTAAATTCATGCTTCCAATAAGAGTCTCATAGACTGAAAAAAGTATCTATTTCATATTTTTAGACAGAAAGTGATGCAAATATCTGTTAATTGGGTGAGGGACATTTCCATTTTTTAAATGGCAGGTAATTTGTGGGGCAGAAATAAGAGTACATGATTACAAAATTACATTCTATTCCTATAACCCTGGTGCGACACACTAAGGTCTTTCTTTCGTAAGTGAACTGCCACAAGCAATTTAAAGGTCAGGCTTCTCCTATGGTGTTTGCCTTTCTTACACAATTCTAATACAGCAGTGTTTAACTTCTACAAGTTTGTGTGTGTGTGTGTGTGTGTGTGTGTGTGTGTGTGTGTGTGTGTGTGTGTGTGCGTGTGACTGCAAATGAATATAAGACTGGTTTACACGCATTTGAAGTGGCAACATTTACAAACTCAGATGGCTGTAAAAGTCATTTTACCAGCCATATCTCCTTCCACTTCACTGCTGATGTCATCCCTTCATAGATGCTGAGTATTGCACTTGTAATCAATATTCACCTGTGGTGCTGGCTAATGACAAACTGCTGTATAGATGGTGTAAATGTATAGATAAGTGGTTTGAGTCCATCACTGCTTAAACAGTGTGTCTGTGATTACTAACACACACTGTTGGCCCCCAGCCAACCACCTTATGTATACTTCTGTTTATGATATTTTTTTTATGTTTATGTTATGGATTTACAGTGGCACACTATTACACTAGCAAATCATAGCATTCCTAGGGAGTCACAAAATGATTACAAAATGTTACCATGACTATAGTATCTCACAGTTGGAGTGCAAATTCTCCTGTGTTGAATGATTTTTATACTGTGGTCTGTACATTGTGTAACTGCATATATAGGATGTTTGAGGCCATCTTTGAGTATGTTTTTCACCCTTGTACCATGACTGCTAGTTTTCAGATACATGTATAGTGTATCAATATACAGTGTTGTTGTGCCCTTTGACCACTTTTTAGAATACACATCCAGCTAATAAACAGTACTGATGTCATCCATTTAAATCAACACCATCCCAATTGGCACTTGCAATTACTCTCAATAAATATTTAACTTATGATCTTGGGTAGTAAGTCCTAATCTAGTCATTACTGCTCAGACTACATTGTGTCAGTCTTATTGTGGCTGTTCACATTATCATCACTGTTGTGGAACACATTTACTGTGTGCACATATAGATGTTTCCTCTTACAAAAAGGTATGATAGCTTGTCACATAGCAATTCTTTTCTTAAGAGAAATAATGATATGTGATTACAAAGATGCATCCTCTCTCAGGAGTGAATGAGTTGACATTTTGTATGTTGTTACCTTAGAACAGCAATTACAGGCACACATATCCTTTGCGGCAATAACATGATTAATTACCTTCACATACCATTATATCTCACAATTGTAGTGACAATTCTACCTCTGTGCATTCATCCTGTACAATAGCAAGCATTTTCTGCTGTCAAATGCTCATGTGTTCAGCATGCACATTCAGTGCCTGTTAACATTGTTGGGTCTTAAACTGTAATGCATGAATGGCATGTACCACAGTTATAATGTATTAATTTTTAGTGGGGGAGGCCACTACTAGCCATTTTATCTCATAGATTGTTTACAACATATATGTCTGATGTACTATGTTAGCATAGGTGGAATGTCATAGCTGTGTTACGATATCTACTGTGGCACGTAGTCAGTAGGGTCGCATAGCTTGTTGTTATTTCCTGAAAGAGTAACATTATACGAATGTACTTATGTTACATAAACACCAGTGTATTTAGCTGTTCTTTCCTATGTTTATGCTGGACAATGCTATATCATCACAAGTTGGGATTGCATGGCAGTAAAATAGTTATATGGGGCATCTCATGGTGTGAGTGCTTTTGTGGCATGCATATTGAGTACTGGCTTACTTACACAGGTAGAATGTGGTTCAGTTCTAGGACAGTGTTTGTTCTGCATGATGGAAATGGCTTTGTTGTCAAAGAAGAATTGATATTGCACTGCTCACTGCTGTGTGGACAGCAACAGTGTAACTCCTTTCCAGCATTCTGATTAAATCCAGTTGTCTATGTTATATTTGTAACTCTTTTCTTAATGCACACATTCAATCCAATTATTTGTGCAGCCTCCTTTGCTATATGATGTGGTACATACAGTCAATACAGTGGTATGGAGAGAACCTTGAATAATAGACAAGGGTTGGATCTGATAAAATCTGTCAGAGACAAATGTGTCAGACAACAGTGGCTTACACAGAGACAATAGTTATGGCACACTAAGAGGGTCACATTTTTCAATCCTTGTACTACAAGGTAGGGCATCCCTACACCTTATGATACAAAAGTGTTGTAAGCCCTTCAGGGATATCCTTTTTGACATGACTGATATAAATAGTTTTGTGGCACCCACGATTGTTATGCATCTGTCTCTGATGTCTGTCTTGGCATGTGTTCAAAAATAACATGATACAATAGTTTATAATGTCATGCGTTGCTCACATGCATTACTTATCCCTAAGATACGTTCACAAAAAGCAACAATAGAACAGCTAAATGTCCCAAAACTGGTGCAGGACTAAAATACTTCAGCACAGCTTGAACAGTGAACTCCTTTGTTTAATTATACGATGTAAACACCCGACTGGTTAAGCGCTTTCATCTGTTGTAATACAGACTTCTTCAGAACCAGAATTATGGAAGATACCACCTTAGTTTAAATAACTATTTTGGCACCAACAATTTTCAAACAAAAAAACTTAAAGAGACATCCTCCAACAATTTTTTTTTAACCATTGATGTAATGGACTTATTTTCAAGTATACCCAAGGAAATTGGCCTTGAATATTTTAGTAATAGTCTGAGGAAATTTTCTAAGTTGAATTAGGAGAAGATCAGTTTAATTTTAGATATGATGGCTCTAGTTCTTGATCATAATTACATACAGTTTCAATGCAAATTTTTTAGACAGAGCAGAGGTGTGGCTATGGGGGCCTCTTGTGCCCCCATTTTTGCAAATCTTGTCATGCTAGAATGGGAGTCCGAATATTTGTTTAAAAGTAGATTTTATTCAGATATAGCATTTTATGCTAGATTTTTAGATGACTTATTTATTCTATGGAAGGGTCCAAAGGAATCAATAAGTGTATTTATTGAATACATCAATGGAACGACGGAATTTCTTAGATTTACACATAATATAAGTGAAAAGGGTATAGCTTACCTAGATACGTATGTAAGTCATTCTAATGGAGGTTTTGCATCAAGGATACACAGGAAAACCACATTCTCAAATGATTACATAGAATTTAATAGTAATCATCCACCCTATATGTTCAAAAATGTTTTCAAGGGACAATGCATTAGAGCTGCTCACATGTCATCTACGAAGGAAGTCATGGAAGATGAATTAGAGTTAATTTTCAATATATTTAGGAATAGGGGATACCCTTTGGCTATGTTGCAAGATGCAGTAGATTATGTAAAAAAGCAATGGGGTATCAAATATTTACCATTATTAGGTAGATTAAACATTGTTAGTGAAGATATTAATATAAATAATAACAATTTGGTATGCGAATGTGAAAACAGAGTGTGTGTTTTAATGTACTCACCATATGTGAATTTTGTTAAGGAAATAATAGACATTGGGACTTAATTACAATTTCGGATAATATAGGTATGAAATTGGGTAGCCATCCATGTTTTGTATATAAAACAGCACCGAATATAAAAAGGTTATTAGAAAGGGCAAATAATTTTGAAAAACCCAAGAATATATTAAAAGGAACTAGTAAATGTGGTTCTTGTAAACAATGTGGGCGTATTAATGAAGTAGTAGGTATTAAGCTTGCAGATATTAATAAGACATATGTGAAGTGTAGGGCAGGCAATTGTAATACCAAGCAGGTAGTGTATCTTGCTACATGCCTTGCCTGCCCAGCATTCTACATAGGAAAAACCGAGAGACAAATAAAAAAACGTATATATGAACATTATTATAAAATTCAGGTTAAAGATAAGAATAATGCATTATATAAACATTTATGTGATAAAGGGGATCAACATCATTTTAAATTTTCTATCATTGATCAGGTAGATAGTTATGCACGAGGTGGGAATTGGAAAGTGCTTTTAGCAATGAAAGAAAGCAAGTGGCAAATACTTACAGATGCCACTAGATTCCCGGGCATTAATGATAGTATCAGTATTAAACCCTTTTTAATTCTTAGTTAGAATTTTTATTGTTGTTATGACTTGAAATATGAATTTATGTATATATATATATATATATATATATATATATATATATATATATATATATATATATATGTCTGTCATTTGTTATATACATATTTTACAGAATTTTAGAATTAATTTTATAGGATGAATTTTTAAGAATGAATTTTTATAGTTGTATTTTATATAGTATTATATAGATTTCATGTTATTATGTATATTTATATTTAAATTGATTATGTTGGAGGATGTCTGTTTAAGTTTTTTTTGGTTTGAAAATTGTTGTCGCCAAAATAACTATTTAAACTAAGGTATCTTCTATAATTCTGGTTCTGAAGAAGTCTGTATTATAACAGATGAAAGCGCTTAACCAGTCGGGTGTTCACATTGTAAATTAAGCAAAGGAGTTCACTGTTCAAGCTGTGCTGAAGTTTTTTAGTCCTGCATCAGTTTTGGGACATTTCGTTATCCCTAACATAATTATGGTCTGTATTGCATGTCTTCATCCAAACATTTCTTTATTACTACAATTGTTTAAATCACACTATGGCAGAAAAGGAATTTCATAAACATTTCTTATTGTATGGCATGCTATCAGACCCTAAAAACTGTGATAGGTCCTCTGTTACTACACTTTCTTTTGTGTTGCTGCAGTTGAATAGTTGTTATATTATTGATTCCTGAAATTTCATGTTAGCATGCCCAGTATAATGATGTCTGAGATGTGTGCAAATCAGCAATGGAAAACTTGAACTCATGATATGTCATCCAGTCTGTGTTCTAAGTTTTCACTTATTTATGTTGCATGTTATTAGATTACCATTTAAAATGTGCATTATTATATAACAGTTGCTTGTCTATTACATGTTCATAGGTGATAAACCCCTTTTCTATGTGTGCCACTGTCATTTCTTCGCAAAAAAAATGTCCATTTCTGATGTACCTGATATTCAACTATAAGGCCCATTTGATCATGTATATACCTGCTGAGGTATAGAACATAGCAGTGTTGGCTTGCATATATTATTTCCCTCTATATAAATCTCATATGCAATAAATGCAGACTATGCATTCATATCATAATATATCTTCTGTCCTTGCTATTACCTCAGCTTAGCATTTATTTAACATGCATATCACATTTTCACTCACCTTAGTTACACTGCAGCTTTATATCCCTAGCACATCATTTGTTAAAATGTCCATTTTTACTTATTTGCATAACTGTGGTATTATCACTGACATTAATTACTATTCCATCAACATTGCTGGATTAACTTCAGAAATACTTCATAGACAATTCAGCACATGTCTTCAACATATGAATACATTTTACACATTTACCCTTCCACATTAATTAATTATGCAGTATAAAACAGTTATTATTTGTGTACAGTTTCCCCAATTTCACTGCCCCTCCTTCAGTATTCTTTCACTGTACTTGTCCTTAATATTTCTTGGTTACAGTGCATGCTCATATCTGAGCTTATCCTATATGCAAGCATTCTTGTTTTATGAAATAGACTATTGTAGAGGACTGTTAGAAAAATATCCCTAAATAAGAAAAATATCAAGTGAGCTGCAGCAAATCTTTAAGTATTTTTCTTCATCAATTCTTCAGACATGTTTGCAAAGTGTAATACGTACACTAAAATTGCTTGAATAAAAAGTAAAATTTAAACCAAAAAAATTATCGGTTTGTATTCTAAGCTTGTTCATTCATAAAGATGGGTGAATATTCTGTGCATAAACCTATGTTACAAAATACGTGCTGTAGGTTTTGTTTTGGAATAATCTTCTTTTCCTCTGAACAAAATAGGGAATTCTTTTTTGGGTCTATTACTCTTAAAACTTTTGTGGAAAATACATATGTGACACCCCACGCACTCGCCCAGTAATCAAGAAGCCTCAATCCTCACCACTGGAAATAGTGGGAAATGTGCACACTGGGAGGATGACAAGTACACACACAGTAAAGTGCAATTTCCCTGAAGAGCTCACAGAGATCACATTCAGTCTGGGTCTGTTTTTCCCTCTTTCTCCAGATCCTCATTAAGACTCCCCACTGGGACACCTATGGGGCTGAGATCAAAGCTGAGTGGCCAAACCAAGATCTCTAAGTACCCTCTCTCTCCAACCAGTGCTTCATGTCACTGCTGATGTAGCTGACACACACACACTCCTTGACATTTGATTTATATACAAACACACACACACACACACACACACACACACACACACACACACACACACACACACACACACATGCACACACACACACACACACACATGCACACACACATACACACACAAACACATGCACACAGACACACACACACACACACACACACACACACACACACACACACACACACACACACACACACACACCTGGGAAAGGCTGGCACAGGTTTACTAGCTATGTCCCCTTCTGCCCAGTCTATAAAGTAGTTTTAACTACACACAACTCTTATCAGCTACTTTAAGGACCTTAGTAACAGGTGTCCAATCCTACTGTGAAATGTTACTATTAACCTAAATGGTAGTCTGACTAAGAACAAGGCTATTTAGGAGTGGCCTGTACAGTGTCACCATACTGATATGCAAGTACTTTAAGAGCTTAAATATCTCTAAACAGACCAGCCACAGCTAAAAGGTTTGAATATATTTAATAATAAATAATAAAAGAACAAAACAATACTCAGTAAACAAGTATGATTACTACAGAGTTCAAAATAACAGGAAATATTTAAAACAACATTGCAGGACAGTCTCAAATAAATAAAGAAAACATCTAAGCTACACTTTACTATAATCCTATCTGAATCTCAAAGAGTTGTTATGTCCTAAAAACCTACTTGCAGCAAGGCAAGTGCAGAAATAGTTGATGAGTGGATGTTCTTGTTAGGTCAAAGACAAAATACAAAATGCACAGTCTCTCCCTGAGAGAGTTCTTAAATTAATATCAAATATTACTGCTGGGTTAGCTTGGATGACATCACTTTTTGTCACCTGACTTTCAGTTCCGAAGCTAAACCCCCATTGTCAGAAACTAACAGAACTTAGCATCTCTCTGTGAAAAATATATATATCTCAGATGTTTCCAGATTCTGGAAGTCATAAAGCAATAAAACACTTCTACATCTCAAACCTAGTAATTACTTCTCTTTCAAGACAATACACAAAAATTCCAGCTCTAGACATTGTGTCTGCTACTGCACTGAAACTGAAAGATAACATCTTCCATTTATGGTCCAGTAATTATAAAAAACAATTTAATTTCAACTATTTTCCTCTGAAATTGTTTCAAGTTAACCTCCTTTTTTCCAGTTTCTATTAAACATATACATCTAAACAGTCACAATAGTATAGTTACATTTCTGTTCCATTCTAATACGGCATGCTGTGGCTACATTTTATCTCTGTACTTTGCACACACTTCTGTATAAATCATATCAATATTCACAAATTACATAGAATGATTTACAAAATTCCAGATAGCTGGGCTGGCAGTGTGACACCCCCAAAAAAACTCAAGCTAGTTTTTCAAGATACCCTTGAGAAACTCTGCTTGAGTGGATTGACTGTCTAGGAATACCTCACCCCATTCCCTGTCTTGAGAGTCTATCTACATTGGCATTGCTAACCCCACTGTGGTGCTGCACTGTCATATCATATGCCTGCAACCCTAAGTTCCAACTTAGTAACTTAGTGAATTTCCTTCCATACAGATAAGGCTGAAGTTTTTGCAGTGCCCACACTATGGCTAGACATTCCTTTTCAACAGCTGCATAACATTACTCCCTGGTTTGGAGTCTATGACTGAGGTATACTACTGGGTGCACTTCTCCCTCTGAAGACACCTGGCTGAGTACAGCCCCACCACATGGTTTGAAGCATCTACCTGCACAAAAAGGTCTTTGCAATAATCTGGACTGGTTAACACAGGGGTCCTCCCAAAGCTACTTTAAGATTCTGGAATGCCGACTCACATGCTGGCATCCCACACTACCTTATCTGGCTGTTTTTTCCTTATCAGGTCTGTGAGGGGAGTAGCTATGGTACTACAAATAGTGGAAAAGTTTCTGTAGTACCATGCTATCCCTAAGAATGCCCTCATGTGCTTTTTTTGGTAACAGGGGCAGGTCATGCCTGACTGGCTTTCATTTTGGCAGGTTCTGGCCTGATCGTACAACTCCCCACTCTATGTCCCAGATAGGAGACCTCTGTAATACTCACCTGAAATTTACTGGGCTTAATAGTCAGCCCTGCCATCTGTTGTCTGCCCAGCACCTCCCTGACAAGTGGAAGGTGCTCTTGCCAGGAATGGCTGTAAATGGCAATATCATCCAGGTAAGCAAGGGTGAAAACTCCTGCTGCTGCTAGTATATGATCTACCAGCCTCTGGAAAGTTCATAGGTTCATAGGTTCATAGATTAGTACTAGGCTAACTGCCCTTGTGAGCCATTTTAAGCCTAGCCAATTACCCCTTGTGAGACTCGAACCTTGCACCTTGTGTTTGTAAGGCAAACACTTTAACCATTAGGCCACCCTCCCAACTGGTGGGGCATTTGTCACCCCAAAGAGCTTTTTATGAACTCATAAAATCCAAAAGGACTCAAAAAAAATCTGACTGCTCTCTAATGCTGGGAGTCAAGGTCACCTTCCAGTAACCCTTGGTAAGATCAATAGTGGTAAGATCCTTATCCCCACCCAGCTTCTCTAGGGCTTCATCTGTCCTAGGCATGTGGTAAGCATCTGACTCTGTGTGACCATTTAATTTCCTGTAGTCCACACAGAACCTGGTGCTGCAATCCTTCTTTGGCACCAGCACCACTGTGAAGGTCCAGGGACTGCTGGACTCCTGGATTACCCCTAGTTCCAACATTTCCTGAACCTCCTCAGTCAGAGTCTGTTTGACCCTCTCAGGCACCCTATATGGAGCCTGCCTATTAGGTCTGTGGGATCCTGTATCTACATGGTGCTGCACCAGGTGGATACACCCTGGGTTCCTGTGAACATGTCCCCAAAGTCCTGTAACACTGCTCAGATTTCTCAAACCTGGGTAGGGGACAGCTGCTGGGACATTGCTACCCCTTCCACTGAAGTGTCATTCTGAGCCTCACTGAGGAGATCAGTCACCAGATCCTCCTCAGACTTCTCCTGCTATTCACGGCAAATACTCAGCACAAGGTCCTCCCTATCATGGCAAGCTTTTATCATACTAACCTCGTGCAATTTGTGCTCATGCCTCCTGTCTAGCAGTTCTGCAATATAGTTAACATCACTGGCCTTCCTTACCACTTTTAGGGTCCCTCCCAAGCTACATGCAGCTTGTTGTGTCTGACAGGAATGAAAACCCATGCCTGCTGCCCTTCAATATACTCTCTAGCTCAAGCAATCCTGTCATACCAGACCTTTTTCTGCTGTTGGACTTCTGCCAGGTACACCTGGGCAAAGCCCATGACTTCCCTGATTCTTTTTCTGAGGTTTAGGGCATATGCTACAACAGACTCCTTGTGGGAGTCACACTCACCCTCCCACTCATAACCAATCAAATCTAGAGGTACCCTCACCCTATGCCCATAGAGAAACTCAAAGGGTGAAAACCCTATGGATTTCTGGGGCACCTCTCTGTAAGCAAACAACAGATGGGGCAAATATTTGTCCCAATCCCTCTGGAACTGGTCTGCAATTGCCTATAGCATGGTCTTGAGTGTAGAGTTTAATCTCTCCACAAGACCATTAGTCTGGGGATGGTAAGGGATGATCTTTAGGAGCTTCACCCCACAGTCCTTCCACTGACAAGCCAGCAGAAAATTGGGACCACTGTCAGTCAGTATTTTTTTGGGAAACCTACCCTGCTGATAATCTCTAACAAAGCATTTTCCACCATTTCTTCCTCAATGGGGGACAGACCCAGTACCTCAGGGTATCTGGTAGTATAATCTACTAGACTAGGATATTATTCTTCCTTGTAGAACTTGGGGTACTCAGAGATCCCACAATATTCATAGCTACCCTCTGAAATGGCTCCTCAATCACAGGCAAATGCATCAAAGGAGCTTTCACATTGTCTCCTCACTTGCCTACCTTTTGGCACTGCTCACAGGTCCTGCAGTACCCTGTTACATCTCTGGAATCACAGGCCAATTAAAGTTCTGCACAATACATCTCTTTGTACACTTTATGCCCATATGACCTGCAAAAGGAATATCATGGGCTATGGCAAGGAGTGCCAGACAGTAGACTCTGGGCACTACCAACTGCTGTATTCTCTCACCCTCTAGTCCTCCCTCAGAGGTCCACTCTCTGTACAGTAACCCTTTGTCCTAGTATACAGATTCACCTTTCCCTTGAGAATCAGGTGCCTCACTGGCTACCTCTCTCAGGCTTTGTAATGTAGGGTCTGAAGGTTGAGCCTGTCTCAACTCTTTCTTGGTAACCCTTCGTAGCTCCCCTTCCACAGGAAGTCTGACATCCTCTTACAGCATTGCCTCACTGTCAGCCTGCGTACTACTACTCACCTCTGCCCTTGCAGTCATTCTGTCCAAGGGAACATCACTACTCACAAGCTGCTGTGGCTCACCTTCAGTCTCACTGCTACTGGGCTCCATCCCAAAAGTAATAACCTAACCAGTTCTGGCTGCAAGTATGTGGTCTGTCTGGGTCTCCCCCAGGCTACCAAACCCACATGTTTGTCTCCAAGCCTCACTGTGTGTAACTGCATTCACAAAAGATGCTGCATTATCAAAGTCATTCCCTATCAGGACATCTGCAGGGATATAAGCAAACACACCTACTTGTTGGCTTCATTTTCCACCCTCCCAGTCAAGGTGCCACTAACCAAAAATATTTGGAATGGGGTCGCTACTGAAGTCCTGACTGGAGTAGACTGCCCAAGCAAGTAGTGCTCATCTTTAACCATTGCAGGATTCACAACTGTAAGGTCAGAGGCTGTGTCTCTCTTAGCAGTGGCCTCCTTCCCATCCACTAAGATAGGATATAACCTCTTGTGGTAGTTTAGTACCCTTGCTGTCTCGAGACAACTTACTGCTGGCATTTTATTATTACCACTTACTGCCTTCCCCACCTTTTGTTCCCTTCTTGCCTCCATAGACATTTATATGCTACATGGCCTCACTGGATGCATTTAAAACATTTAACTCTTGGTCCTGGATATGCACCTGGACTAGTGACTTCCCCTGCTACTGGCGGACTCTGTTGGGGCAGTCTGGGCTGTCCGCCATGGGTTCCCTTAGACCCATGAGCAGCACTGGGTGTCCCTTTCCTGTGCAGTGATACCCTGCTTGCTAGGTATAGGTCTCACTTCTCCCCCAACTCATCTGCTATACTGCATTGTCTATCTGCTAACCATATTTTCATGTCCTCAGGCAAAGTACTAATGGCTTGTTCCCTCAACAAAAGGTCTGCCAGCCCATCAAATGTGGTGACCTGACATCCACTCACCCACCTATGAAAATAAGTGCTTAGTTCAGCAATATATTTACACACACTTTCATCTGCCTTCTGTCTCTGCTCATGAAACTTTTCCCTATAAGCTTTAGGTTACCTTAAAGCCCTCTAAAAGACATTTTTTTTCAGTATTAGGTGCAAAGGTAGCATTGTCGCCTCACAGCAAGAGGTTCTCCTGTTCGATTTTCAGCTGGAGTGCCTTCTGTGTGGAGTCTGCACGTCCTCCCTATGATTGAGTGGCTGGCATTCGAAATACATGCGTGGATTGGCGTGCCTTCGTTGAAGGTTGGGCATCGAGCTGGCACCTTGGCACCGTAAAAATCGACTGCCAATCATTAGCGGACCGGAGTTCCACTGTGGTGACCCCTAACTGGAAAAAGCCGAAAGAAGAAGAAGTATCAGACAATTTAGAAATAGCATTACAGCTTTAACATGGACTAAGGGAGTCAGGAACCATACTTAGAGCCATTGGTCAAGCTTATACTGTTTACATATCCTTATATACATATGAATGAAATTATCAGTATGATCCCCCTCTGTAAATTATGGAAGAAATTTACTGACCTTTGTTGCTTCTGGGATTCAGTTATTCCCTTCCCCTTACCTTCATGACTCTGGCAAAGAGTCAGCCTCTCCTTTTCATGTTGCCTTTAGCTCTCATTCTCCTCAGCTTCCAGATGTCGTACTTTCTATGCTACTTCTATTTCCAAATGCTTTGCCTCCAGTTCAAGTCTCTTTAACTCCTGATGGATTTTTAAGTCCTCTGTGGAAAGGTTGAACTGTCCATTTTCTGAGAGTAGTACATCTCCAAGGCCAGCCTGGTTGTCCTCCTGATTGCTGGTCTGCGATGCAACTGTTCCCAAGGCTACAATAATGTCAGCCTTACTCAGGTTGGCAAGCACTGGTTCTTTAGTCTGGCACATCTCACCCAACTGGCTCCTTGTCAGCTTGCCATACTTCTTTGTTGACATGCTTGCCTGCTCTCTCTGACTATCTAAGCTAACAAAAAAAAAAAAAAAAAAACAATTGTGATATGAAATTCAGAATATTCACTGTGTGGCAGACTGAGTGTACAAACACCTTCCTTAGTGACCACTGTTTACAGGCTACTGGAATTCAATATCCACACCACTGAATCCTAATATGTAGATATCCACTACAAGCCTATTAATATGTGATGTGGATATCCCACCACTGCTAACCAATTAATATGTGATGCCCTTGCACTGGCCCAGTAATCAAATAGCCTCAATCCTCACCACTGGCAACAGTGGGGAATGTACACACTAGGAAGATGACAAGTACATAAACAGTAAAGTTCAATTTCCCTTAAGAGCACACAGAGACGACAGTCAGTCCGGGCCTGGTTTCTCCCTCTTTTTCCAGATCACCAACAAGACTCCCCACTAGCACAGCTATAGGGCTGAGATTTCAGCTCAGTGGCCAAACCAAGATCTCCAATATTCTTTCTCTCCAACCAGTGCTTCATGTCCCTGCCCAAGTAGCTGACACACACACTCCTTGAGATTTGATTTATATACACACACACACACACACGCACACACACACACACACACACACACACACACACATACACACACACCTGGGAACGGCTGGCACAGGTTTATAAGCTATGCCCCCTTCTGCCCAGACTACAAGGTAGTTTTCACTGCCACCAGCCAACTCTTATTAGCTTCTTTAAGGCCCTTAGTAAAGGGTGTCCAATCCTACTGTGGAATGTTGCTATTAATCCAAATGGTAGTCTGACCAAGAGCAAGGCTATTTAGGAGTGGCCTGTACAGTGTCACCATATAGATATGCAAGTACTTTAAGAGCTTAGATATCTCTAAACAGACCAGCCACAACTAAAATGTTTAAATATATTTAATAATAAATAGTAAAAGAATAACACATTACTCAGTAAACAAACATGGTTACTTCAGAGTTCAAAATCACAGAAAATATTTAAAACAACATTGCAGGACAGTCTCAAATAAATAAAGAAACATCTAAGCTATTCTTTACTATATTCATATCTGAATCTAAAAGAGTTACTATGCCCTAAAAACTTACTTACAGCAAGGCAAGTGCAGAAGGTGGTGATAAGCGGATGTTCTTGTTAGGTCAAGGACAAAATAAAAAATGCACAGTCTCTCCTTGAGAGAGTTCTTAAATTATTATCAAATATTACTGCCGGGTTAGCTTGGATCACATCACTTTTTGTCACATGACTTTCAGTTCCCAAGCAAAACCCCCATTGCCAGAAACTAACAGAACTTAGGATCTCTCTGTGAAAAATACATATCTCTCAGATGTTTGCAGATCCTGGAAGTCATAAAACAATAAAACACGTCTACATCTCAAACCTAGTAATTCCTTCTCTTTCAAGACAATACAAAAAATTCCAGCTCTAGACATTGTGTCTGCTACTGCACTGAAACTGAGAGATAACATCTTCTATTTTTGGCCCAGTAATTATAAAAAACAATTTAATTTCAACAATTGTCTCTGAATTTTTTTCCAGTTTCCATTAAACATATACATCTAAATGGTAACAATAGTGCATGGACATTCCTGTTCTATTCCAAGAGGGCATGCTGTGGTTACATTTTAGCTCAGTATTTTACGCACATCTGTAGAAATCATATCAATATTCACAAATGACATAGAATTATTTACAAAAGTCCCGATAGCTGGGTTGGCAGTGTGATAACATAAACTCTTTGCTTATTTCGCTTTGAATCAGGTGCAATAACAACTTGGTTAAACGATGTTTGATCACTGGAAGTAGAGGGATTATGATAAATTACAATCTAATAAAATAACTTTAAGACAGATTCAGTGACAAAGAAACGTTGGACATTTTATGTGATAAAACTCTGCTTCTTTGATGCTAGCCATTTGATGCCATTCAGTAAATGCCCAAATGTATGCAAAAGCTTTAAAATTCCAAAATGTTGCAGTTTTTCATGAAGTAACCAGTATGAAAGCTGAGAAAACATTAATGTTGCTTAAGGTCTTTGTCAGAAAAGCACATATAACTTTTTAAATTAAATACTTTCTAAATATGCAATTCATAAACCTTGAAGATTATGTTGTAAAACAGGAGGTGCACTATTATTTTTAGAACTACACTGCTTAGCAAAACCTAAAGCCTGCTTTACAACATGTGACCGTATAAATGTTAACAGAGTGGAGAACCTAAACACATTGCAAGGCTTTGAATTTAAATACAATCTTTGCATTAGAATGCAGGTGTATATAAAAGATGCATCTCATTAATCTGAAATGGCATTTAAAATCATCAGCTAGATATACAAACACATTTTTATGGTCAAAGATTCATGAATAAATGTCTAAATTATAGCAGTTCCTTAGTTTGTTTACTACATTTGAAAGACTCTTGAATAAAAATGAGACATTGTTCACATATAACAAAGATATGTTTAGAAGCACATAATAATAATCCTAATAATGCTAATAACACTAATAATGCTAATAATAATAATAATAATAATAAAATCTTTCAGTTCTTATGATAAAATAATAGCTAGACCACCATCAGTTATTTAAGTTTCACACTTTCATAATCACCCTTTTATTCTAATTATAGACAGTAAGATTAAATGTTATAATACTAGTGAATCACATATCACTGTTTTTCTAATGAAGGTCATCTTTTGTTCTATTTATGCACTCGGAATAAAGTATTTAATGAGCTACAGAGTGAAAATCTGCTTTACTCCTCAAATGCACTGAATTATGTGTCATCAATCAGTGGAGCAAACAATTTATGCCCCACAATATACTCATAATACTTGACATTAATGAGAACAAAAAAAGCAGATTGACTGAATGAGACAAGGTTACTGATATGCCCAACTGATCAGAAAGGGGGTACTGTAGAGAATAATATAGGAGTAGAGTAAAAGACATCATCAGGAAAGAAACACAGTGCTTAGTAAAGCAACAGAGGCACAAAGTAACACCAATAAACCTCATGATCTAGTCAATAAAACAAAAGTGAAAAATATCAACCTTGTAGTAAGCAACTCAAGTTACAGAGTAAATACCAAACATAATTGAATAAATGTGGACACATATCCTGCCCCATACAGAAAAAAAAAAGAAAACAGTGTGTTACATGCTGCAGACCTATTATATTAGTGTCATAGCTGCATGCTAAATAAACTGTAAAATAAAGCAATATACTCATACTGCATGTCTAAGGGGCAAAACATGTCAGCAAATACACTGATACTATCATCTCAAAGAAACAAAGAAAAACACATATGTTGAGCATTGATTTTTGGTGACACAAAAAGTCTAATTCTGCTCATTGTCCTCAGAATCTGGTAAATCTGTCTTCCTTGATCTTGGGCCTAAGCAGATAAAGAAATTCATCAAGTTTCACCAAAAAAACATGGAGTTTTTCTTGTCCAGCTTCATACTGAATCCAGAATGACAGCAGCATGTAGTTATGTTGAGGCTGCTAGAGATCTGTCCCAGTCTAATGAGTTTTCATGAGATGAAACACAGCTAAATTTCAATATCCAAATACAAATCACGCAGCAGAGTCAATAGATATATTGCTGTCTGTGCTTTCATTGCATATGACTGCCAGTGAGCTTCCTTGTATAGCAGTGCAAATGTCTGTCTCTATATGCTCCTGCACCTTTGGAAGGCACAGCTGGCACAGACTACTTGACTGGGACAGCGCACGTATCCCCTTTTCATAATTTTCCATCCACTGCTGAAGATGAAAACTGCTCATTTTATCAGTCAAGATATTTGCAGAACACCAAGGTTATAGAGTATCCATGAGAATCTCTCTCTCTCTCTCTCCTTTGTGACTACTGCTACTTGAGTACCCACTTTAAAGCTTGTAAGCAATATTTTCTGCCATGGTGCATTCTGTTTGCCTTCCTTTTCCTTATTTAACTGGTGTTTCTAGCTTGAAGATAATGTTCAATGGCATCATTCCTAGTGTGGTCTAGGCATATGTTACAGGAGGAACAGAATGATTTCCTTCCATCTTAACAGAACACTGATATCTGAATTGTTGAACATGCTATACAGCGGTTTTGTGGCAGATATTTACTTCCTTGCTAGGGAAAGGAAATATGATAAAATTGATTTACTGACTGAAGGTTATCTGAATGGTCTAAATGGTGAAGTTGTGAAACCAAGAAAAGGAAAAAAAAACAAAACAACTGCACTATCAAAAAACAAATCTGACTGCTTACTTGTTCACTGTATCTTTTGCAGGTGATACACTCTATCCACAATCACTCCACAGTCTGTGTACAATGTGGATGCACCAACTTTTTTTTTTTTTTTTTACGAAACTGATGAATGATCCAGTATTACTGTCTGCCTAAAACTAGATTAAGTATACAGGTTATGGTAGCACAGAAATGTCTTGTCATAATTATTTGCCAGCCTTCACAAATAAGCAAGCACTGTAATGTGAAGGGAAATGCCCCTTCGTTTTTTTTTTTATTTTAAGACATGCGTAGACTTTGAACAGAAACAATACTCATCGTGGCACTAGGTCATGCAATCTCAACTCCACAACAGCTCAGTTTGATTCCCATTGTTTGGCTGGGAAACTGTACTGGTAATTGATGAGATGCAGGTCTCATTCTCTAACAAGAAATTAGCAGCAGCAGCCAACATAAATTCCACCCCCTAATATGATTCTAACAGGTCAGAGCAGCTCTCATCATCCAAATGGATAACAGCAGCAATAGCTTTGCTTCCATCCTGCAGCATATCAGTGGCAGCATTAGCTCAAAATGATTCCATCCTTCAATAGCACAACATGAGAGGTTTTCATGCTTTAATACACAAGTTCAATCCATTGCTGTCCCTTTTTGTATAAAAGCAATGTTTCCCCAAACACTCCCCCAAACTATTAATGAAGTGTGGTTGTTGACTGTTCATCACAAGTCTGTTGAACTGCAGAGAAGTAATGGCATGTACATAGTGATCTCTTTATCCTTACTGCCACAAAATAAATATTCTGACTTATTTCATACAAATGCACACTAGTCTAGGAAAGGCAAATGTTAAACTGAGCAAACAACAGCAGAGAAAGTGGCCTGTTGACACAATCTTACCCACCATCACCACCACCACCATTTAGTGACTGAACTCTTCAGTTATTTGCAGGCCAAACATCTGAAGTTAAGTCAGGGACATTCTGTGAAATCAGGACAGTTTAAAAAAAGATTAGCCATGAAATAAATATTCTATGGGGGGGATTTTATAAAGCCTACATGGACTTATTTTCCATGTAGGCATAGTGGCACACTGCTTACATGAAAGCAAGCAGGTGTGCAAGCCAAGAAACAGAGCTGAGGGGCGTGCACGAGTGCGCCAACATGGAAGTGTCCATGGCATGCAAATCACCTCATAAGCAGGTGAACTGCATGCAAATGAGGGTGGTAGAGTGATCCAGCATATAGATAATCAGTCCCGCAGACCCTTGTTGATGTCTGAAATGTACATGGAAAAATTCCATGTACAGGATGTTAAACAGAAAACAGGGGATGTAAAAGTGCAGTATGAAGGACAGAAATAGCATAGCAGAACCAGATATATGCAAAACTATCCACTGTGTGTCCAAAACCTAATGGAAAATAATTTAAAATAATTTATTTTTAATAATCAGATCATGTTTGTGTGGTGCAACATAGTGTGCAAACATGCTGTTAAGAAAAAAAAATAAAAAGTGTAAAAACAAAAATTAGTACTATGTTACAGTAATGCATTATAAAACCCTACCTGGAGTATGTACAATGGTAGAATGCCGTGGTTGCTAAGGAGTCAGGGCCTGGAAAATGTGTAGTTCCCAGGTTGTGTGCACAGATTTCTATGCAAATGAGCTGGGGCTTCTGAATAGCACAAATGGATATGTCCGCAGCTCCCATCCATGTAGGCAGAGAACCATGTTGATGTCCTCAAAAGAGGTAGACAACATCTAAATGGGGGTGTGTCCACATCCCTTTAAGCTCATTGGAGCACAGTGGAGCCCGTTTGTGTGGCACACCACTGTGCTCAGCAAGGGGATGTGTATACTAAACTAGCTGCTAAGCTTTGTTTACTCTCAGGGCACATGTTTGAGCTTGTTTGCACAGTGCGCCACTGTGCTGAGCATGACCTTCCATGGGGGTGTGTAAAATGACTGCTAAGCATTGTTTACCTTCATGGCATGAATTTGTGCTTAGTGCTGAGCGAGGAAGGCTGTGAAAAAAAATTGGCTAAGAAAGGCAATGAGATTGTAATTACTGATGACCCCTGTTCGACTTGAACTAATGCCAGTAACATTCGTTAATGATACACTTGGCAGGTTGAATGCATCATAGTTAGCCAATCATAAATTGCACGTACAGCAGAGCATTATAAAGGATGCAGAAACCCTACAATCAGATTTCACCACCATAATCTGCACCACTGGAGTACAGACTTGGGACTTTTAACTGAAGCTGCAGATCTGCTACATATATATGTGCTAGATGCTGAGTTCAATGCTGCTGATGCTGACCATAGGCCTAGACTGAGAAGGAGTAGAGTCTTCAGTTTCAGGATAACCTTCCAGGGGCTACATGAGCTGGAAATTGTAGAGCACTGCAAGGTGTACAGGGACATTCTACAAGAAGTTACTGAGATCTCCTGATCTCAACTCAGACTCAGAATCAACAGAGGGGAACCCATCCTAGTGGAAACTAAGGTATGTGTAGCTCTTATGATACTAGTTTGGGTACATTACAAAGACCAACTGGGGACATGATGGGGGTCTCACAGGCATCAGCATGCTAAGTACTCTACCATTTCCTGGATGCCATGCCACCACATGACAGTGAGCATATTTATTTTTCCCTCACCCCTGAGGCAAGGGCCAGCAGTATGCAGCACTTCTACCATGTAGCATACTACCCTGAGGTACTGGGTGCCATAGATTGCAATCAAGTACATATCAAGGCTCCACCTGGTGAGGAGGGTAGAATCTATGAGAACCACAAGGGGTACCACTCCATCAACTGCCTGGTCATGTGCAATGCCCAGGCATTGTCATGAATGTGTGTGCTGGCAGCCCTGGTAGTTATCACAACTCCCATATCTGGCACGCCCTACAACTGTATCACATGTTTGCTAGGGGGGGCATCTCACATGGACATTTAATGGGTGATGCTGACTATGCACTGGAACCATGGATGATAACACCCATCAGAAATGCACACATACCCATTGAAGAAGTCCATAATGAGGCACATGCACAAACTAGGGACATCATAGAGTGTGTGTCTGAGCTGCTGAAATCACATTTCTGGTGCCTTGATATATCTGGTGGAGCCCTGCAAGACTCTCCAGCCACATTTGAACACATGTTCATAGTATGTGCCATGCTACACAATATGATTCTGTGGAAACAGCTGCAGCAGCATCAGCAAAGGGAAGGAATGCATAGTCCCCCACCAGTGCTTAGGTCACCACAGCCACATCCACACCCACAGAGAGACTCCAAGGAAGAAAACCCTGTGGTTATCCCTATATGCAGATGTAAGCATCCTCAGCATGCCCTAGCCTTGGCCAAGAGACAGTGCATAGTACATGCACTGACAACCTAGGGTACTAGGGACTGACACCTTACTCCAACTCACATACATATTAGTAAAACAGATGCCAGCCAGCCCACACAACCTGTACTTCACCATGTATTGGCTGTGGACTGCGTGCATCAAACAAAGTCAACCCTGAACTACAGGTCTGTCAACTGCTTCATTCATAAGGTAAGTTACACAGCTACTCACCACATGTAAGGGGTACTAGAATAAGGTAGCATATTGGACCTGCCCAATGTATGCAAGGGAATATAGTGGGCTACTGGGCTATTTGCAGAGATCTAACAGTCACTTGGGACAACAGGTACTTTGTCCAATAGTATGTGCCTCATAATATTCACTAGGACACATGTCTGGAAACCCCAATACATTATTCAAGGGAGATGCCAAATAGTGGTGTCACAGGACAGTCGCACTACTATGTATGCCAGCAGAGCCTGGTCTGGCCATAGCCCACTTCCAACTCATCAGTGTACCCATATATCAGATGTAGCAGTATATTTGCAATGGTATATCAGCAGACAACCCAATTCCAGGGCTGTGACATAGAGACAGAACCTACACATTCTAGGTCTCACGTAATGCATGGGTGGCAGTGTATATATCTGTATGCTGTTGCTTGTGTCAAGAATGATGTATCCCTGTCTAGCAGCCTATGTGACTTAGTAGGCTAGGGACATTAGCATGGGGATGGTGTTGATAGTTTGAATCTGGCAGTAGCCACATCTTTTGCAATTGAGGTAGTCATTAGGTGGTATTCCCACAGACTGTCATAATCCTTCAATCTGTTGCCGTAAGAAAGCTGAACAAAGCCTGAGTGAATGGGGGGACAAAGGGCCAGACCAACAGATAGACATTATACATGCACTGCGCAACCTAGAAGATAGCTAGTAGAACAGCAGGTTGCAACAGGTCAGATTAGATGCAGGATGCAAAGGTGTTCACTTAAATGTCTCAGTAGTTACAGCAGTTCAGTGACTACATTTTACAGTTTAGTATTGGAAAAAACACAAATGTATAAGGAACAGAGCTGACATATGGGACAAACTGCTGGACATTCTGCAAAAACATGTACAAGGAGAGGTATGCAGTCACCCTGTTTGTGGTATTACATCATGTAGCCCAGTCACATCATACGTTTCAACCTCTTAGAGCAAGAAATCTGGCCAAAGCTATGAGTTAAAGTGGGACAAAGCAAATATTGCTCTTACAAATGTAGAATGTTGATAGCATAACAGGTATTGCATTAGCATGAATATCCTGATGTGTATGGAGTCTGAAACTCAAATGCCAGTCATTAATTCTTGACTTCAATCTTTGCAACTAAATTGCCAGAAAATTACAATGTTATGTAAAATGGACCAAAAATATGAGGCAAAATTCTTGTCAGTCAGTGAAGCTCTGTACAGTTGTGAGGTATGAATCACATATTAAGGTCAGCAAACAGCTGGGGAATGCCTTGAACAATATCAGGAAGTTGAAGTACTGTGGTAACAAGTGCAGTAGCCAATGGCCTGCAGCACACATAATCCTGGACTGGAGTACAAGTGGCTGTGACCTGGAGTCACCCTATAAGTACTGACAGTCACACTGGGCATGCTCCTATACTTATCTAACTTGAGCCCAAGTTTGTTGACTCTACCACCCAAAGAGCTGCTATGTGGAAATATGTCTCTCCCTATCCCCGTCACACTTGATTAGTGACTCTATCAGTATGCAGCATATATATATATATATATATATATATATATATATATATATATATAATAACAATCTATATCTATATTAATATATATATATAGTTATAATATATATAGATAGATAGATAGCTATTTAAAGTACAATGATACATAGACTTTCCACATATATCTGCATAACACATTTACATAACGTACACACACAACAACAATTAAGGAGACATCCCTGTTATACACATTTATACGGATATGTGTGAGGATGTGCAAACGTCCCCATATACGCTGGAATGCTGGGGTTATCTGCCACTTATACATCACAACAGTTGCCTGATGGAACCAGATCAAGGCCACAACAGTACATATTCCACTCACCCACAGACCCCTGTGCCTGCGGACTGTCATTCTGTAGACAGGTACAGGTGCATAGGTGGTGTTATGTACAATGGGTGCAATGCATGCCTTGGATAGGCCATATTGTCCCTGGCTACATGTCCTCCTATAAAACTGCAAACAGCCACATATGGCCAGACTGATAAATGTACACACATATCAGGGATATTGCCAGGTATACCAACAACAGGACACTAGATACAATAATAGGACCAAGCAGTATCACTCTGCAGGTGACACATGCTGTCTAACACAAGGCCACTTTGCATAATCCACAAGTATTGTGCCTGTATCCACATACACAGCAGACATAACCTGTGGTGAGTGTGATAAATACTGTGAACTGCAGTGTGTAATAGTAGATAGGTAAGGGTTCTAATCTCATATCATCCAACTAGTGTGTGTGTGTATGTTTGTAAATATGTCCCCTTGCAGCACTACAGACATGCCTATCTCTGTGTAATGGTTATGCATTTTAAGGCCCTGTGACTAGCTGCTGACCTCTACATCAGCTTCCTTTACAAGGCCTGCTGATGTCATTCACCTTAAGGGTGCTGGCTGACAGTTTAAGGTCAGATAAACTCCATGGTGTTTGCGATAAGTACTGCGAGCTGTAGTGTGTAATAGTAGATAGGTAGTCAGTCTAATCTCACATCATCTATCTCTGAGCATGTATAAATATATCTCCTTACAGCACTATGGACATGCCCATATAGGTTATCCCTGTGAAATGGTTATGCATTTTAGGGGCATGTGAGTAGCTGCTGGCCTCTAAATTTCCCTCCTCTACAAAACATGCTGATGTTATTCACATTAAGAGCACTGGCTGACAAGCTGTTACCAGATAAACTCCATGGTACATACAATAAGTACTGTGAGCTGTAGTGTGTTACAGTAGATACGTAGGGGTTGTAGTCTAACATCATCCGTGTGTGTGTGTGTGTGTGTGTGTGTGTATAAATATATTCCATTATAACGCTGCAGACATGCCCATATGGGTTATCTCTGTGCAATGGTTATGCATTTTGTAGGCATGTGACTAGCTGCAGGCCTTTACATTGCCCTTCTCCACATAAGCACAACTGATGACTGCCACCTTCTAGATTTGTATGTTCAGAATATTCAGGTGATACATATTGAGGGTAGCAGACCTTGTCACAAAGTATGAATGCATGATTATGCTGACTGCCTCCATTGCCCCGATGCACTATTATACACATATGCACCTAGGGAGCCATGCACATATATTGCCTTACCCTGCTGACAATAGATGTCTACTGTGCTGCCATGCCATCTTGTGCCTCTGTATTGCCACCATGTGTCCATTGTTTAACCCCCTCAGACACCTGGAATGGACACATACACAGGTCCGTGAAACACCTGTCATTTTGTAACTCTACCACCAGTCTAACATTGTGCAACAAAGTTACAAGAAGTTTGATGTTTAGTCATGACACATGCCAGCATATAATACTTGTAGTGGCCGACAGTAAGTGCCATGGCAAAACAATATTGCACTATACAAGTACATGTAAGGTAATATATTCACCCTGTGCATCAGACACATATTTACATTTCCCTGCATCAGTGTCATACATGGTAGGGATGTGGCACAGGTATGCTCACAGGCACAGGATTGGTGTGGGGGTGCCAGAGGCCTAGGCTGTGCCAAACAGGTGACAGCATGCATGTGAGTCAGGAATGGGTGCGGGTTAGATGGGCCATGGAGGGGTGCTGTGTGTGTCTGTTGGTGCCCTGCATGCAACAGTGGTGTTTGAGTGTGTGCATACACACAGTTAAGCCCAGTGCTAGCACTACGCATGTGTATCTTGGACAACTGCGGACCATACGTGGTAGAGTGAAGAGCTTGCTTTCTCCAGCCATGAACACGTGAACTGGTTATGCTAGGAGTAGCACTGACACTACCATGGCCAGGGTCTGATGTTGTGCCAGTACCAGATGATGACTGTAATATGCTGGGGCTGTGTCCCACATGGGATCACCCAGGACCATGAGCTCATGGCCTTCCACATCATGGTATGGACAGCACACTTCCCTCTGTAGCACTGTAGGTACTACCAGTATGAGAGTGTGACTGTGCATGGCCACATGGACTCCCAGCAGATGGTGTTGCTGACCTTCATCCATGTGTCCAATGCCCAACTCCAACCAGATGTACCAGCACAGACATCATGCAGTCAAGGACAGACACTGTCTCAGCCCACTGTCTAGCCACAACAGCAGGAAACTGATGTAGGTTGTCCCTAATGCAGTGGAGGCAGTCATGGATGTCAGACTGTGCTGCATCCATAACCCTAAGCATTCATGTGGTGTTGTGTTCAGAACCTGCCTGTGCCTCCGTGATGGACCCATGATGTGACACCTGCAACAGGTGTGGAAGGACAGCAGTCCTCCTACACGCATTTTTGTTAATCTGCCTGTGTGTGACATTGCCAGCTCTCTGGCTATGGCCAGAGTCTACACTCACTGAAGCCATAGATGTCACATTGCCCTGTTCAATGTTACTACCCTCTGACTGTCCACTATCTGTGGCCTCTGGGGACTGGGTATGTGTGGGCATACTGACTATTTGCAGTGACAATGGGGGCAGAAGAGGGATGTCAACCTCTGGGACAGATTCTGCCACTGACAACCCACCTGTGCCTCACTATGGCCACTATCATCATCAGCATCTGATGAGACACTGACAGGTTGTCCAACTTCTCCAGTCACCTGTGAGAAGCAAAACAAAAGCAGTACATTATTACCTGCACTAATATGTATGGTTATCCACATAGACTCATATAGATGAGGATCCACAACTGTAGTACAAATTCCACATCTTCACATTTCTGCTCCTATGCACAACAGACAAACTCACAAAAACATACACAGACAAGTCAGGCCCGTTATAACATGCACATCAGCTACATCCAGTTAACATTGCCAGTACAATACACCTGTGAGGTATGCAATATGACAGTGTATGTGGTAGACCTAAAGATAACACCCAGTACACATATACTGAGAATGATATGCCAGTAGTACTATCACTGTCTCAGATATATACCATGAGTGTGGGCCTTTGCCCCCGCCACCCCTAATTATGTCTTTGTCTTAAGTTCTTCCTGTAGGAGATTGACATGTATGTTAGGCATAGCTCTCAACCAAACAGGGACAAATATCAACAGACACAAAGACTTAGCCAGAGTACATCAGGGACATTCAGGGTCAGTTTTACAATGTTAAAATTAATTATGTGAGACATGGACAGAATGAGAGGAGGTGAATTCAGTAAATCATTTGACATTACAGGGGTGTCCACCCTCCCTTATTGTCACTATGTACTATGTGTAATCCACTAGCTTTACTACAAAAGCCAACCCTTGTAGGTGGGATTGACAGGGACAGAGCTGGGATGTGATTGAAATCAGGGACATTTGAGAGGCATGCGTCTAGGTGTAGGATAGAGTATCAATGACGTCATCACCAGAGATGTAAGATGGGCTTACTGTTGTAATCCCTTTTCCGGATACCTCTATTCTCCCATTTGCATCCTGTTATATGGAGAAATCTATTACATACCTGATGGAGTGCGGTACTCCTTTATTGAACTTTGCTTCAAGTAATCTTTTGATAATAGAGTCTCTGTGTGTGTTAAGTGTCATACAGACCTGTTCCCCATAACAAGCTGCTTGCCTTTGTAAGGTACTTTCCATTAGCAGGTAATTGCCCCTGCACCACTATGTGGTTCAGACTTGCTAACTGCAGCCAAAACAGCTGTATTGCACTATCATTAGCCAATGACATGCCACCACACTGCACTATATAAGGCATTCATTTAGAGTGTGGTCCCTGTCTTAGTTTATGGGATGGGCATTACTGAGGTGTGGAGACTACAGCAAACACTGTCCACTTTAGAAATTTATGACATATGCCCACAGTTTTGCCTCATATGTGAGGTCAGGGTCCCATACCATTGTGGTCATCTGGCAGTGCACTGGCAATCATTGTGGGCTGAGGTCAGTAAGGGAAGACACACACACACATTTGTGTGTGTGTGTGTGTGTGTGTGTGTGTGTGTGTGTGTGTGTGTGTGTGTGTGTGTGTGTGTGTGTGTGTGTCTGTGTGTCACACTGCATACCTGTCAGACTATGCATACTACTACAATAGCTGTTATTCTATCAACATACTATCTTTGTAGAGGCAAACTGTTACACATGCTCCTATCTGTGAGCCTTTACCCGACCTCCCATTAAGTATGGCTGTATCCAGATTGCTTTTTCTAGGCAGTTGGGAGGTTTGGTAAGTTTGTAGCAGCTACCGTTACATACAGGCTGAAGCTGTTGCTGCAGCCTACAACACATAGGGAGGAGTGTGAATACTTTGGTGGACAGCAAGCTGTACATGTAACCATGTCAGCTGTGTCAGGCCTGTCACTGTAGCAGAGCCAGAGCAAGGGTACAGTGCAATCAGGGCATGAAATTAAGGTACATCTGTTATGCAACAGTGCAACTAACAGAGTAGTAGGCAACATATAGTTAGGCTATATGGATATGTGCATTGTGTCTCTGCATGCCGGCCTTTGTCTTGCAAAACTGGGTAGCAGTTTACTAAGTAGCAGTATCCTGTGGGGAGTATGACTGCATGACTCAGTCATTACTTGCTGTCTTCACAATTATGTAATTGAATTATGACTCAACACTGGATTCGAACCCAGGACTGTGTGTGGCAAAATGTACCCCATGCAAGGCATTTAACAGACTGAGCTACTGAGACTCTGCAAATGCATCTGTATTTGCAGGATATATGTGCACATAGGTTCATAGGTTCATAAGTATTTACTAGGTTAAAGACCCACAAGGGCCTTTTTAAGCCTAGCCATGCATACCAAACTTCTGACAAATTCCGATCCCCTTGATAAGTGTAAGCATTGGCCTGGGAGATGAACCATTTACAGGTTACCTGTGTGCATTAAAGACATAGGTGCCAAACCAAGGATGAATTTCTGGTTTCCCAGACAATTGTCCAAGTTGCAATTGAAGTGGGTTAGGGCAGAACTCTGCTTCACATGGATGGGGAGCCTGTTCCATAGATAGGGCAGTATCTGGGATACATACCTATCTCTCAAGCAGGTCATATTTATATCACAGGCAAGGTTTAAGTCTTTAGAATGGGTAAGTCTGGTGCTGTTTGTTTTGTGGATATGCAGGAGACCCATCAGAGTGGGGTCTGACAGTGCCCTGTATGCCAGGTATAGATCTCCCCTCAAAAGCCTATAGGAGACAGAATACATGGATAGAACCTGCATAGGACATATTACCTACTCCCTGTATTCTTTTATTGAGGAACCTCTGTGGACATTACAATTGTTGGATATGTCTGGTTAGGTAAATACCAAAGGAGGCATTGTACTCAATGGTAGGTCTGATGGATGCCAAATACAGTTGAATAATTACTTCCTTGGACTTAGATGCCATACTTTTATTTATAAGTTGCACAACATAGAATGATTTCCTCACCACTGTAGACACGTGACGATCAAAGGCTAGATCAATATCTATGTGGGTCCCTAAGCCCTTGACAAGTAGATCAACTCTAAGGGGTGTTTTGTCAATATGATAGCTACCAGGGATGGATGACTTCCCAATGGATACTATTATGCATTTCTTGGCATTTAGTTTTAGTTAATGGCTCTGACACCAGTTGTTTGTCTGTGTCAAGCTTTCCTGGACAACATTTGTATCAGTGTGAGATTCAATGATAACTCCTAATTTGCAATCATCTGCAAATTTAGTCAGCCAGAGACCACTGACATTGACCTTGACTTCTGAGAATTAAATGCCAAACAGAAGCTGTCCAAGGACAGATCCATGAGAGACTCCACTTTTGACTGGCCTCTTTGTAGAGGTGGACTCCCCAATTCTAACTTCCTGGGTCCAGTATGTGAGCCAGTTGGCTATCCACTGGGTGACATGGGTTTGTATCTAACTCTTTGAGTTTATCAATAATACATGAGTGGGGTATTGTGTTAAATGCCTTGGCCAGGTCAAGGTAGGCAGTGTGAATGCTTTTGCCCTCATCCATTGCTTTGGTGACCTTCTCAAAGAAGTCCATCAGGTTGAGTAGGCATGATCTACCCTTGATGAAACAAAACTGGGTTGAGTCCAGTGTTTGAAGATTTACTGTATCTTTATTGATCATCTCCATGATAATTATTTCCATGGCTTTACATATAAGACTAGTGAGACTTATAGGTCTGTAGTTTCCAGGGTCTGTAGATGACCCACCTTTGTGCAGAGGGATGACTATTGCCTTTCTCCATTCATGAGGCATAAAGCCTGTTTGGAGCCTACAGTTAAATAGTAATTCCAGAGGCCCTGATAGGTTATGTTTCATGCTATTTAGAAGGCATCCTGAGATATTGTCTGGGTCCATTGCTGCAGTGTTCCTGATCTTAGAGAGGGCATTAAGGAATTGTTCCCTAGTGATAGTAGGCGGATTTATATTTAAAGATATTTCATGATGGAAGGTTGAGGGGGAGAGAGGGGTAAAGCTGGAGCTGAATTTATCAGCCAGGAGGTTTGCTATACCTTCTGGCTCAGTATAGGTGGCTCCATTTACAATGAGCTCTGCACACAATTATGTATTACCTTTGAGGTTGCGGACATAGCTAAATAATGCTTTGTGGTTGTCCTTGGCCTGGGAGGCCAAATTTACCTAAAATTTAGTTATGGTAGACTTTATTTGTCCTCTGAGTTGTTTGTTTGATGAGAGTACTTTTATCCTGCTAGGTGCTGCACCTCCTAATTTTTGCCATGATTTTCTTCCTCCTGTTATATAGCTGATTGATTTTGTGATTCCTCCAGGGTGGCTTGTTTTTTGAGTTAGCTCTGTACTTATTCCTGATGGGTACAGCTGCCTTTAATCAGCTATTAACATGTTTGTACAGGGTTTCTGTGAACAGTTCTGCATAGACAGAAGTGTTCTCATGGTTTATGAGGGCATGAGATTATTCCCAGGAGTTTAGCTTTAGAATAGTTCCTGAATATTCCAGGTTTAGCTGGGGGTCCCAGTTTTGTTTTTACTTCAAAGGAGACCATTTTGTGGTCTGACCTTACCAGCAAAGGCATTAAAGTAAGGGTTGTGCAGCAGTCTCCCATATTACTAAGGCCCAGATCCAGCATGGTTGCTCCCTGGTTAGTGTATTGACTATATCGTCCATATACAGGCTGTGAGAAACATTTCCACAGCACATGAATACATGTGTGGCTTTATATGGTTGAATCTCTGCACCAGGCTCCCAGTTGTACACATATTTTGCCATTGCTGCCTTAGCAGGTGTCATACCACAAGTTGATGATAAAAGGGCACATATACCTGCTATTACAGACCTTAATTACATCCATTAGTATGTCTTCATTATTATTTAGCATTGCACCAGAGTCCAGGGTACACTCCCAGTTTTTGCATTAGTTCTTTATTTCAGTTACATGCATAATGTCTGTAAGTAGGAAGCAGTATGTTCTACTGGAAACACCTGCTTAACCTAGAGCTATTGTAGTGTGGTGGGTTAATGCAGTGTGCTATAGTAAAAAGGGTCCTGGGTTTGACACCTTGGCAGAGGTGTTTCTTTTCATGTGGGTAACACTGTCACAAACACATGTAGACAGTAAAGCTCTTTAAAGCTGATTTAAGCTAAGCTAAGTGAAGTGGAGTGGCGCACCACACAGCTCTGAGCAAATCCATGCAAACCTGCACTAAAAAAATATAAAGAAATGAAAAAAGGGGGTGATAGGAATGTGGTAAAATGGGTGCAAGCAGGGAGAAAAACAATGGAAAGGCAGGTAGAGATGTGCAGGATGGGTATAGAGATGGACCATAGCTATCTATTTCTTGTACAGCAGCAGCTGTGAATATTAACAGGTTTTATAGATGAATTTAGACTCTCAAACCCTTGAGAGAGGGGTGATGCCAACATAAATGTGTTTCCAAGCCAATTGGACCAAATTAGTTGTGTCCAGTGGTCACGTGTGTGAAATGGAGAGCTATGTATGGGGCATTGTTTTGTGGAACAGGTGCCCATTTTTTTTAAGGAGTGAGTGGAATGTTGGTGAAGGTACATAGGTATGTGTGGGGAGGTAAGTTGGGTAGGGGAGGATGCAATTGCAGACAGACAAGACAAACAAGACAGCAGACAGGGGTGGTGTGTGACACATGTGGGGTGTAAACACCTTGGACAGGGAGGGTATTGTGGAATCGGAGTCACATGCCCCTCCAAAAGGCAGCAGAGTGACTGACAACCCCACCTATGGGCAGTCGACACTGTTACTTCACTCCGCTGAAGATGGCTGTGCTGGATGCTGGCTGTCAAGGCCAGCCTGCCCCATCAGGTTGGCTAGTGTGCCCTCATTCTGGCACAAGTGATGTTCATAGGTCTAATGAATAATCCTGTGCACAATGACTAGCATTTCCTGTTGCGTGACTACAGCCCCTCCACCACCGCTCTCAGGTGGAGGCCAGGTCCTGTCCCCTGAGGCAGTTCCACCCGATGCCACAGGTGGTGCAGGGGCAGCAGAGGGGGCATCACCAGCCTTGGTCCCAGACATGCTAGGATCCAGTGCCATGACCAGTTGAGGCAAGGTAGGCAGATCACCAGGAACTGGCCTACCCTGGCTTGCTATGGTGATGGAGGTATAGCAATAAGTATAGTTTAGTTCTGAACAAAATATAGTTAGTAATAACAGCATGCCAGAACAGTGGAAATAACCCAATTACATGTCAATGTATATTATGTGGAACACAACAATAGATGTCAGAACAGTCAGTATTTTAACAGCATGAAAGTAACAGTTACTGCATGTGGCCAGTAAATAAGGAATTCAACAAGATATGTTAACATGCAACCATTATAATACACAACAATAATAATGCACATGCCCAAAATACAGGAAATTGAACAACATATGTGAATAGCAAACCATAACCAATGGAAAACAATAGCAATGAAATGAACATAAGGAGTGGGGAGAGAGAGTAAAACAGTACATTAGTACCATTATAGGCTATTTACATGACAACAGTACTACTATCTACTTTACAGGTCTGTCCTTTGTTTATGTGTGCAAATCCCCTATAGCTGCTGTAGCATGTACAGATCTCTCAAGTTTTTTGCATGGGACAGTATGGGCCAAGCAGGAACAATTGTGGGTACACTACTACACAGAACAGTGGCACGTCAGGTGAACCTATATAACTACCAAGGTGTACTGTGGGATGATGTAGTGATACTTTGCAATTTAAGTAATCATACCAATGGTAATCCTGTGACAAATGGATTATGCACTACTAATTACATTACATGACAGCGTGACACTTGAGAGACATGTATGTGTACAGTACAGACCCTAAACAACTATCATGCCTTGCTTGTCAGGCATGGGGATTGAACCCAATAGCACTGACTTTAGAGAACATCTGCATGGAATGCATGAATTGGCTGCAACAACATTGAACAGACACTCCAGGCATACAGCCATGCCAAGATTATACATTTTATTTATTTAATTAATTTTTTTATTATTATTATTATTATTATTATTATTATTTTTTTTTTATTTCCTTTATGTTATACTGTACTTTCACAGTCTCGCTAATGATTTTAACAGTTTGTGACATCTAAATCAGTAGGAGTGTACAGGCCTGCTATCCATGGTCGTGGGCTTTTCTGTAAGAGGAACATTGATGCCAGAGAGATGGTGATTGAGTACTCTGGAATTGTTATCCGCTCAGTTCTTACTGATAAGAGGGAGAGGTACTATGACAATAAGGGAATTGGATGCTACATGCTTCGGATCAATGATTTTGACATTGTTGATGCTACCATGCATGGAAATGCAGCTAGATTTATCAACTATTCATGTGAACCAAACTGTTATTCACATGTCATCAATGTTGAAAAACAGAAACACATTGTTATCTTTGCTCTACGCAAAATTTATCGTGGGGAAGAGCTAACAATATCCTAGACCTAGTCATTACCAACATGAGTGACCGGTGTTCCACACCTGAAGTCAACTCCTCGTTGGTCCGATTCGACCATAAGCTAATCACTCTTGATATCCACATCCTGCCCCCATCCCCCATTAAGGAAACCACAGTAAAAAAAGTCTCCAAAGCTGACTTCATGCTTCTTAAGACAGAAGTGGTGAACTTCATGACACCCATGCAGATGGACAATACAGTTACAACTGCTGAATCCTACACAAATACACTCTATAAGCACTTACACGACTGCATGGATTGTGCTATCCAAATAGAACCAAGATGCTGTCCTCCAAAAAAGGAAGCCTATCTAGTGGTCCCCTGCCATAAACAAACTGTACAACAGAAGGAAGAAACTGTTGCAAAAGAGAGTAAAATCCCATGAGTGGAGGATCTCCCTGGTCAGCCTCAGTAAGAAGCTGAGATCCCTTATAAGATTCTCTAAAGCTAGCTACAAAAACAAAATCACCACTAATTCCAAGGACAACCGCAAAGCATTCTATAGCTATGTCAAGAATCTCGATGTCAACACCCAGATCTGCTCTGAGTTTACAGCACAAAGGCATGAAAATTACAGAGTCAACTGATATTGTCAACATCCTGGCAGATAGGTTCAGTGGTAACTTTATGCCCCTTTCACCCCCTAAAGGGCCCATATCTGTACAGGAAGAATACAGAGTCCCTGTAATCACAACTACGCAGGTAAAAGCTGCACTCTCTAAAGCCAAAAACACAGCATCCATGGGACCAGACAACATCCCAGGCTGCGTTTCACATGAACTTCAGAACGAACTGGCTCTCCAATTAAGCACCATATTCAATAATAGCCTTGCATCAGGCTTTGTGCCCACTGAATGGTGCACAGCAATAGTTATCCCACTCCACAAAAGGGGAGCCACCACTGATCCCGGGAACTATCGACCTATTAGCCTGACGAGCCTGGTCTGCAAGGCCATGGAACGTATCATCATGGAACTCATAAACAAAGACATTGGTAACCTCCAAACTCTGGATCCCACTCAGTTTGGGTTTGTGAAAGGCAGATCATGACTCCTAAACCTGATCAACTTCTTTGAGGCAGTCACCAAAGCCATAGATGAGGGTAAGGTGGTTCACACAGCCTATCTTGACCTCGCCAAGGCTTTCGACACCATCCCCCATTCTGGAATTATAGCTAAACTCACTAAACTAGGTATAAATCCCTATGTCACAAGATGGGATGCCAACTGGCTCACTGACAGAACCCACACTGTAAAAGTTGCAGACTCCAAATCTGACCTCAAAGCACTGACAAGTGGAGTACCACAGGGTTCCGTCCTGGGACCTCTCCTGTTTGGTATCTACTTCTCTGAAGTACAGGCTAACACAGAAGGCCTCGGGCTAAGAAAGTTTGCAGATGACTGCAAACTAGGAGCCATAGTCAAGTCCCCAAATGATGTGGACATCCTACAGAAGGGTCTCGCTGAGACAGATGCCTGGTGTCAGAGCCAAGGCCTCAAGCTCAATGCCAAAAAGTGCAGTGTCATCCCCTTTAGTAAAAACTCTGTACCCATAAACTACCACATAGGCAGCAATCTGCTTAACACCAAATGCGTGATAAGAGACCTTGGGACCCAGGTGGATAGTAGTCTCTCCTTTGATAGTCACATCGCCACAGTAGTCAGGAAGTACTTCTAAGTGGAACACCTCATCATAAAAGGGTTCTCATCCAGGAAAAAAGAGGTCATTTTTCCCCTCTACTCGACACTCATTAGACCCAATATAGAGTACAATGCCCATTTTGGAATGTACCTCACAAGACATCTGCAGCAGCTGGAAAGGCCACAGAAGTACCTCACAAAGAGGATTACTGGCCTCAAACAAATTCCCTACACTGACCGCCTCAAAAAACACCAGCTTTACTCCATAGCATATCGCCTTCTCCGAAGTGATCTCTGCCTAACATATGAAGCTATGTCAAACCCAGAGCTGTTGGACATGCTACACCTAATGAAATCCCAATCCCTCTGAGCTACATGCTCTGGGGACTGAAACCTTATCACCACAATAAAAAGGGCATGCTGTAGGGATAGACTCCTGTCCCAGAGACTTCCCATACTCTGGAACAGGCTACCCATCTATGTCAAGCAATGTTCTGCATTAGCAATCTTCAAGAAAAATCTTGATGAGTGGCTGGGAAATAGGAAATATACCCCGGGGATCACTTCTATGTCTCTGCTTGACAGTGACACAGGAAAACAACTTTCCTGGGTGGCGTAAGCCAGGGAACCTTGTTGGCTAGGCTTACGTAGGCCCTTGGGCCGATAGCCTAGTACCTACTTATGAACCTATCAACCTAAACACACAGTTCTTTAATCATAATATGGGCTACCTCACCCATTTACCTGTAGTTACTGTGGAGAGAGAATTTGTAAACATTACTTGAATGATTATATGAAGGTAGCATTCATCAATAAAGGATATTCTAGTAAGGAGGTAGCATGTGCATGCTCAAGAGTGAGAAAGGAAAGAGAAGGGAGAGGGAAGCCCTATTTCTCAGATGGTAGTAGGACCATGAGTCGGAGATCCCTTGAGACTTTACAAGTTCCAGTGGTACTATCCTATACCCAGGACACACAGTTGGTAAAATATATTATTAACAGGAATTGGCATATTCTACTGACAAACGAAGAGACTGTAGGGATAGTAGGTCCAAAACTTAGGTATACATACCACAACAACTTGAATTTGAAGCAAAATCTTTGTTACCCATGATTGATCACACCTCAGGTAGATGTGAACCTGGGTACACATACATGTGGGAAATGTAGTTATTGTATGTTTTTTGATGAAGCTAGATATTTTAGGCACCCAGACACTGGATACCTGTGGCAGATAAGATGTAGTGCAGACTGTAACACCCGGAATCTAGTGTACATTGCTTATTGCACTAGACGTTTTAAATTGTATATGGGCAAAACAAATTGCAGGCTGAGAGAGAGGATTAGGGACCATGATTACTGTGTAAGGAGAAAACAGGAATATAGCTCCATAGCAAAACACATATTGGCTGAAAATGAAAGTCATTCGTTTAAATTCCAGATCCTTCAATTTGTACATGATAGTTTGAGAATGGGGGATGTCATTAATTAGATGTAGTCATGTAAGTCGAAATGGATTCTTCGTCTAGGAGCACATTGGGGCTCCGGACTGAATGATATGGTACCCCTTAAACCAGTATTGAAAGGAAGGAGAATTAAACGCTGATTTGTTACTATGTACAAGGATGAATACCTATCTTGCATTATGTGATGTATTGGTCTTATAAAAACTTTGCAAGTTTATAATGTAATGTTTATGCATATACCTCCTGAACTTTAAATTGTTTTATGTGATGCACCAGTTCTATATAAAAAAAATTTGAAAGTTGATAATGTGCTATTTCTGCATATATCTCTTTAATTTTAGATTGTTTTAATTTGTTACGTTGTTGAATTTTTTGAATTTTTAAAATGGAGGGAAATATGTGGATTATGATTGGATGACTTAATTGGTCTAAGTGTATATACACAAGGTACTAAGGACTTGTTTTTATGCATCTGAGGAAGTATGAAAGCGCTTATGCAAATAAAACTTTGGTGATTACGAGTGGAGTTGCTTGTTTGATACTGTTGCCTTCTTCCTTGTGTTGGGTTTCATTTGTATTTTGCATTCACTCACCAAACCCTTGTTCTTCGGACTTGTTTTGGGACTTTTGCTGCATTTGTAATGTACATACTTTATTGCAGGTAATGCTTTACTCTTTCTTGCTTATTTCACTACAGTTAGCATAATACATACATATTCACCACACTCACAAAGCAACCTGGCCAAGCACCTGACCTGCACCTTGAGGTTGCGAGCCCTCTCCTCTGCAGCTGTTGGGAGAGAAGAACACCATTACGTATACCGGTTTAGCAGACATTCAGATTAGATATTGGTGGTACAGAGATAAAAGTACTTACATACATGTGGAACATCCCCTGCTCAAAATCCTTTGATCCAGGTGTCCAAGATATCCCCCTTATGTCACTTCAGGTCTTCGTAGTGTGACGACACTGCTCACCTGTGCAAGGGATATCAGTTGCACTGGTGAGGTCCCCTGCCAGCCCGTCCGAGCCCTTCTCCTTGCACTATTGAGTCCTAGTAACCTCCCTGCAGAAGCCAGTCTTCATGTTTTTTACAAGGAGTCTGACCATGACCCTGGACTCCAGCATGCCTCAGTGCTACACTCAAAAGAGCGAACACTCACAAACGCCTGCCATAGTATCCTTCAGAGACAGAATTCCAATGGATTATGCTGTATTTCCACCTGTTGGGCTTAATATATAGCCTGTTTCTGGCCCTTACACTCCATTGGGCAACACTTAAAAATGTGACATGTTGCTTAGCAGCCCACAAACCAGAGCAGCAGAGCTGAGTAGTGTAAAAACCAGTAAACCCATATGCTTAGCAGTACTTAGTAGTGTGCAAACCAGCTAAGTAGCGCAGAGCAGTGCATAAACATTTTCAGCCATTATTTTGTTTATGCCAAGCTTAGCAGGGCTTAACAGGTCTTAGCAGAGCTTAGCCTAGTGCAGTGGGCCAGAATTTAAATAAAATTGGTAACATTTGTATCTCAAAAATAAATAATTATTTTTCCTTGCACGCATTCAAACCCTGCACCTACTGCTCATGAGGCCATACCTCTACCAAGTTAGCTATAAGGATATGGGGAACTCAGCTACACCTTTACATATACCTCTCAGCTGTCTATAAACACTGCTGAGCATCGGGCCTCGCCACGCAAACCCACTCAGCTATGGTTAAACATTACCTTTAAATAAATAATTAATTGCACCTAGTTTCTATTTTTAGATGTCTGGCAGGTGTCTTGACGCCACTTAGCAATACTGCGCTCTGTGCCATGCCATGCCAACATCTTTTCACAAAAAAATAAAAATAAAACCAATAGAAAAACGTGAAAAGAAAAAAGAAAAAAAAAGAAACAATTAAATAAGCAATTGACATTATACAATTGGATAGTGCAGTGAGTGTCTTACTCATCTGCAGACACAGTTGTCACTACACTCCCTACACTAATTCAATAACCATGCTCCACGGCTCTCCCTCAGCAATGTGCCATGATTAATATGCATGGCATGCTGCCAAGGGGGAACTGTGTACATGGACATGGTAACATTCCATGTAGACTCTACATTATACCTACACAGAGTTATATTAAATCATGTGCATACATTTTAAAAGGTTAAAATTGTCCTTTAAAGCCATTTAAGCAATAAAGCAATTTCCTCTATTTAGTGGCAGCAATCCTCAAGTTATTTTCAGGCCAAAAATCTGAAGCAAAGACAGACACATTTTTAGTAAGGCAGAAGCCTCAAGATATGTATTGGGAACTGTTTCATACAAATTCACATTACTCCTCTAAATCCAGATGTTAAATTGAGCAAACAGCAAAAGAGCAAGTTGACTTATCCACAGTTTCCCCCTAACATTCACTGACTGTAGTCCTCAATTATTGGCAGGTCACAAACCGGATGGTAAGTCAAGAACAATGTGTGAAATCAGGAACAGAATCAACAAAATGTATATATATATATATATATATATATATATATATATATATATATATATACATATTACTTTTTAAAGGCAGACATTAAAGTGAGCAAATGACAATTGAGCTAGTTGCATTCAACATAGCCAACCCTACCCCATTCAATGACTTCAGTCTTCAATAATTTGCAGGCCAACAAACTGAAGCAAAGTCAGGGTCATTCTAAGCAATCAGGGACAGTTTTATCAAATCAGTAGTCAGAAAAAAGTATTATGACTTATTTTATACAAATGCACACTATTCTTGTAAAGGAAGCCAAGAAATTGAGCAAATGACAAAACAGAAATTTGATTCATCCAAAGTCAGCCCCCCCATGACTAAAGTTCTGTTCTTTGCTAGACCAAAGATACAATGAAAATTCAGAGGTATTCCATTAAATTAGAGATAGTTTCAACTTTGATACATACAAAACAACAGCTGGCAAAAATATTTCAACTTTTCTTTCAAACTGAAATATTAATGAAAATTTCATTATGGCAGACATTTCTTTATATTACTTCCCCCCCCCCCCACACTTTAAGTTATGTCTTATTAACTTACAAGTTATATGATCTACATATGCATTTTGTACTATTGTATATAGTTTGAGGTTTGGTCCTTTACTGTTATGTTTTGTCTGTTAGTCGATCCTATTATTAAAATAATTTAATTTCATGTTAGAAAATGTTTTGAGAACTTAAATAAAAGACTAGTAAAACAACGCTGAGCAAGAAGTGGTAGATGAAACTAATAAACAAAAAGCACCTCGACCTCCAGGCACAAAATAAATCCAGTCCAGGCTGGGAGAAGAACATTTTAATCTCACAAAAAGACCAAACAAGTGTTCACAAATACGCCACCATAAATCAATAACGCTTAACATACAAATGTTTTCGTCTTGAACTTCATCAGTTTAACATCCATTTTAAAAAGCACTGTCTTATATACTAATGACCACATTCAAAATATCCAGTCATGAATCATTCCCTTTTGAAAATAATTAGTATTTAATGATAAAGGTACGTTTTTAACAGTATTGGTAAATGCATTTGTAAAAAGGAGGTACACAAGTCAAAGTGTTAAAAACATATTTAAAATTAATAGAATAAGGTAAGCTTACTAAGTTTTAAAACACTAAAAGACTGTAAGCATTAAACACATTTAAAAATAATTAAAATCGTATGCTAAACATAAATTTTGTAACACAATTTGATCAAGCACATTGCGCCCTCTGGTGACATAAGATAATATCACATACATTATCTAAAAATTGCTTAAATGAATTAAAAATGTCTGTGTGAGCATTCACTGATTTAATGAAACATATTAATAGAATACATACAACAAAATAAAAATGTTTAAAACCAAATAAAATTGTTAAAAATTGATTAAAAATTGTTTAATTACTTTAAAGTTTTGCAGCTCTTAGTTTCAACACTGGTGCTAAAGACACCATGTTGTTAAGCCCTAAATTTCTGCTTGCATCAAGTAACAGTTGCCAATACAGTTCTCTATATTCAATCAAAGTCTCCCACATCCCTCCCCTCGGATTAGTGGGCACAACTTCCAAGACAAAAAATTGATAACCTGAATTGACACATTTCATAGAATGTTTGCTTAAAGCATTTTTCTCATTTTTTACCCTTACATCATACAGATGTTCATATATTCTTTGTTTAAGTTTTCTCTCACTTTTTCCAATATAAAATGAGATACATTCTTTACAAATTGCTATATATATAATACCCTTTGTGTCACAATTAGCATAGCTATTTAAATAAAGTGTTTTATTTCTAGCCTGCAAGTGGGTAGAATAGCCAGTAATCAGGTGTGTACAGTAACTACACTTACCACACTTAAATAGACCTTTCTTTGATCTAATATTTTTCTTTTCAGCATTGTTACAATAACCACTTTCTAATATATTCTTAATGTTCTTACCTTTACGGTAAGTAAAAGTTAGTTCCTTATCAAAAACATGCTCTAAATCAGAAATTTCAGAAAAGGCTTTCCACTCTCTTGTGAATATATTTCTTATAAGCCCTGAATACTCATTGAACGTAGTTATAAGTCCTACATTGTGTTGGTCGTTGTGTGGTTTGTTGTATCTTTCCACTTCACTGCTCAATTTCTTTCCTAATATAGGAGCAAAGGGGCCTTTTCTCTTGGTATTCACTTCATCCAATATTTTATTAAAGAATTCAAGTGAGTAGTCTCTCTGAATAAAGAGATCCCTCAAAAAATTGGCTCCCTGTTAAAATAAATCCTCATCGGATGTCATTCTACTAAGGCGAACAAGCTGCCCTTTCACTACCCCCTTCTTTTGATGTGGGGGGTGACAACTGGTGAAATGTAAATATGAGTTGGTAAAAGTTTCCTTTCTATGTATTCATGAAACAAAATTCCCATTATTTTTCTTGATACAAACGTCCAAGTACTTCAACTCTAAAAAATCAAAATTGTCAGTAAATTTCAAAAAACTAGTAGTACTGTTGACATATATTGATAAATCGCTAAAATCCTTTTGACTGCCTTTCCAAAAGAAACATAAATCATCTAGGAATCTAGTATACAAGACCCAACTGCTGTTAAAGGGAGAATTAAGCAGGAATTTTTCTTCCCAATATGCCATTATGATATTGGCATATACCGGGGCACAATGTGCTCCCATTGCTACTCCTGTCTCTTGCTTAAAATATTCCCCTTGAAAATAAATAAAATTTTAATACAATGTCCATCAAAGTCAAGGTGTTCCTGAAATCTAGTTGAGTTAACTTTTTACTGGTAACTAGTACTTCTTCGAACCAATACAAACACACATCATGTGGGATGCAACCAAAAAGATCCACGACATCCATTGTGCCAAACTTTAAATCGTCATTGTATAATGTTGAGTCCACTTTCCTTAAAAGGTCCCAAGAATCTATCAGTATATTTTCTTTTCCATCTAAGACACCCTTTACCTTGTGATCCACATATTTTGCTAAGGGTGCCGTCATTGAACCCTCAGCTGACACAATTGGTCTAAGAGGTGGATCTAGTGCATCTTTGTGCACCTTTGGTATACCAAAGATGCATGGGACCTTAAGCTTCTCAACAGTCAAAAATTTATATGTATCTCTGTCAAGTGAACCTTCTAAGAACATGTCATATAGCAAGACTTGTATTTTCTTATGAGCTATATTGACTTCATTAATGGATACTCTGGAATATTTTTCAGCATCGTTGAGAATTGCTAACATTTTCCCTTCATAATCTATTGCTTCCATTAACACAACCCCACCCCCTTTGTCTGGTTTCATTACTCTCAAGTTTTGTTTTTTACTGATGTCATTTAAAGTACTAATTTCAGCTTGAGTTAAATTAGAATGTATATGTTTAGTAACCAATTGTGTTCTAATTTCTTTTTCTACTTTAAGCTCAAAATTCCTGAGCTGGGGGTGTATGGGTGGGTTAAAGGTACTCTTGCGTCTTAAACTTTCATTGTCAAAGTCAATAGATTTTCCTTTGAAAAATATCTCTAGGTTCTTTTTCCTAATAAAAAGCTTTATGTCAACTAACAGTTTAGAGATGTCTACTTTCTGTTTGGGGATGAAGGTGAAGCCTTTAGAAAATAAATCAAACCAGGTTTTGTCAATATCTACCTTAGAATAGTTGAAAATGTTGAAACCATTATAAGACCAAGTGTTCATACAATTAACTATTCCATCGGCTAATTCCAGTCCTGTTCTCTTCTCACAGGTGGCCTCTCCCCCCTTCCCCTGTAGTTTTTTGAATTATATATTATCTTATCCTGATTTTTCAACCTCTCTGATCTTCTGAGGCTAGGATACTCTTCTACCTCTATAGGTTGTTCTAGGAATTCAGTATCATCTCTCTCTTCCCATTCTAAATCATAGGTTTGTTCCCAAGCCCAGTTGCCAAAAGTTTGCATAAAAAATCTTTTGGGCTTAGGATAATGAATTTTATTACTGTATTCTTCTAAATCTCTTTTTACCTTTACTACCTTTCTATCCTGTATTTCTTTGCATTTTGTTTCTATATTTCTAAACAATGTCTGGTATTTGATTTTTTCCGCCTCTATGGTAAACATTAAATCATTAAAAATGCATTTATTAATGTTGTCAATATCAAGATATAGTTTTTCCATTAAAGCTTCATTATTTTTAATGATGGCTTTCATAATGCTAAAACCACAATTTTCAAAAGCAGAAATAAGCTCATTGTAAAATTCAGTACCCTCAATGACATTATTGGGGTACTTACATACTCTCAGGCCTTTTGGAATAATTTTTAAAGAAAGACAGTGCTTTAAATACGTATTATCCAAGTCCAAGGTCTTATATTTTAACAGGTAAAATTCTAGTTCACTGAGCAGGGCAGCGTAGGAAACATTACATATAGAATTGCCATAGTCATTGTTGAAATCATATTTGAGTTTCAAAATATCTGATACTAGTCTCTGTGTACCTGAATTGTTTGTTGGTGTATCCACAGGTGCCTGCAACTGGCGTCTTTGACTTCTCAGTTCAACAGACCCACTTGCACCTTCGCTAACATTGTCCACTGTTATATGAGGAAATCCGTCCAAACTGTTGTTTACATTGTCATTGTGCTCTAAGATAATGTCCTCAGGCTTAGAATTGTTTAACAGTCTCGCCGACTTGTCACCACTACGCTGCAAAGCATCTTGATTTCCTGGTATAGTTAACGTCGACGCCAACGTCACCATTGATTGGCTGAGGGGCGTGAGCAGCCCAACCAGCTGTGTAAGCTGCCCAATGAGCTTACGCAATTCGCCAGTCTCTGTACTCCTGGATCCCAGATCTGCACCCGAAGGCTGCTCCATAAAAACACTAGTAAAACAACGCTGAGCAAGAAGTGGTAGATGAAACTAATAAACAAAAAGCACCACGACCTCCAGGCACAAATAAATCCGGTCCAGGCTGGGAGAAGAACGTTTTAATCTCACAAAAAGACCAAACAAGTGTTCACAAATACGCCACCATAAATCAATAACGCTTAACATACAAACATTTTCGTCTTGAACTTCATCAGTTTAACATCCATTTTAAAAAGCACTGTCTTATATACTAATGACCACATTCAAAATATCCAATTATGAATCATTCCCTTTTGAAAATAATTAGTATTTAAGGATAAAGGTACGTTTTTAACAGTATTGGTAAATGCATTTGTAAAAAGGAGGTACACAAGTCAAAGTGTTAAAAACATATTTAAAATGAATAGAATAAGGTAAGCTTACTAAGTTTTAAAACACTAAAAGACTGTAAGCATTAAACACATTTAAAAATAATTAAAATCGTATGCTAAACATAAATTTTTTAACACAATTTGATCAAGCACATTGCGCCCTCTGGTGACATAAGATAATATCACATACATTATCTAAAAATTGCTTAAATGAATTAAAAATGTCTGTGTGAGCATTCACTGATTTAATGAAACATATTAATAGAATACATACAACAAAATAAAAATGTTTAAAACCAAATAAAATTGTTAAAAATTGATTAAAAATTGTTTAATTACTTTAAAGTTTTGCAGCTCTTAGTTTCAACACTGGTGCTAGAGAACCCAACTTAACTAAAAGAGAACTTAAATAAAAGATATTTAAAAAACATCTAACTTATTTTTACAGATGCAGTTTGGTCTTATTAAAACAAGATTTGCAAATGACAAAAGAATATATTGCATTTAGTCACAACCATAGTCAGCTCCCATTTAGTGAATATAATCATCAGTTATTTGCATGCCAAAACTGAAGGAAAGTCAGGAATACGTCATGAAATCAGGAACAGTTTTATCTGCAAAGTAAATCTTCTGACTTCATTCATAAAGATGTGCAATATCTTTGTAAATCAAGACTTGAAACCGAGCAAAGAGCAACAGCAAGTTGCCTACAGGCACAGCCAGGCTCCTTATTTAATTTGTCAGGTGAAATATATGAAGCATAGTCAGTGGGTTTCTATGCAATCAGGTGCAGTTTCAGTTTTTGCATGAAAAAACAGTAGCCAGAGATTAAAGATTCCAGCATATTTCATACGAATGCAGTCTGGTCCTTTGCAGCCAGAGGTGGCTGAGCAAACAACTAGAGAATAAGTTCCATTCAAAATAAACAGTCCCATTAAGTGACTGCAATCTTCAATTACTTGCCCACCAAAAGGTATGAAACAAACTCAGTGGTAATCTATGAGATCAAGGACAGAATCAACAAAACAGGAAACATAAAATAAATATTCTGTACCCTGGGATTCAATAAACTCCATGTAGACTTTGAGGGAAGCCTACACAGAGTTGAAGTGTTTGTGCAATCCTGTGTACCTTATAGCAACCTAGTTTAATGGGATTGCACTGAATGCCACAATGATCATCAGGGTTTAACATATAGTAATCTATATGGTCCAAACACAGTACAATCAACAAATCTGAATCTAGCCTATGCAATGAAATGCAGAAGTACTATGATTTTAAAGTGCAGAAAAAAAACAGTCACAGCAGCAACAGCAGCAAACAATGAAACAAGCAAAATATAGTTCAAAAAAGTTTTATACAAGCTTAAAGTATACTTATTTTTGTTGATCACAGAGGATGCCTTGGATTTAGTCCAGATTCAGTCCAGGTCTCTGGCTAAGTTGCCAAACTCGGAGCAGCTCCAACAAACTGATCCAACCATGACAGGAAAGTTTGTGTGCTGAGTCTTGCTATAGACACTCCCAGCCCATTGATTCTATGTGATAGGCCTGGATGAAGGTAAGACATTGCATACTGCCTATCTTGATCTGAGCTAGGGTTTTGTCATAATCCCCCACTCAGGTATCATCGAGAAGCTATCCTAGCTGGGGATTAAGCCTTGTATCACTAGATGGTTAACCAATAGGCTCACCAACAGAAAACATATTGTGAAAGTTGGTGAATCAAACTCTACCAGTAGAGCTGTCACCATAGGTGCACCCCAAAGATACATGCTTGACCCTTTACTGTTTGTAATGTATTTCCTGACAGTCCAGACTAAAGTATATGACCTTTGGCTTATTGGGTGCAGTCACTGAGACTATCAGTGATAATAAGGTCCAACAGGAGGGGGTAACACAGACAAATGATTGGTGCCAAAGCCACATGGTCTACAGATAAATGCAAAAATGTGTGTTTAATATGGTCTTCTGCAAAGTGAAATTCAATGCTAATTCGAGCATTGACAACACTCCCCCTATGCTGAAACCCAAGTAGAGCAAGACCCGGGAACACAGATAGATAGCAATCTGAACTTTGACCAGCAAGTGTCCATAGTGGAATGGAAAGGCTTTGTTTTGCACTTCTTAAGTCAGGCCATTGTATTCAGATCTGAGGTTTATATAACAGCACTGTACTCAAATGTCATCATAACAACAATAGAGTATAATGCTTCCTTTTGCATGTACCTCACCAGACACCTGCAGCAGCTGGAGAGACCACAAGGGTTTCTCACCAAGAAAATACAGAGCTTACAAACCATCCCTTGATGTATGTGAATAGACTGAAAGCATGTCACTGTAATATCTGTCATATAGGATGAGGTGACTTGTTCTTAGTCTGCAGGCCAGTCTCTGAACTTGCCCTGGTGGGAATTCTGCATATCCACAAATCAGCAGATGATATCAGTAGAGTCTGGGGAGGAGAAAATGCTAATAGCAGCGTTCCACATGCTGGTGTAAAATGCACACTGTAATGTCAAGATAGGGCACAAACACACACACCAGTTGACTGCAGTGAGAACAGAAACCCCACCTCTCTAGGTACACCAATTAAAAACTCTGTGTTTAAGGCAAGCACTACAGCTGAAGTCAGATTTTAATAGTGTCAGACAACACTTTATAGTGGATGACATCAGCAGAGTCTGGGGAGCAGAAAATGCTAATAGCAGTGTCCCACATGCTGGTGTAAAATGCACTCTGTCATTTTAAGCAATGGCAGTTGACTGCAGTGAGAACAGAACTCTTACCTATCTAGGTACACCAACTAAAGAACGCTGTGTTTAAGGCAAGTGCCACAGTTCAAGTCTGACTTTGACAAGGCTGCAGAACAACTTATAATTGATGACAGCAGTACTGGATGTTGGGCGGACGATGTTTGGATGCCTGCATGAAATGGATGTGTAGGCTTGTGCAAGTGTCAAAATACTGTTAAGGCATGGAATCGTCAAGGCATGGAATTAGAGTGGTAACTCTCAGATATACATTTATGCTCTTCTGCCTAGATAGATAGATAGATATGCACACACCAGTAGACTGCAGTGAAAACAGAACCCCTGTCAATCTAAGCCATGGACTGGAGAACACAGTGCCTTAAGCAAGGTGACACAGCATGAGTCTGACTCTTACAAGGTTTTAGGGCAACATATTATGGATGACATCGGCACTGAATGCTGGAGAGAAGATGTTGGGAGGCCTGCATGAAATGGGTGTGTAGGCATGTGCAACTGTTAAGATAGTTCAAGTTCAGCATGTTACTAGATTGATTAGTGTGCCATGAGTACTATTTGGTTGTTGTGTTCCAATGTGCAGGAATAGTTTAAGAGACAGCTTTAACAACTACATGCAAACAAGTGTCCACATTACTACAAGTATTTGTAAATCTGAATGAGTATTGTCATTCTAAAGATGTGCATGGTATATCACACAACATTTATTATTAATTTATATAGTGTAGTTGATATATTTCTGAACAAATACTGAGAGATCAGGGTTGCAGTGCATGATGGGAGGTAACACATGGCTGCATTGCAAATATCTGACATATTCTTAGATCATAGGATTATAGGGTCATAGGAAGTTACTAGGCTATTGGCCCGGAGGCCCTTATAAGCCTAGCCAAGAGTTTAGCCCATGCATAGACAAATCAGCACTCAATGCCTTTATTCTGTTATGTTTCCGCATGTAATTTCATGCCATGGAGACTAAATGGACAGTAAACAGAACTAATACATGCTAATATTATTTTGCATAGTGGAACAGTGAGCCGCAGGTTTGTCCCATGGCTGGCAGAGTGTTTTTGCATGCGAGATACACATTTCTACTGCTTTCCCTGTTTGCATGTGGTTAAGCAGTGTGTAAAAATGATCCTTATTAAAGTATGAGACTTAGTATTGAGTGTATAAAAAAGACATGTTGCTTAGCTGACTCTGTGGCAGCAGGTTTAAATGCAGTGACACATTTCTTTTTGAGACCAGGTGATACTGGGTTCAAATCCAGGTGTATGTAATACTTTTAAATAAGTAGTGATAATGCAGTCAAATTAGCCTTATACTACATTTACCTTGTGTTACTATGTTTTACTTTAGTGCAACATGTTTAAGTGGCTGTGCATGGAGGTAAACTGCACCATAGAAGAGCTGTTTACCTTCACTTGGCATTGGTGTACATTGCCCAACTTTGCACAAACATAGAGGCTGAAAAGTGAAGAGCTCCATTACTTTTGTTTTTGGCACTAATGTTTGTTGTGTGTGATTCCATTTTTTGACCAGATTATAGGTGTTAAAATGCGGAAGATAAGAAAGTGGTGAAATGGGGAGCAAGCAGTGTGAAGAACAACATGAAAGAAATAGAGGAATGTGCAGGAGGGAGGTAGGAAAGAACCATAGCTATCTATTTCTTTTACAGTGTAAAGTGAAAAAGTGCACAGAATATTAACTGAATTAGGACTGTTCCTTCCACAAAGATGGGTGACAACAATGCAGTCATGTTGTCTAGCCAAATGGAATAAATCAAGTGTGTCAAGAAGACACATGTGTGAAATGGAGAGCTATGTATTGGACGATATATACGTTTTTTATGGGACAGGTGCCCATTTTTTAAGTCAGTAAGACAGGAATGCTGGGTAAGGAACACTGGAATTTCTGGGTTATATAAGTTGAGTAGGGAGGAAGCAAATGCAAGCAAACAAGGCAAGAAAATGAGACGGTGAGAGAAACAAAAGGTTGGGGGACACCATGACTGGGCTGAGGGATGAGATAATGCAAGCTCATGCAGACCAAGCATGGAGGCAGTGAGAATATTGTTCTCACCCAGAGGACTGTCATCACTCTCCCCTTACTCCACTGGCTGATGGAGTACTTGATGTCTTTGCTTCCTATGTACCATGAAGGAGAGCAGCCTCTCCATCTGGAGTAGGCATACACCAATGGCATCTTCTGGCAGGTGATGAAATCCTCAACTCTACCACTACTCCTGAAGGGTACCACAGCACCAGCTGCCTGAGGGCACAGGTAGTGCAGGGGTAGCAGAGGCAGTGCTGCCAGGTTGGGTCCCAGATTTGCTGGGCATCAGTGCTTGAGCTGGTGGAGCGGGGGCAGGCTGACCCACTGTGAATTGCCTACCTCACTGTGCTGTGAAGCATTTAGTGATTTGTTACAGATGGATGACATGCAGACATTCTGACAAGCCATAATAGAAAATAAAAAAAGAAATAGGGGCCTGGGTGTGAAAAAAAGAGAGATACAATTAGTACCACTATTTGTGACATACAATGCACTATCACAATTATATAACTTTTTTATCTGAATTATTATATTTAAATATATATGTCCTATCAGCTACAAACTATAATTAAGGATTGCTTAAAGTAATCCTTGCAATGTGCATATATTGTACAGAGGCATGGTCTAAGTATACTGATTTCAGTTAACAGCAGGGCGTTTATGCCACTTGTGTAAAGTTTAGTTTATGTAATATTATGAAGGAAATGCAGTATTGTGCAATTGCTGCTCATTGTATTTGAGCCCACAACCTCTGACTACAGTCTTTCACTTGACTCCTAAAGTTGGCTTGTGTTGCAGACTTATGCATGCATACATGCTTTTACACTTAGGATATGAATGTTCACATTGCTACTAATGTATATAATACCAACAAAAATATCATAAATGTTTAAACCTGCAATACTTCTGTTGTGCTACAAACATGTCACTTGCCTTCCCTTAGTATCTCCAGATGTTCAGCATGAGCCTGACAATTGAACTTTATTTCAGCAGAAAAGAATTATGCATGACAGTGTTGCCTATATTTAATTTTAGATGTATTAAAAACTCTTTATTAGCATACTTACACAACTGTGGGATGTCACCTGTTTGAAATTCAGTCAACCATTGGTTGAGGTTATCCCTCTTGTGCCTTTGTAGGACATTAAGGTGGTGCCTACACTTGTTCTCCAGTGTTTGCTATGTCAGTTGCACTGAATACAGCCTTAGCCATACTGCTCTAAGACTCAGTCTTGTAATGGGAGCCAGAATAGTTCTCCTGCAGAACCTTTGGCTGTGGTGCTTTACCATGAGTCCACTAAATATATTGGATTTCTGAACACTCCACCTCTACTCCTTAAACTTGGCACTTTAACCTCTAATGCCAGGCATGCTTAAGACCAAAAGTAGAGCAATGGCAAATAATGATTTCCCTTCAGTTCTTGTTATTGCATTTAAATAATGGCAGTCTGCAAACCCGAGAAATGATGTAACTGCATTTGCACAATGTTAAGAGGAGAGCAACAGTGCCAAGTAGGGAGGAAGACACTTTTTGAAATTGGAAGGATAATTTGACACTTGACATTAGTTTGAGGGAGATCTGCTGCTGCAACTTTTAGATAAGTTAACTTTGCAGACAAGCACTTGGGGCATAAATTCCTTGACCTGACATGTTTTTGTTTTGGCTTTATACACTGACAAAATTGATTTTTAAAAGTGGGATTCAAACTTGTGCATAAGGGACAAAAATATTTTATTTCACAGTGGTGATTTTCCATCTTTTGTACAGGAGAAGTGCTGTTCAGACATAGTCATAAATCATTCATAAATACAGTTGACAGTTTCAGGTGTTAACATGTATGTGTGTGACCTGGCAATGTTGTTGTATATAGATTCATTTGTCAATTTGTCTTATTTAAGTGTGAATGTTATCCAAGTCCAGATAGCAGAATCATACTTACAGAAATATAGTAGACAGTATACCTCAGTCGTACATCTGAAAACACAATACGGGTGACTTATCCCTCATACATATAATTCATATATGCTACTGTCTAAAGTGTTATAAGTGGGATTGAATATAATGTGAAATTAAACAAAAAGTAAAAATGTCTGGACTGACCTGTATTAGAACCCAGGGCCATGTGCATGGAAGCCCTACACTTACACCAGTTGCCACAAGAATGTTGAAATAGCACTTGTATATTTTTCTGTTCATTGCTTTAAACTGGAATGTCACAACATTAAAATATGTTGCACTTCCTGTATTAGGACCCAGGACCATCTGCATTATAGCACTACACTTATACTTGCTGCCACAGGTATAGCTAAATGACAGTTGCATAATTCCCTATTCATTCTTAAGTTTTATGTGTAACCAACTCACAACACAGCGTGGCACATTTGCACAGTGAACAACAGAATTAATAGAATGTATCCATTTTACACTGACTGTCTGCATCCTGTCAGCAAATGTTTGATGGCTGCAGGTGTTGGGTACCTTGTTAACTGCATCGCAATGTCTCTTAGTGGCATTGAGCAATGGTGGTCAATGGCTGCAAGTGTTGGGGAACCTTGCTAACTGCCTCACAATGTCGCTTAGTGGAACTGCATAATGGAAAAAAAGCTGCAATAATGTATCATTTTTGATCTTTACATTGTCTACCCTCTGTCTGGAGGTATTCTGTCTGCTTCCTGTGTTGGCCAGTAATATAGGTTTGCACAGTGCCAAGTGTAGCACAAATGAGATAAGCACAACTAAACCTGCCATTCATTGTGTTTCACCATTTCTATTATTTGCACTAAGCTGCTCAAAGCATAAACATGGGCATAACAATAAATAAATGAATAAATAAAAAGGGAAATTAGCTGAAATGAAGGAAGCAATCTAAGAAACAAACACTACAAAAATGTTGGTACACATAAAATATTTTTACACAGGTCTGGATTTGAACTCTCATTTCAATGAACCTTCAGAACACAGTAAAGCTGCTTTACCACTCTTTGACATACAGACAGATTTGCAGGAGGGAAGTGAAATCATTCTACATACAACCAACTGCAACATCTTCCACAGTACTAACAAAACATATGCTAGTTTGTACATGTATTAAATTAAAATGCAGTGCACTAAGTGATCACACAACCATTTATGACTATTTCTTGCAAAAATGCAGTTCTGTCTTATCTCTCTGTTTTTTGTTGCTCATTCTTGTCTTAACTGAGCAGTAATCTGAGACATGCAGTCTTTAAGGCACTCTGTAACATGGTCCTTAAAATGTGTGAGGATATTAAATGGCAATAATATGCAGATGTCAGGAAATGAAGGGGAGTTTGGATCTACTGAACTGAAACTGTGAAATGTGTGCTACTTACTTAGATTTAAAACCTTGATGCAATTACTTCTACACTTTGCAAGTCTAACCTGGCTGACACACCCACTGAAGGTAGGACAGTCTGAATTGCTGTTGTGTTTTCTTTCTCCCTATCAATAATCCTTTACAGTTGCAATCCATTACCAACAAACAATGAGGGAGTGCCTGCACTATGTTTATATCAGCAACAATGAGACACGTAATTGGAATTCTGTAATTCTAATGAGTTCACACCTCATTTGTATCTCCTCCATGCTCACAACCCTGAGTCTACACCATAAAAAAGGGAACTATGTTGCTAGTGAAGCTGAAGGTGAGGAGACTTGTTTATGTGGATAACACAGACAAGGATATTACTTTGGAATACACCTGCACAGAAGACTACTGACCTTGAGTAGGTATGCTTGTATTTTTCAGGTATATGCTGCATATGCTGAAATGTCATTAAGAAAAATCTATTAATATATATTTGCATTAGCAGATGCTATTTTTATCTGTATGCATTTTTAGAAGTGCACTGATGGCATGGGCATGTTTATCACAGCATTTAATTTTCTCAGATGCACAACCTTATTAATTGTCTTCACAACTGCTAATGCTGCAACTGCTTTTCTGTGTACAGCTTTCTATTGATATTTCTCTGAAATGGTAAATGTCCTGTATTGTCAATGACATAGGGGTGTTAGCCTTCTAGGATGGACCATACATACCTCTAGGGGAGTGCTGCCACAGGCAAACATTGATTGGAATGTTCTGTCTTAAATCTATAGACATGTTTCAGGGACAGTTCATTTGATTTCAATTTTAGCATTTCATTGATATTTTGTTAACAAAATGTGTCATTTGTCTTTTCTTTTGGGCATGGCAGAGCAAAGTTTCATTTCTGTTTTGGCACAAACAAGGACATGTTGCTATCATTACTGTCCTTGTTTTGCATCCAAACTTGCTTTGTGTGTAAATTAATATGCACCAAAACAAGCAGATATAAGATCATATTTTTCCACAGGCCATCAAGTTCATAAATGGTTAACTCAGCTTATTAGGTTGGGGTATTCTTTTTCCCACGCCTCCGAGGATTCTGCAGCATTATTTACATATTGTTAATACTTGTTTCTTTCATAGTTTATTTCAGTATTTCTTGCACTGAGTTGCACTTTGCACCATGTATGTATATGTATAATTACTTTTTTGTCTTGTTCTTAATAGTTGCAGGCAAAGTTCAAAGGACAAAACCGCCACCATAACAGGTACAAGCATGCAAAATCTAAAGGTATTGCTAATCAATGCTAGAAGTCTAAACCTCACAATGCACTCTCTCAAGGCACACCTAAAAATCAAGAACATCGATATATGTGCAGTAACTGAGACCTGGTTCAAGGCTCCAGAGAGCACCCCTGCAATACCAGGCCACAACTATCACCACACTTTTCAGCCGCCAAACCAGGATTGAAACACTAAAAGTGGAGGCGTGTTCATATTCACCAAGGATATTCACACCACCAGGCTAGTTGGCCAACACAATGTGTCTGAAATTCTCCAGGTGCAACTAACACTAGGTAAGACTGCAATACAAATTGTAGCTTGCTACAGATCCCCCAACATGTCCCAAGATTCTCACTACACATTTCTAAACATACTGGAAAATATTAAGATACAACAAAACACCCTAATACTGGGTGACTTTAACTACCCTGCCATTATCTGAGAAAACTACTCATGTACACAAAATTCTTGAACATTTGGGAGATATAAAACATAAAAGAATAGAAAGTCCTGTGGCCAAACATTTTTGCGAGCAACATAAGGGGGTTCCCGAGGGATTTATATTTTGTGTGTTGGGGAAGCCTAGTATTTTTGGTAATGAGGTAGGTTTTCATGATAAATTATTAGAAATGGAATCCAGGTTCATTCTCAATTACAAAACATTGTTTCCAAATGGTATGAATATGGAAATCTAAAATGAATATTTTAAAAATTTTTTCTAGATTAAATTTTTTGTACATGAATTTAATAATATTTGTATGTAACATGTATTTATAGCAGGTGTTATAATATTTAAAAAAATGATGTTATTCATTAAAAGTAGTCACATTCTACTAGTTGAATAAGGTAATATATAAGCGTTAGTAACATTTCTAAATGTTTAAATATTCACAACATTTTTATGCAATGTAATTGGCATTATGTATAATGAAGTCAGAAATTATTATATGAATGAAGTTGGAAACTTCAGAATGAAGCAATATGGTTGAGTCAACTGATAAATTGTTTAAACAGGGTGAATTAATTACTCAATTGGATGTGGTATAAAAGGGGTGTTGTTTGATGTTTTAAAATGTATTCCAGGAGAAGGCGAAGGCCGAGGTACCAGAATTAAAAGTTTCATCAAACAGCTCACTGTTTGTGTTCCGGTTTTGTGTATTTAAAAGTTATTATTCGGAGAATTGGAGGTGTTTGTTTTCAAAAACTACTCATGTACCAACATCTTTGCCCAACGGTTCTTGCAATTCATAAATTCCAATGCCCTGGATCAACTAATCCATTGTCCCACCAGGGGCTCCAATATCCTAGAACTGTTCATTACCAACATGGGAAATCGATGCTCCACACCTATGGTCACAACCTCGTTGGTCAGTTCAGACCATAAGCTAATCATCCTTAACATCCACATCCCACCCCCACCCCCCAGTAAGGAAACCTCCATAAAAAAATTCTCCAAAGCCATCTTCATGCTACTCAAGTCAGAAGTGAGAAACTTCATGACACCCATGCAGATGGGAACTGAAAGTTCAGCTGCTGAGTCCTACACTAAAGCACTGTACAAGCACATCCACTCATGCATGAATCGTGCCATCCCAAATGGAACCAAGATGCTCTCCTCCAAAAAAATGAAGCCAATCTGGTGGTCCCCTGCCATAAACAAACTTTACAACAAAAGGAAGAAAAACTGTTGCAGAAAAAAAGAAAATCCCAGGATGCAAAAAACTCCCTTACCAGCCTCAGTAAGAAGCGGAGATCCCTCATAAAATGCTCCAAAGCTAGTTATGAAAATAAAATTGCCAAATATTACAAAGACAACCACAAGGCATTCTATAATTATGTCAAGAATCTAAATGGCAACGCTCAGACCTGCTCTGAGCTACAACAGAATGGCATTAAATATACTGATCCCAAGGATATTGCCAATATCCTGGCAGATCGATTTAGTGCCAACTTCACCCGCTTCTCACCCACTAAATGACCCATCTCAATACCGGAAGATTGCCAAATTCTGGTAATAATGGCCACACAGGTAAAAAACACACTCTGCAAAGCTAAGAATACAGCACCCATGGGACCAGATGACATCCAGGGCTGTGTAATACATGAACTACAAAATGAACTGCCACTTCACCTAAGTGTCATGTTTAATCATAGCCTCACCTCACCCTTCATGCCCACTGAGTGGCGCACTGCTACAGTTATCCCACTCCACAAGGGAGGATCCACCTTGGATCCAGGGAACTACCACCCCATCAGTCTGACAAGCCTGATCTGCAAGCCCATGTAATGTATTATCATGGCACTTATAAACAAAGACATTGGCAACCTTCAAACACTGGACCCCACCCAGTTCGGGTTTGTGAAGGGCTGATCATATCTCCTGAACCTGACTGACTTCTTTGAATCAGTCTCCAGAGCCGGGGATGAGGGTAAGACAGTCCACACAGCCTATCTGGGCCTCACCAAGGCCTTTGACACCACCCCCCACTCTGGAATCACAGATAAACTTACTAAGCTGGGCATTAATCCTTATGTCACTCGATGGGTTGCCAACTGGCTTACTGATAGAACCCACACTGTAAAAGTAGCTGACTCCAAATCCAGCTCCAGACAAGTGACAAGTGGAGTACCTCAGTGTTCAGTCCTGGGACCACTCTTGTTTGGCCTCTACTTCTCTGAATTACAGACCAATACTAAGGGACTCTGGCTAACAAAGTTCGCAGATGACTGCAAACTGGGAGCCATTATTGAATCTCCAAATGATGTGGATACTCTACAAAAGGGCCTTACAGAAACAGATGCTCGGTGCCAGAGCCATGGGCTCAAGCTCAATGCCAGGAAATGTATAGTTATCCCCTATGGGAAAAAACAAGTACCCATGAAGTACCACATAGATGGCAGTACACTAAACACTGAAAGTGTGATAAGAGACTTAGAGACACAGGTGGACAGTGGTCTCACCTTCAATAACCACATCACCACAACAGTCAGGAAATCCTTCTACGTGGCACACCTCATCACTCAGGGCTTTTCATCCAGAAAAAAGGAGGTCATTGTCCCACTGTACTCATCCTCCATTAGACCCATTATAGAATACAATGCCCCATTTGGTATGTACCTCTCAAGACACCTGCAACAACTGGAAAGGCTGCAGAAATACCTCACTAAAAGAATCACAGTCCTAAAGCAGATGCCCTATGCTGACCACCTTAAAAAACTCCAGCTATACTCTGTCGCATATCGTCTACTCAGAGGTGATCTCTGCTTAACATACAAGGCCATGTCAAACCCAGAGCTGTTGGACATGCTACACTTAAAGAAATCCCAATCCCTCAGAGCCACATGCTCCAGGGATCTAAACATTGTCATCACAATAAACAAAACATGCTGGTGGGATAGGTTGCTGACCCAGGGACTCGCCAGACTCTGGAATAGACTGCCCATACATGTCAAGCAGAGCACCTCTTTAGCCCTCTTCAAAAGGAACCTTGACGATTGGATGGGAGAAAGAAAATTCACCCCAGGGATCACGTCAGTCGCCCTGCTATACAGGGGTCCAGGGAAGTAAATAGTGTGGGAAGAAATAGCCAGGGAATTGTTATGGCTAGGCTTGTGTAGGCCCTAGGGCCAATAGCCTAGTACCAACCTATGAACCTATGAACCTATGTATGTTGTTTGTCTTGTTCTTAATAGTTGTATGTATGCCGCTTATTTAATTGATACTTGGAGACTCACTGAAACTGGAGACAAATTCCTTGTATGCATGCATACTTGGTCAATAAATGTGATTCTAATTCTGATGTTATGTGTTGCAACCACAAAATCCCTTTTTTATATTTCAATATTTTGACAGTTTATTTCTCCAGTAGATTATAGTGAAATGCTACCTTTTATGTGTTATCTGGAAACAGGACATTTAGTTATCTGATATATAATCCTTCTGTTGTATTTTAGGTTACATAGGACTATGGCATCCAGGCATCCCAATCCCCAAAAAACATCCTTCATTGACCCTGGGAATCAGGTCATTGCGGAAGCTTTTAGGCGACATGGTGACTTTTTGCTTGAGAAGGGATGTGAAGATATATCAGGCAGAATGCAGATTTTTAAGCAAATAGTTACTGATGTGAATGCAGTAGGCAGCCAGAGCAGGACATACGATCAGGTGTGCCATAGGGCCACTAACATGATTTCATCTGCATGGAGGAGAGCAGTTACAGTGGCCTGTGATTAAATTGGTATGGAGGGCTGCTACAGAGCCACCACTAACAGCAAATGAAGAGTTCCTGTCCACTGTCAGGGATCCAGACAGCTCCAAGCAAAACAGCATGTCCTTGACGTTGGTGCTACTGTTTCAGGGAGAATAAGTACATCCCAGGAGGAGATTCCAGGTAGGCTTATGTATCTAAATTGTTAAATACTCTTGTATAGTAAAATACTGATAGGAATACACAAGTTCTGTTTAACAATACATTTTTTGGAAGTAGTTGTAGATTTCTACAGTTAACAACACATTCTGATTGATTACACATGGGCTTAGGTTGGATTTGTTAGCCAAGTTCTTGTTAAAAGTATCGCTAATGGACATATAAAGGCAAAACGTTTTAACCAACTATGTTACTCTTAATTGTGATGATGTTGTCCTTACCTTTTCCTTAACTTCTTCCAGGACCATTATCCATGGGAAACATAACATTAACTGTACATGGTAAGCCAAATATCTTTTTTTCAGTAGTGATGAGCAGTTTAGAGAATTTATATATTTTATCCATATGTGTGAAGTGTGTCAGGACTGTTATGTGTATTGCTGTACGACAGTAGTGGTAGCACCAGTGTTAGTTTGTTAGCATACTTTTGACTATAGCAGTGTAGCTATAAATTTCTTTCCTGTGTTTGTTGCTTATTATCACAGGCAATCCTGAAAGTGGAAGTGTAGGGCTCTTACTACCTGATATCAGAGTATCAGCAGATTCTGATGATGGTAGTGGCCAAACAGAGGCACCCTCCAGGGTGCAGAGATTGAATCTGACACTGAGGTTGACATTCAGCCATCCCCTGCAATTCCATTGGACCCAGCCAGTAGGCCTACACCAACCCATTCTAGTGATTCTCAGATATTGGACAGGTGAAGGGTGAGACTCTTGATCATGGAAGTGTGGTTACTGCTGCATCAGTGCCTATTGACTCTAGTCATAGCCAAAGTGAGGATGATGTGCCATGCAGAAGGGTTGTTAAGGGTGCTCAGAGGAGGCGTGCTTTCTATCTTCCACCTGAACCAGGTGTGTCTTCCCATGCCACTCAAAGTATGCTCAGGGTGGTCATGGAGGCAAAGGCACATTCCCATAGATCCTCCAGAGAAATGCATATGGTTGTAGATATGGCACAGGTTGACCTGCATGACTGCCTCTACTGTGCTGGTGATTCAATGGATAATGTGAAGGACACATTGGAATGGGTGATTTCTGTGATGGAATGTCTGCTGGGGGGGCAGCATTCTCATGGACATAAAGTCAACCAAGTCATTTGATGTTAGCTGATGTGACTGTGCCTGATCACACTCCCATAATTGCAGTACTTCCACTACTCCATCAATGGTTGAGGTGTCCACACCCAGATGTGGCAGGTCATGGGTTCATGGTCATGGGCATCCTCATGAGGACTGCTCATCCAGCAGACATCAGTAATGTTCGTAGCAGCAGTGCATCTGACTGTGGACATGGATGTGCCAGTGCTACTTCTGGCAGAACCAGTTATCATAGGTAGGTGTGCCAAAGATGAACTTCCACCTCTACCATGCACGGCTCACACCTATCATGCATATTAAGATGAACAACTAGCACAGAGTTTGGCTGTGTTCATCCAGACACACACCAGTTTCATCAGGAAGACCTGTACAGACACACACACAACAGTTACATGGTTCAGCCATGATGCTTAAAGCTCATTTTGTCTCACTGGCCATTTGTTACTTTATCCAAGTGTCTGCCTTCTTCCCTTTGTTACTCTCACACACTCACCAACCTTTTATGTCAGCCTAGGCTTCCTGAACCCCCGCCAACATGCTGTGAAGTGATGATAACTCTTCTGTATCCTTGTTTTCTATATTTTGGATTCAGGAATAGATAACATTTGTGCCTGATATTCAGGGTGCATAGCTGACTTAGTGCTTAGTATATCTGCACGTGTAACATTGTTTTGCTAATTGTACCTTTGACATATTTTGGCCTTAGAAAATTAGACAGTTGATAAATCAAACATGCTTTGCATCAGTATTGTTAATGGTCTTGTGATGGTTGTGAAGTCTGAAACCAAAACGTGTCTCATTACTTTCTAACTTCTTTCTTTAATGATTTTCCAGTTCAAAAGTATGATGCTCAACTGAGGACATTTGGTGACAATCTTTAGTTTTGAGAGGTATGACTGTGTGAATCTTTGATGCCTGAGGCCTATTACTTGACAGAGGACACATGTAGTAACATAAGTTTCTGCTGTCACATGTTAAAGTCATTTCTGTACAAATCACCCACCATTTACATGCTTACATTAGCATGTAACAACATGCAAGGATATGCCATTCATTCATGTTATTGCAGAATACACTCCAGGTTTAACACTTAAGTTGTAAATCCAGCAATTGCAACTGTTTTACTTCAGGGCTATCTCTGCCTAATGCTAGCAGTACACAGCTGTTACATGGGTAGGTAAATGTTGTGAGTGTTGCCTGGCATCAATGTTACTAAATGTATGTGTAGGATGAAGGTTTTAGGCCTTTAGTCGATGAGTGTGCTTTGTGTTGCATCTTAGCTAATGCAAGGGCATATTGAGCATGCCTACACCCAAAGCAGCTTCTGGCTCACCCTCTGACTCCTCACCTGTGTGTAGCTATGGTGACCTTGTCATTGGTGATGGGATATGTCACACTTCCCATTGTTGATCCTGCTGAAGCTGCATTCTTGGGATGATGTTGTGTAACATAGCACAGATGGTGAATATTTCAGTACATGTATGTGAACTTTACTGCAGGGGGTCCCCAGAAGTATCTAGACACCTGAACCATGACTTCAGCAACCCAAGCACATGCTCTGTGATATTTCTGGTTTGAGCGTGTGCCTCATTAAGGCGTTCTTCAGTGGGTGTGTGTGCATTTCTGATGGACGTCATCAGCCAAGGTTCCAGTACATAATTTGCAGCCCTCAGTAAATGACCCAGTGAAATATTTCCCCCCAGTAAATATCTGATACATCCCGGAGGTGTGCCAGATATGTGAGTCATGGTAACTGCCTGGGTGGCCAGCAAACACGTTCACGATGATTCCGTTGGCATTATACACAATGTGGTAGTTAATAAAGTGGAAGCCTTCCTATTTATGTAGAGCCTTTCATGTTCCCCAGGTGATGCCTTAATTTCTATATGTGTAAAATCTATAACACCCAGTACTTCAGGGTAGTGTGCTGCAGGATAGAACTTCTGCATATTTGTGGCCCTGTCCTTAGGAGTATGGGCAAATATATGTGGTCAGGGGCATGTTGGAGCATAACTTTCAGGAATTGGTGCAGTTTCATGGATGCTGATGACTGTGACACCCCCAGCATGTCCCCTGTTGGTCTCTGAAAGGTTCCTGTAGCTAAAATGCTAAGTGTTACACATACCTTTGTCTCCACAGGTATGAGTTCCCCTCAGTTTGCCCTGTCTCTGAGATGAGGATGACAGAAGTTGCAGAGTCCCTGTAGTGTGTCTCTATCCACCATATAGCACTCTATAATTTTCATGTCATGCAGAGTATGATATGTTAAATGGGGTCTAAAAACTCTTTTCCTTCTTGGCCATGGTCAATTAGCAGCAGCAGCATAGACTTTGGCCTGTTGTACATGCACATGAACTGAAGCAACAGCAACCCCTAACACTGTTTCTGTGTAGACTCCTTTCTGTGGCTGTATTCCAATAAGTTTTAGAATTTGCAGGGAAACCCAGCACTGAGTCTACATGGTTCCTTTATCACTTGTTGAATACCTCATCCATCTTGAATTGGATGATTAGAATGCAGTAAAACTGTTTATGCTGTAATTAGCATGCCACTGTGTTTACCTTGTTTGCAAGGCTCTACACACCACTTACACAATGCAAAACACTGCACTATTGTGCACACATCATGGACCATGTAGGGTTTATTGAATCTGGCTGATTCTTCCTTATTTCTTAGAAATGTGCACTACTTCAGTAAAGTCAGACATTAGATTGAACATGCTTGAGTACTTTTAATCAAATAAAAAAAACACTTTAGAATGCCTTCACAGGAAATTTTATTCAACAAAATACGATGCACACTAAGCCCTTTCACCCAATGAATCTCCTGGACTTCTTCAGAGTGTACTGTTGCATTCAAAAGAGCTATTTAAATAGCTACTAAAGTCACATGTTTAATCTACTCAAAAAAATTAAAACCTTTCATTCTGATAAGCTTGAGTAATTTGCCTTCAGCATACCCAATGTTCCTTCCAATTAAAGACTGTAGTCCTCAATTACTTGAAGGCCAATGAAATGAAACAAAGACAGGGACAGTCTGTGAAATTAGGGACAGTTTTATTTATTTTGTATTAATTTTATTTATCTTTTGTTGACCAGGTTAGTCCCACTAGGCTACTAGTCTCTTATCACAGAAGACATGAGGTAGTATTTACAGTAATAGAGGAAATTTGACCTGGAAAGTTCCTCTACTGTCATTGTGGTAGGTTGTAGGGTAGCTGCAAGTGTGATGGAGAGAAAGGACGTGGACAAAGGAATAGAGAAATGTATGTCAAGAAGAAGTGCTGTAGAATAGCAGAGTTATGGAGAAGTAGATGGTATGAGAGAGTGAATGTCTAAATGTAATTCAGTTGAATACCATAATAATGTAGGCAAGGACTTACTGCATTTAATAAAAAAATTTAAGTCAGCTCATAGGGAGATAGAAGAAAGTGAAAAAAAGATTCAAAAGGAAATATAATTTAAAAAAAGCTAGAAAAAAATATTAGCACAACTTGCAAAATAAAAGGAAAGTGTTCATATGAAAATATATCTTTGGATGTTAAGAGTTTGACAAATGAAAAATTAGACTATTAACTGTGGATTGGTGTCTAAAGTAAAAACCTGATGAAAGATGTTTTCAGGATGTTAGATTTCTGCATATGAGAATAATAAGGCAAGTTGGAATTATATGGGAGGGGGATATAAGGTGGTGTTTGGGGGAAGATGTTTGTTCAGGAGTTTGTATTTTGATTTTAAAGAAAACTATTAAAATTTTAGATGTAATTGTAATTAGTCCAGGAATTGTGATACTATGTGATATTATAGCTGGAGATAACATATGGAGAATAATTTGTGTATATGCATATACACAAGTTAAGAAAAGGATTGAGTTTTTTGAAGAACTTATAAAGTTTGGTATAATTAAATCAAATACAGTTATAGTTGGATATTTAAATTGTAATTTAAGAAAGATAAGTGGTGTGATAGGAATAAAAATTCAACCAAATGTTAAAGCAGAGAGACAAATGATAAAATGTGGACAGTTTTTTAAACAAAAAAGAAAATGTGCATAAATGAAATTTAAAGACTGAAATAGATTGATTTACTCTGCTAATCTAAAACAAAGAAATGGTAAAACAAAAGTAACGTTTTTCAAATGATTTATGTTTAGAATCTGAAATAACAAATAGAGAGGAATGTATAAAAAATGAAAAGGTTTGAAAGTTCTAAGAGGAAAATTTCAGTATACTGATTTATTTAAAAACATATGGAAATGTTATAGGAAGATAGTCATACTATGATTAATTTTTATGAAAATATTGGAAAATTGTCCTTACGATATAAGATAAAATATAAATAAAAGTGTATATCAGTATGGAAAAACATTACTGGAAAGAAAAAAAGGCATATTAACAGACAGTGAGAGGTTATAAGAATAAATTAAAGAGGGTAGGAAAGAAAGTCAAAAGAAAATTAAATATATAGTGATTAATTAAAATTCAGAAGTAATAAAAAATCAAAGATGTGCTGTGCATGCTAAAATTGATAATATAGCACCTTTTCTAGGAAAGAAAGCAAAGAAAAAGAATCAGAAAATGTTTTGCATAATTGGAAAAGAAGGAAAAGAAAAGACATATATGAAAGAAATTATGAGGAGGTTGAAAAAAATTATAAGAGCATATTATGAAATAAATATGAGGTAAATGTATTTTTGTGTGTAAGTCCTGTTGGAAAAGAAGAACATCAAGAATTAATAAAAACATGAGTTGAAAGAATTAGAGTATTAAAAAGACTTTAAAAAGATAATGGTGCAGATTCAATAAAGCCCATATGGTCCTCTAAAACTGTGTTTGCATTGTGTCATGAGGCACACGCATTAGTGCATTGTTTTGTATTCATTAAGCAGCTCTACATGCTGTATAGACCCACGCAAACATGATAAACATTGTAGCATGCTAATTACAGCATATGCAGCTGAAATGCATGCTAATCAATCAATTCAAGGTGGAGGAACTATTCAAGAAGTGATAAACAAATCGTATAGACTCAGAGTAGGTTTTCCCTGCGAATTCCAAAATGTATTGGAATACAACCACAGAATGTACTCTACACAGAAACACTGTTAGGGGCTGCAGTTAAAGTTATACATATGTATGTGCAACAGGCGCAAGTCTATGCTGCTATTGCAAATAGACCCCGGCCAAGAAGATAAAGGGTATTTAAAACTTACTATGGTCTACATGAGATCTGCATGATGTTGAAATTGTAAAGTGCTACTGGATGGATAGAGACACACTACAGTAACTCTCCAACATCTGTCATCCATAGCTGAGAACAAGAGCAAACCAAGAGGAACCAATACCTGTGGAGAGTACGGTATGAGCAGCACTTAGAGTTTTAGCACAGGAACCTTTCAGAGGCCAACAGAGCATATGGTGGGGATTTCACAGGCATCAGCATCCAGATCCTACATCAATTCCTGAATGCTGTGCAACAACATGCCATTGATTACATGCAATTTTCCAAATGCACACATTTATTTTATTTTATTTTATTTCTTTTACATTTCTTTACCGGGAAAGTCTGACTTGGCATGGATCCCATTTTCAGTGGAGGCCCAGTGAGAAAAGCTCCACAAAGATTAGTACAGCAAATACAGTAAATACAATACACATGCTAATAAAGAACAGTACTGAGTCAAAAAGTTAATAAGGTACAGTTTCAAGGCCAAGAAAGGAGCAAAACGTAAATACACTATAAGGTGCACAGTGTGTTACAATAAACAATACAGTTGAAAGGACATTTTATTCAGTCATTTGGTTGCATTCATCAGTAGCTAGTTCAGTAAACACACATTGATTAAGAGTATAGAAAAAAGTTGTTGCAATAATGATATGATCTAATTAAGTGAAGCTACCCAGGGTCAGAACAAGTATATAACCAAGAACTATTTAAATGGGACCAAAGGAGTTTATTGAAATTATTTTTTGTTTTCAGTTGTCCTAATATCTACAGGGATGGTATTCCATGCTTTTGCAACAGAAATGGAAAAAAAGGGGTCCCCAGAGGTATTGTTGAATTAGCCTGTGTCAGCCAGCCCATTGCTTTATTAGTGGGTCTTAATAGGCATTTGTTAGAGTAGATATTAAGTAGACCTTGAAGAGCAACAACTCTATTGGGATAATATAGAATTTGGTGGGCTATTATAAGTTGGTTATATGTGCGCAGGTTGGGTAATTCTAGCCAGGATAGTTGCTTGATTGCTATGCAGTGATGTGTCCTGAAGGGTGAGTCAGTAGCAAACATAGCTATTTTACTATAGCAGATATTTAGTTTGTTAAAGTCTGCTTCGTTTGGGTTGATGAGTATGGGGGAGGCGTAGAGAAGTGTGGATAGTAGGTGGATTCTTGCAGTGGTGGCTTTACTGTCATTAGTGAGGTACTTTTTGCATCTATATAGGGTTCCAGGTTTTTTATGGACTTTCTTTATTGTCTGTGCAATGTGCATATCGAATTTCATGTTGTGATCTATGATAACTCCATAGAAGTTTGGTGGGTTGGACAGATGTGATAGGGGTGTTATTATCTGAGAATATTGTGAATTGTAGTATGGGGTCTAAGTTTCTAGTGGGATAGAATATCATTAGCTGTGTTTTATTGGGGTTAAGTATTAGTTGAGAGTTGGCTAGCCAGGTTTCAACAGCAGTAAGGGACTCTTGTGTCAATTTCTGGAGTTGAGGGAGTGATGGGGTGGCACAGATTAAAGAGGAGTCATCAGTGCACTGGACTAGAGTGGTGTGCCGGGTAGCTTTGTGGAGTTGGTTGGTAAATATGTTGAAAAGAAGAAGTCCATGAATGAATCGTTGGAGAATCACTAGGCTGAGGGCTGAGAAGTAGGAGGAGAGATGAGGAGTTTTGCCATTTTACTGCTTGTTGGCATTTGGTTACATAGTCTTGAAACCACACTAGTGTGCAGTGTCTGAAATTAAGATCAGAGAGAGCAGAAAGGAGTTTGCAATGGGAGACAGTTTCAAAGGCCTTGAAGAGATCTAGGAATAAAATGGATACTAGGTTACCATTGTTTCAATGTTGGTTTACTGTATTGGTAAAGGTAACAAGGGCTGTGGTAGTACTGTGATTGAGGCGGAATCCATGCTGGGTATTGGTTAGCAGTTTATTAGTGAAAAGACAGTGCATCATTTGGGAATGTATACATTGTTTTCAGGATTTTACATAAGGGGTGATAGAATGACAACTGGGCATTAATTAGATAGTTCCATAGAGTTGCCTCCTTTGTGGAGTGGTATTATACATGAAATTTTCCACAGAGAACGAATATGTTGCTCTGACAAAGAGCAGTTAATGAGCATGGAGACTGGGTAAGAAATGGCCTTGGTTGCTATCTTTAGATATTCTGCAGGTAATTTGTTGGTGGCCAGGGTTGTGGGTTTAAGCTTATTTAAAAAGTATAACAAATCAACAAACAGCACAGTAGCAAACCAAGGCTGTAAAGGGCAGTCCTCATCAATAAAAAGTCACCAAGTTCAAAGTAGCAGGCTCCACAGGAATCCAAAGAACAACAATAAAAAGTGTATAAGCAAATTGATTTATTCGGAGAACAAACAGGCAAGCACTTTCACCCAACAGAGCTTGTTCAGACCAAATACATCTTAGTTAAAGGAGCACTGCAATATATACACCTGTTAAATTAATCAGCACTATGACATCACATCCTGTCCTTTAAAATGCAAATATAAAAAATATATGTATGCATTTCTAAAGAACTAAATACTCAGTTCAGTATTCTATAAAAGCAGGATCAAATGCAAACAATTCATTCATAATAATTCTTACAAAAATATTACTTCATATAGAAAATACATCATAAAAAATCATCATAAAAATTCATCATAAAAATTATAATGTGAAATATTAAAATATTCTGGTAGAACCTTATATAAGGAATCATCTAACCTTTAATTTCCTACTCTTTAACATAGGTCTAATAGGTATTTTATCATTCAAGCCTGGTTTCTGATCAGCCCTCAGTCTGATAATCCACTTCCAACTCACATTTCTCGGTATAGTTCCTAACATCGTCACCTCTATTACTAGGTACGTTAACCTGTAAAACTAAAAACCTAAAACTGTGCTGTTCATTAGTATCAAGCACATGTTTAAACAGTGCATTCTTGGTGGATTTAATATGTATATTATATATATGTTTTCTGATTCTTTCTCTTAGCCTCCTGTCCATCTTACCAACATAAAACTCTGAGCATACTGTGCACCTAGCCAGATATATAACATGTTCAGACTGGCAATCTGCTGTGACCTTAAATTGAAAACATTTGGATGTAACTGGGTGTATAAAAGTAGTTGTACTATCTAAATAACCACAGAAACTATCTACTACATGGTGTAGTACCACACTGTGAGAGACTTCTAATGGGACTATTAAGGTCCTTGCGGTAACACAATAATCTGTGCAAATTCATCCTATTCCTATAAAGGAAGTGCGGTCTATCCTCTACCACCTCCCTCAGATTGGGATCCACAGTAAGTACTACCCATACGGAAAACAGAAGTTAAAAGATGTCACTTTTTTATACACAGGACATCAATAGCATTAGAGATATTTTTATAAAAATTGGGGAGTACTTACTGTGGATCCCAATCTGAGGGAGGTGATAGGGGATAGACACCACTTCCTTTATATGAAAAGGATGAATTTGCACAGAATATTGTGTTATCCCAAGGACCTTAATAGTCCCATTAGAGATCTCCCACAGTGTGGTACTACACCATGTAATAGATGTAGTTTCTGTAGTTATTTAAATAGTGCAACTACTTTTATACACCCGGTTACATCTAAATGTTTTCACTTTAAGGTCATGGCAGATTGCCGGTCTGAACATGTTATATATCTAGCTAGGTGCACAGTATGCTCCGAGTTTTATGTTGGCAAGATGGAAAGGAGGCTATGAGAAAGAATCAGAGAACCTGCGGGCTCACTCCGCTCCCCTACCCCCAAATTCCACCCACCCCCACTACTCCTAGACTTATACCTCCTAACCACACCCCTTTCCCAACCTACCAATCAAAAGTTCCCCCTTCTCTAGCTAATCATATCACACACTTTCACCACTTAATTTATTGTCATCGCTTCATCACACTACTTAAAGTAATTAATCTTAACTATTATCTCTTCTGTTGTCTCACTTCTGTCCTATTACCCTTATGTTACCCTAAAACTATTTAACAGTATGCCCATAATAATGAACCCAACTAAAACTAATCCATTACTCATTACTACACTCCTGTCTCTCCTAACTTCAGCCTACCTCCTAACCTACTTTGAAAACCTTGAATATTTCCAGTTACATTATCTTCCTCAACAAACATCCACTCTAACTCCTACTATCTCCCACAATCATATAAATATAACTTCCATACCTAGCTACCTACTAGCCAAATATCAGACTGGCCCTCATTAAATACAACAATCTCACAGCCATGAAAGTTCAATATCTAATTAGCTACACACATTATCCCATACTTAGATAAAAAAAGCCTTAAAAGATGGAGACGTCCATCCTAACCCTGGCCCAACCAATGTCTCAACAACTGAATCCTGTAATCCCAATTCATCTACCGCACTCACCACCACCAGACTCCCTAACTCACTCCTGATAGCACATCTCAATATCCACAGTGTAAACAATAAAATTCCCCATCTTCATATTCTCCTAGATGTTCACTCATTTGATGTACTATGTTTAACAGAAACTTGGTTAAAACCTAGAACTCAAGACAATGAAATTATCCCACCAATTTACAATATATTGAGACTAGACCACAAAAATCGTAAGGGAGGGTGAGTAGCAATTCTATTTAAAGACAGCCTACAGATTATCACTTTATCTTATAATCCACCTCAGGATAGCAATGCAGAAGTCCTTATTTCCAAAATTCAGCTTAACTCAAGTAAATCCTTATATATCATCTGTATCTATCTGCCTCCTGGCAATAATTCTAGTACACTTGAGAATATCCTCAGCTGGATTTCATCAACTTTCCCACAATAGACTATAATCCTAGGGGACTTAAATATTGATTGGAAGTGTGTCAACACTGAACATCCTACTTCTCACATAAACCTATACAGCTTCACTCAAATCATCAACTCTTCTACCAGAATTAACAAACCAAACAATAAAGAGAGTACCTTAGACTGGATTCTTATTAATAACCATTTACAAACATATAAGGTAGGAATCTTACCAGATGATATAAGTGACCACTCTTTGACCTACATTATCAGACAAAAAAGTGATATTTCCCATCATCCCACATATACAATTTCAAGTTCCAATAAACACTTTTACCCAGCGCTATTTCAATGTGGGTTGAGCGCTTGTGACTGGACTCCTCTAAAAACACACTCACTTGAAGAGGCAGTCAAATACTTCAGTGAAAAATTCCTAACTATCCTTGACCAGCATGCTCCTAAACTCTCCATTAGAATCAAGTGAAAACCAGCCCTCTGGCTTACAAAAGAAACCAGACAGAAAATCCTAGTCAGAAACAAATCTTGGTCTAGATGGCGAGCTACCAAAAATATAACCAACCAGCAAACTTTTAGACAGCTGAGAAATGTAGCAAAAAAGGCTATTCTCTCAGACAAAAAGAACTTTTATAGCAAACTACAGCATATAAACCAAAAGAATCCACAAAGGTTCTAGGCGAGTATCAATAAACTCCTACACCCAGGTCACTCCAATACACCAACCCCACTTGCTGCTAATCATAATACTCCAGAAATAACTGCTAATACCTTTAACACCTTCTTTACAGAGGCCATTCAATCTCTAGCCTGCCAGCTATCCCCTGGCAACTCTAGCCTTCTTACCTCTTCTCCTAATCCCCTTCCTACTTTCCACCTGCAGCCCATCTCTACTATCTTCATCTTTAAGCTCATCAAAAAAACTTAAGCATGTACTCCTTCAGCTGACCAAATTCCAGATGAATATTTGTAAAAAGCAGCCAAAGCAGTAGCCTATCCTATATCCATCTTCATTAATAGAACCATACATGAGGGTACCATCCCTGATATCTGGGAAATCTATCACACTATACCACTACATAAAGGGGGCAACTCAAATGAATATTCTAACCATTGGCCTATTGCCCTACTACCACCCTTAGCAAAATAATGGAAAAATGCATTCACCACCAGCTACTTGACCATTTAATTCAACATAGCATACTAGCTAACAGCCAATATGGCTTTAGACCATTTCACAGTACTACTACTGCCCTCTTATCTTTCACTGACTTCATTAACAGAAACCGTAATGGCAGTGCTCTTTCTTCAGCACTCTTTATAGATCTTTCAAAAGCTTTTGATATGGTAAACCATACTCTTCTTATAAATATTCTTAAATCTCTTTCACTTAGCAATCAGACTGTACAGTGGTTTAGTTCCTACCTTAGCAATAGGCAGCAGGCAGTGCTCTGGGAGAATAGTCTTTCTTCCCACCTACCAGTAAGCTTGGGGGTCCCTCAAGGTTCCATTCTAGGACCTCTCCTATTCTCAGTATTTATCAATGATCTATACCTAGCTATTCCTCAAGCCACCTGCATACAATACACAGATGATTCAACACTCATATGTTCAGCCAACTCTGCATCAGAACTGCAATCCCTAACTCAGAAAGTATTTAACACAGTGGAGACCTGGTTCTTAAAATGTTGCCTCCTCCTGAATTCCCAGAAAAACAAAGCTCCTCCTCTTTACACCTACTCCCAAGTCCTCTTCCATTGATTTCTCAGTTATATCTAATGATGGCACCCTCATATCCCCTGACTCTACCACCAAACTCATAGGAAATACAATTGACAACAACCTCAACTTTGACACCCATATTAATAGCACTTTAAAAACAGTGAACAGTAAAATGGGGTCCCTATACAGAATTAAACCCTTCCGTACACCAGCAGCTAGATCTACCATTGCCCACTCCCATCTTATCTCTTCATCTCTCTATGCCTCCCCCATATATACTAACCTGTCAAAAAATAATCTTCTCAAATTGGCCAACTCCTATAATCACATTTCCAGATTTGACACTGGTAATCCCTTCTGAACCCATCACTGTCAGAACCTAAAGCAGCTAGGCTGGCTTGAACTACAAAACCTGCTACAACTTTCACAACTTACCATAGTCCACAAGATCCTAAATCAACCAAACAACACCCCTATACTTTCAAACCTCATTATGCCCTATAAAAATCTTAATTCATTACGATCTTCTAATAAACTACTAGTGAGCATAAGTAAGTCCAACAACTTGGCAGGGGACTCACTGTTCTCTAACACAGCTGGTAAAAACTGGAACCTACTACTTGATGAACTTACATCACTCCCTTCCTTGCTCCTCTTTAAACAAAAACTAAGAAGATACCTTAAATCACACTGATTATGCTCTTGCAGCTATCCTGACTAATCCTTTCTCCTTTATTTTTAGTAACATCTTTTAAATTTTACTTTGTATACCAGTTAAATGCTGCCAACTACAAATGAAAGCAGGAACTGTAACCAAGAGACACTTTTAATTTTAATTCCTCTTGGTACATCAAGTATGATTTCTGTACCTTACCTTATGTATCATACTGCATATGACTGTGTTTAGCTATGTCTCAACTTTTTGTTATTGATACTTTTGTTATGTATAGCATTGTTAGTGTAATCTTGATTGTATATGTCACTGTTACTTTATGTATGTTATTATTGCATTTTTATCACTTGGAGCTTTTTTCCCCGGGCCTCTACTGAAAATGGACATATATTCAGCTAGACTAGCCCGGTCAAGAAATGTAAAATAAACGTAAAATAAATCAATATTAAATCCACCAAGAATGCACTGTCTAAACATGTGCTTGATACTAACAAACAGCACAGTTTTAGCTTGCGCCATGCGCTGGAGTAGCGTCAGCGACCTAGTGCCAAATATGGTCATCGAGCGATTCAGGTAAAAGCTGTTTCCACGTGCACTACCAGCGTATGCCAGAGCTGTGCAGCTCCCGGTGCATGTATGCTAATTACCCCATGTGCAGCAGTGTAGCATGCAAATGAAGGTATATAGCAATTCATGAAGTTGTGCAGGCATAGCGTAAGCATGTAGAAATGTAAACCAAAAAAAAAAAAACGGTTTACATGTTGTCAAACATAAAATCAGAGCCATGAAAGTGGACCAAACTTACATATTATAATGTTAATATATGCCAATGGCTAAATATATAGCCAATGGCATGAAACAACATCCACAACATTTAAAAAATAACATTCAATTTCATGTCCACACCAAAGCAAAGTAAAACCACAGTGCATCGGTGCACAAATGGGATCATAATGAAAATATATTTAGATGTCATAAAACTGTAGTGTAACACAATTCATGATATCCCCATAATAGTCAATGGCATGCATGCTACACCACAACCATGGCGCAAGGTTTGCTAAGGGTCTGTGACAGTGTTCCATGCGGTAACTAGGAATTAGCAGTCAATGCCATGCAAATGTGTCAAGTAATACTGAATCTCAAATGTCCTGCCAGCGTAAGGATGTACCACACGGTGTAGCATTACAACACCGAGGAGTGGCCTGGAGGTAAACATGACATCAAGAGGGAGGCGCGCCACCGTATTTGTAAGCACATTGGATCATTGCTAATCCATGTTGGGTGTTGCTAAGCAAAGCCTCAGGATAGGGGTGAGGAAGTAGACATATCTTTGCTTAGCTGAGAGAACACAAGGTAACTGAAAGTTCATGTGAACGTGGATGAAAACACACACAAAACCTGGTAAATGGATGTACGCGGCACAAACCACTGCTGAAACAGGAAGGATATGGGAAGACAATAAGGAAATGCTGCAGCATGGTAATTGGAGTACAAATGAGTAATTAACACCTAGAAACTTACAGCAGGCCATAGACAACAGCTAACAAGGCTGCTAGCAGCTACCTGCAGAACAGGAAAGGGGAGGTGCTGTACAGCAAAGAAAAGAGAACTGTCACAGCAGAACAAAGCAAACTTGCTGTAGATCAGCTACATAACACATTTCCCAACACAATTCTGGGTTGTGGAAGCACAAAACAAGAAAGGCGGCAGCTGGATGCATGCCTGACAATGAGAGGTGAATCAGGTTGAAAATAGAAGTAAACGGCAATAGATGAATCATGTTAGACAAGCGTAAGTCAACACCAAAGGCCCCACAATAGCAGTACCTGCTGTAAAACCAATAATTAATATACCCTGCAGCTGGAATAGCACAAACACACCCAATTACCCCAGCATCATCCATTACACAATAGTATAAGGTGTGAAAGCCCCACACACACACTTGTGTATTCCCAGACACTCTGCACCATTGGTGTATACAGACAGGGAACTTTTAATATGTATATGTTAGGGGCTGCCATAGCTTTGATTCACCAGCATGTGTTGGAGACTGATGGTGGTGTGGAAGATGATGCTGACAACCATCTCAGGCACTGAGAGGAAACGGGTGTTCAGACTCAGGGTAACTTACCAGGGGCTACATGATCTGGAGATAATAGAGCATTACAGGGTGGACAGGGACATCATACAGCAACTTGTTGAACTGTGCCAGCCATGCCTCAGAGCCAGAAGTAACAGAGGGAAACCCATCCCAGTGGACACAAAGGTATGTGTAAGCTTCAGAATACTAGCCACAGGTATCTTCCGAAGGCCAGCTGGGGATATCATGGGGATCTCACAGGCATCAGTATCCAGGGTACTCCACCAGTTCCTAGATGCCATGTTACCACATGCCAATGAGCACATACACTTCCCCCAAATGCAGAAGGAGTTGGCCAGCAATATGCTTCTCTTCCACCATGTGGCGGACTACCCAGAGGTACTGGGTGCAATAGACTGCACGCACATACACATCAAGTCACCACCCAGTGAGCAGGGTAGGCGCTAAATAAACCACAAGGGATTCCCCTCCATCAACTGCCAGGCCATGTACAATGCCCAGGGCATTATTATGGATGTGTGTGCTGGCAGTCCTGGAGGCTATCATGACTTCCACATCTGGCATGCCTCACAGCTGTATCAGGTATTTGCCAGGGGGGACATCCCATATGGCCATCTGGTGGGGGATGCTGGCTATGCACTGGAACCGTGGATGATGACACCCATCAGAAATGCACACACAGCCACGCAAGAATGCCATAATGAGGCAAACACATAAACCAGAATCATCACAGAGCACATGTTTGGGATGCCGAAATCATGGTTCCGTTGCTTGGACATATCTGGTGGAGCCTTGCAGTACTCTCCATGAACGTGTGCCCACATCCTCATAGTATGTGCCATGCTACATAATATGATCCTGCGGAAACAGCTGCAGCAGGGACAGAATGGTGAAGGCCCTCACAGCCCACCACCATTGCCAAGGGACCCACAGGCACAGGGGGACTCAGACCATGAACACCCTGTGCTAACCCCTGTAGGCAGACGGAGGCGTGCCCAGTATGCCTATGCCTTGGCAAAGAGGGAACATATAGCACACACATTGACAGTGTAGGCACTCATAGACTGACACCCTTCTCCACCTGCACACACAGCAAACATGGATGGCACACACAACCACCTGTAAATTGTCATGTATAGGTGGTCTACTGTATGCATCCTACATAGGTAGCCCTCAACTATTGTACACACAACCGCCATTGGCACAAGGTAAGTCAATACCTGAACAGTATATTAAGCCATCAGCATGTGTCCATACTGTATGTACAGGTTCATAGAGACATAGATAAGTACATGCCCAACCGCCGAGGCCAGTCATAAGCATAGGCAAAATGTGTCTGCTGTTGCCACCCCATCGATCAGCTAACTGTCCCTCTGTGGAGCAGAGCCACTTGCGGGATCCCTGTGATGTAGATACTGTTCACCATCCACTCTGCAAAGATTCCCCAGAGTGTCAGTGAGGAGTTTTGTATAATGTAATCAGGGATGTAGTTCCAAATAATGGGGAGTATCCCTAATGGGAATCTTCACAGATGTGTACATGTTACATAGTATACCTTAAACACAGCTTGCATATATAGGTAGTTCTCCACAGAATAATAAACATGTGGAACACACAACTGCAGAAATGTGCGTTCATTACCCTTGCACTACCAGTGCCTGCTCTGAGAGGTAAGATATAATTGCCAGGATTAGAACACGCAACCATGTACACATTCATCACAATAACATACCACTTAGCTACCTGAGATGTACCAATGGCAGTCATGTATACTAACAGGATAAAACACAAAAGGTAGGAATGTGTTGAAATAGGACAAACCGGCATGTACACAATGAAAGGTTGTATGTTTTTTAGATACACACACATATATATATATATATATATATATATATATATATATATATATATATATATATATATACAGAGAGGGAGAGAGAGAGATATATGTCGATATATGGGGATATACATATATATATGTATATATATATATATATATATATATATATATATATATATATATATATATATAGATAGGTTAACAACATCTCCATAACCATGGAGGTAAATATAAATGGGATACCTACCACATACAGACTGCTTTACATACCGACGCATGTAATCCTGAGGCTTAAGATCCAAAAGAACACAGTACCGAAACACCAGATGCACGAGGTATAATCTCACAATGTTAATGGACAGTTAATTAGTGCTTCTGGTGTTGTGGTTTGGGTAGGTTACTGTGTGCACATGTGTTTCTTAGGGCTGTAGTGTGTGTAAGTGTGTGTTCTGTGTGTGGTGTGTGTTCTTGGGGGACTGAATGTGGGGTTGTGGGTAAACTTTGTGCATCTGTCTGTGCGACCTAGGATGTAGAATATTAAAGTTGGGGGTGGTGTGTGGGGAGCAGACACCTACATGGGGTGTGCAGGGGGGCTTTGTCACCTGCTCATACGTAGTGTAGGATGGTTTGTTTGGATGTGTTGGGTAGCAGTGTGTCTGTGTGTGCATGTGTGTGTTCCATGTTCGTGTTACCTTCGCGAGTTACTGTCGATGTCGGTAATGTGGGGTATGGGAGTCTGTTCCCAGAACTGTGTTCATTGGAACACTGTGGTTTCGGGATTCCCTAGGTCTCCCGTATACAGCAATTGAAGTGTTCACATATGTGTATACATAGACCATAGCGATCACACATTCTGCCACAACCAACCTTTATGAACAAAGGATATGGAGAGTATATGCCTATACACCATTACAAATATGTGCTATGGACATGAGACAGTGATAGTGTTACCACATGTTCCACTTTGCGAGGGACACTCCCTCTTTGGGCGGTTGTGTCCTGACCAAATATATTAAACGTGGCAAATGTCCTGGGATTATAGAACATAATTATGTCCCATATGTACTGTAATAGTTGCATACGATAGTTATTTCTGTATCTAAAGTACCTACATGGTACAGGAAACAGAATAAGCTACTAAACTACTACAAGAATAAGCTTATAATTAGGCAAGAAAGGAAAGTCCCATCCCTTGTACTGACCATGGGTTTGTGTTGGCCTATAAAATCAGATGATGTGTGTCCCGGAAAGGACCCACTATGGACATATGAAAAGGTGGCAACCCTAGCCAAAGAAGGTCAGTCACCAACACAACTATGATGACTGCAAATACCTATGACAGAAATACACAGCTATCATGTAGCAACACGTTATTACATTCAGATGTATTACCAAAGGGATTTAAGGACTAACATCACCTGCATGCTATACAGGAACCACATAACAGTACCTTAATGAATCAGCCTGCAAATACCATTGCATTAGTCCACAAAAGGATAGGTGTTCAAATAGGGAAGGAACCCTCACGCACATAGCGATTATGTATAAAAGCAGTTCCTACACACCTGCATTTGCTAAGCACACCGGCCAACATCACCCCCACACCTAAACATATTACAATACAAACTGTAATAAGATTACAAATCATTCACATACTGTACGACATCTGCAGAAGCCTTAACATACATTGTCAGAGACATACTAACATGGCCCTATGTGAAATAGCGGCTGTTATACAATGGAACAGCTGCTGATGTAATAGGGTTTGTTTGCACTAATCCCATTTCAGAGGGTTGTGCGTACACTGCGATGTGTTAGCAATTAGTGCATAACAGCACAGTATGCTACACTTGTACACCAAATCAAGGATGTCTGGTGAGCACACTGTACACCACATAACAGTTCATGCATAGCCATACGGCCTTGAGCTGGCCAAACATTCTTGCCAGACTTAAACATCTGCAGAAGTATCAGGTACAAACAAACCCTACGTAAGTAGCACTGTTCCGAAATATAACAGCTGTACTCACATGTAGAACTAAATCATCTAGCCATTACACACAGTCCATGGGAGTCACGAAGCTAATATATTGATGTGTGTCTCCATATAGCTGTTGAAATATATCGCAATAACACATCTAGGCCATCTCCCTCAAAGGTAAGGCAAACGGACAACGCCCAAAAGAAGTACTCACTTATACACCACTGTTGCCATGGTATCGGCTAATGGAGTAGCTGCACAGCTGATGTGCATCCAATTTACTACTTTGGAACAGCAATTGGTGGACAGTATACCACATGTTACCGATATGTAATTAGAAAAGGATGTGTTATCACACATTCAAACCATCCGTATATACCAGTGGAACATTACAAAGAGCATTGAAACACAAACCAAAAAGGATTGAATCAACTGTTAACGATACCTCGGGTTACTAATAAGGTATGTAGTACAGTCAGTATGTCTGTGTATGTAGTACTATTCTGTAGTATTTAAAGTGCACGCAATCCATATAGTGGAAACAGTTATCTTGTAGTGATGTATTGTTGAGCATTGTAACGCTTGTAATATTTGTGTGTACTACTGTCGGTCACAAGGCAAACACCACATACACCACAAGGGATGCTATATAAGGGCTTTGAACAGAAATACTCCTCACCAGCCGACGTCAGTGGCAGGGCTGGTCCAACAAGTATGTGCTATAACGGGATAGTATATGTTGATATATTGTAACTGTAGCCATATGTATGGGTGTAATACAGAGAATAACATGTGAAATGTTGGGCCACTGTGCAAGTATGTTTTGCATTGTGGGATATTGTGCCAATAACTGTGTAATGCACAGTATCATAGGCAGATATGTATTACAAGTTACATAGCATTACTGTAATGTTAAGCAAACATTAGTTATGTCTATTTGCATTTACAATACACAATAACAGGATACATATGACTTTTAGTGAGCCGACAGTTTATCAGCATGATAGCAAAGTAAAATGGAAGAGCTATTTAACTATCCATGCACATAAGACATGTAATATGTGCAAAGGTAGGTACTAGGCTGTCTTACCAAGGGTATCTGTAAGCCTAGCTAGCGTGTGTTGTCTTTCGCCACCCCCATAGGTTGGTTCCTTGTACCTCTGAACGGCAGAGCCAATAGTTCCCTGTGCCTCTGTCCAGCAGAGTCACTGCAGTGATTCCCCGGGTACATGTCTGTCTCGCATCCACACATCAAGGTTTCCCTTGAAGAGTGCTCATGAGGGGCCCTGCTTGATGTACAATGGAATCATGTTCCAAAGCATAGGGAGTGTCCGGGTCAGGAATCTATCCATTCAGCATGTCCTACTCATCATTGTGGTTAGGTGTATATCCCCAGAGCATGTGGCTCTCAGGAGCTTCTGTTTAGGTGGGGCATATCCAGCAATACAGGGATGGACATGGGCCTTGTATGTCAAGCAGCGATAACCTGTGAGTATGCAGTATGCAACTGAGTACAGCTGGAGTTTCGTAGGTTGGGCTGCATAGGTCATCTGTTTGAGGTCAGTAATCCGCTTGGTGTGGTACTGGTGTGGTCTTCCAAGCTGTTGCAATTGTATTGTAAGGTATATCCCAAATGGGGTGTTATATCCTTTAATGGGTCTGATATGACATGTGTAGAGTCACAATGGCCCCTCTGATCTGGATGCGAACCCATTAGAGATTAGGGGGGTCATGTAGAAGGATATTCTAACCACCTTGTCATTATGGGTATTGAAGGAGAGATTGCTATCTACTGTTTTTTTTTCGGATCCCATATTACCTTTTTTGTATGTAGGGGACTAGCACCTATGTGGTAGTCCGCGGGTAATTAGTTATATCCAAAGGAGATGACTATGCACTTTTAGGCATTCAGCTTGACACCATGATATTAACACCAAGTATCCGTCTCAGTGCAACCCTTCCAGAGGGTGTCTATAACAGCTGGGGAAACAGTTATGTCCCCTAGCTTGCAGTCGTCTGCAGACCTTTTCAGACAAAGCCCTCCTGTGCTTGTCTGTACATCAGAGAAGTATATACTGAACATGAGGTGTCCTAGGACTGAGCCCTGGGGGATTGCAGTTGTAGCTGGTATACAGTCGGACCTAACATATGAAACTCCCACTGTGTGTGCTCTGCCCATGAGCCACTTTGCAAACTATCACATGACGTAGGGGTTAATGTTCAGGCGGATGGGTATGTTGATAATACTAAAAGGAGGAATGGTGTTGAAAGCCTATGAGAGATCTAGGTAGGCTGTGTGGACCTCCTTACCCTCATCTAATGCCTTGGTAACTGTCTCTAAGAAGTCCACCAGGTTTAGGAGGCATGGTCCAGCCTTAACAATGCCAAACAAGGAGGGGTCAAAGGTTGGGAGGTACCCAATGTCTCTGTGACAGTGATCCATGATGTGCACCATAGTCTTGCAGACAGGCTAGTCAGGCCTATAGGCAAATAGGTCCTGTGGTCCATTGTGGCGCCACCTTTGTGGAGTGGGATAACTGTTGCTGTGTGCCATTCTGGGGGCACTATGCCAGATGTGAGGCTATTATTGAACATGGTGCATAGGTGAGGAGACAGTACGATCTGAAGTTCATACAAAACACAGCCTGTGATGTTGTCCAGTCCCATGGATGCTGTGATATTGCCTTTAGAGTATGCAGCTTTGAGAGGGATCTGCGCTGTAACTCAGAGCAGATCTAGTTGTTGACATCGAGGCTTTGTGGTTGTTGTTGGTATTAGTTGTGTTATAGTTTTCGTAGCTAGCTTTGGAGGATCTTATAAGGGATCTCACCTTCTTACTGAGGCTGGCCAGGGATCTCCTGCACGCATGGTATTGTACTCTCGTTTGCAACAGTGCCTTCCTCCTGTAGAACAATATGTTTATGGCAGGGGACCACCAGATTGGTTTAGTTAATTATGAGTATAGTGTCTTGGTTCTGTTTGGGATAGCACAAGCCATGCACTCCTGTAAGTGTGTAAAGAGTGCATTTGTGTAGGATTCACCAGTTGTAACAGTACTGTCCATCTGCATGGGTGTCATGACGTCCACCATGTCTGTCTTAAGAAGCATGTAGTTGGCCTTGTAGACATATTATACTGTGGTTCCCTTAATGGAGGGTAGGTGCAGGATGTGGATATCAATGGTGTTCAGCACATGGTCTGTTCGGACCAACGAGGAGTTGGCTTCACGTTTGGAGCACCAGTCACTCATGTTTGTAATGACTAGGTCTAGGATATTGTTGCCCCTGGTGGGTGTGTGGATATGTTGAGTCAGGGCATTGGTGTTTATGAATTCCAGAAACCATTGAGCTAATGTGTTGGTACACGAGTAGTTTTCCCAGTTAATGGTGGGATAGATACAGTGAGGCTTAAGTGATGAGTGTGGTGTTGTGTGACTGTGTGCCATCACCACATGACAGTCAGGGTCAGGCTTGGTTGGAGAGACCTTTACCTCCAGTTTGGCTAGATGAGTGCATCTCTCACAGGTTGTAGTGTTGGGTGGTATGCGTAGAGTCTTGCTGTGTACATGAGGCAATGTGTATATTGCCTCAAGATGTCCAGATTCATCAGATAGACAGGTGAGAACACTGGCAGTTGACTCTAGGATATGCCTGACTATAGAACAACATTCACCTAGATAAGTGAGGAAAGTGAGTACAAGAGCTACATTACTCTACACAAGTGAGAAAAGTATGTACAAAACCTGTTCACCCTTACCTGTAGGTGATGTGGAAGATTGAGTGCTATAGTAATTATTAGCTTATGTAATGTTTACAAGTCCTGAACAAGTGCTTAGCATGAAAAAGCAATCCAGATAGGGTATTGGATAATATAAAAACACAGCCACCTCCCCCCAACAGGTACACAAGCATATATCCATGTACACCACAGGGCCCCTGTACCCACAACTATGCAGGTACAAGCTGCACTCAGTCTTAATGGGACCTGCCCACTTCACAGGTTGTATCATACACATATGACAAAACAAGATGCTCTCCACGTACACATCATGTAAGACATAGCTCCATATCAGGTTGTGTACACACTGAATGGTGCACACCAACAGGTATCACAACCCACAAAGGGGGAGACACCAATGATAATGGGAAGTACTGCACTACTACCCTGCTGAGTCTGGTCTGGAAGGCCATGAACATTGATAACTTAAGTGATGTCAGCAGTACAGCTGTAGATGACAGTATGGTTGATGTCACACTGCATATCATAACCTTGCCAGGTCATAGGACATCATCACCCATACTGTGTACCACCTGCACTCAGTATACTAGATGTACATTCCGATGTCATAGGAGTGTTTTGCAACAGGACTGCTGGCAGAAACAATACTACAGAAGGTGTCTGAATAATATGTGATCATAACAACAGTGGCAGCTACAGTATGTCAGGGTTAATGAATTTGATTCCCCCTCATTGTAGTCCATACCTCACAGACAAACAGAAGGCATCTGCTTATTGAAGTATGCAAATGACTATGACCTAGGAGCAATAGCTGACTCGCATTGTCACCCCTATGTTAATAACTCTGTACCCATGAACTACCACCTAGGCAGTGGTCATCATAATGGACACTTGTGTGTGAGGGATGCAGCTGGGCAGGTGTCTTTCCTGTGATAGCTACGTCACCACACCTGTCAGGGAGTCATATGTGGCAACTCTAATAATAATAGGGTGCCATTCATGAATATAGAGATAATTGTCCAGCCATACAGACCACTCAAGTGACCCATATCAGATCACATATTTCCTTTAAGGGGTATTGGCCATGTGCAGATGGCCTACACCAGCCTTCCCATTCCCTATCTCTACTATTTGGCGTGATATACCCTGAATAAATCCATGTCCAACCCAGTGATGTCGGACATGCTACATGTACTCATCCTGATCTCGAACACATACTTCATGGACATCCACCTACCAGATGCTGGACAGATCCTTGTCCCATACACTTGACATAGACCTGCCATACTATGCATTCCTGTCTGTCAAAGCTACACATCACTCCCCTTTCAGACATGGTGTGATGACCACATGGTAATGCATGGTATATGTATCATTAACCCTGTGGATCAGTAATGTGGCACTGCTCCACCTGGCCCCACAGACCCACCTGTCGGCTACTGCCAGGTAAACTTTCATACTAGATACATACATGGCCCATGGCATATAGCCCACTAGTTGACATTGACTGTACATGCCATAGTTGATATCCATCCCTGCAAATACCATCTGGCTAGCCAGTGTCCCATGTGTATCACATGTGCATCACAGGTGATACATGGCAGGATGTTGAATCGCTGTACAGTGCCTTGCAGATGTATATGGCAGAATACATACATGTAAAACCTTATGTGAGCATGTCTGCAGGGTTACAGGTCATGTCTGTTAAGGCAGTGTAAGCCCTTATATGTGACATATACACTGCATCAAGGTTGACTGCATTGATGTGGACACATCCAGTTATGTGCTGATAGGTAGGAACACCAGTATGGCTAAACAGACATGCCCACATCAAGACAGCAACCACATAGAGTATGAGCAATGTAATCAGGTCACACACACACACACACACACACACACACACACACACACACACACACACATGCATATATGGTGATAATATCCACTCAACATTGAGTGTCACATGTATGTGACACAAACACGTCAGTGTCATGTTGGTTTGCAAATACAACTATTTAAACTGAATTAATGCGATACACATATATGTTCAGCTGTAGTTCTGTATGTCTCTGAGGTACTGTGACCTGTCTCCATCATTACGTCTTCCAGGTATGTCACGTGCAAGGCTTCCCCCTTTTACATGCTTGGAGGATGAGGCCCTCATCGCATACCTACTCGATAAACATGACATCCTGTTCAGCCATGTGCCACAGGATGCACAGCAGCAGGATGCCCTGTAGATGGAACTTTGCAGGAGGGTTAATGATGTGGGTGGCCACAACCGCACATACCAGCAGCTGCGCAGACACTGCACAGACCTCATTAGACGGGTGAAAAAGTGTGCAAATTCAATCGCCAGTGAACAAGGTGCAACAGGGGGGTGGACCACCAACCCAGCCCCCACTCACACGTACCGAGGAGCTACTGGCCAAGCTGAGGACACCTGCAGAACCACACCCACAAGCCTTAGCCGATATTGTGGAGGTGGGTGTCTCTCAACCACTGAGCCTGGAGTTGCCTGGTAAGCCAGTACTGCACCTATAACAACTATATTCCATATAGCTGCATGTGTCACTGTACAGTATGTAATGTAACATCATATGCAAGGCATGTATACACACATTCCGCATACTATAGTATCCTACTCTGTGTATGGGCACATGTGCATACACCATAGTATAGTCTAATGTACTGGTGTATGTGTTAAGCACATTGCTCCCTGTAGCCTTTATACAGGGGTGGATTATGCTCATACTGCTGTGTTATTCCTATTTAGGTACCGCTGGCATTCCACTGCGACAGCAGCCCATTGCAGGTGAGAGTGTTATTATTTATCAGGAACCATAATGTACATATCTATCTGCCATGTGGCCATTCACAACATGTACACAAAATGTATGGTCTTGTCACAATATACAGGTCGGACCTGCAATGCATCACAATGACTATCCATGTGCCACACTTGCAAACTATGTGAATCATCTCACCGACATGAATCCTCACAAACTTTATTGCTAGATGTGTTGACAGCTGTGCATACAATGGTGGAGGTGCTGTTCACTTTAGGAATGTACAACAAATCTGATCTACACATGTGTTGAATACAAACAGTACTACACAGTGGGCTGGAGTATGGCCAGCACACAGGTTTCACTGGTGTGGATCATAGCCCTGCTATGAATGTCACACAATGTGATGTGCTATCTTGACATGTCCATGACATCTATTGGCCTGGCTGCTAAACTGCCTACCTAACCTGAAAACATATCCCACATATCACCCTTTATCTGCATAACCCTGTTTTCAGTGGAGCATATATGTCATATGGGACAACACAAACATGTGAACTAGATGCCCATCACTATAATTTGGACAACACATGTACACACATGGCCATGGAGGATGGCCAGAGACATGGAGCAACACACACAGTAGAAGTATTGTGCTTGTGTGTACACCCTGTCATACAATGGCTACACATAGTTCGGCCATGGCCTTTGTATAATGGTCATAATGTAGATGTGGAACACTAGACATCCTACAGTCCTGTGCACATCTTGTGTAGGTGTAACATCAATCCACCACATAGGATGTGCTGAACATCTTGAGGGTGTTGCAACATAACAGCAGTCACCTGTACAGTATCCACATCAGGCCACAGATACAGTGCATTCCCGTTGCTGGTGATGGACATAAATGCCATACTAGCTCCTTGTGTGTGTGTGTGTGTGTGTGTGTGGTACACAGATGTCATGTGGGACGTGGTGTACCGACGTGTTCGCCATGTCTACCCATAGTTGCCATGCTGCAACAATATGGTTGCAGATGTACAGGAGTGTCATCCGTATAACCATCAGTGACCTGTGTCACAACATCCACATCATGGTTTAGTGTGTATACACCTCAGCGACGTGGGTCACATTCCACAGTATCTATCTATCTATATATATATATATATATATATATATATATATATATATATATATATATATATATATATTGTATCTGAACACAGTCATGGCTATGAACCCTGTCTGTAACTCACACTGTATAGCGCTAGAGACTCCTCATGATTCCCTGCAATGGCCATGCACATCAGCTAAATTTGCAGTATATCTGTAGGATGGACAGACAACACTGAATTGGTACACCATTGCCCCACTGTATATTCGACAGGACACCATTGTGTTAAACATGTATGCATGTCATTGCACATGTCAGCAGATCACATGTTATACTACATGTGATTATCAAGATCATATGCCACACATCAGGCAGGTGTACTGTTAACCTGTGCTGTTCCACATGGTGTAACACAGGGATGTATGCTAACCACTACTATGATTGTGTAATTTGCATGCCATCTGCTATCACACATGCAAGCTGTTGTGTGCAACCTAGGGATGTATGATAACTACCACTATTACTGTCTGCGCTGCATGCCATCTGCCGTATCACATGCATGTCGCATGCCTTCTGTCATATCACATGCTTGTGCGTGTGTCTATTGTATAGATTGTAATGTACAGTTCTTGTCTGCCCTCACAGGTGTCGTAGGTGCATTTCCCTCCTGCAGTACATCAGATGTTAGTGTCCCCACAGACTCTAGCAGTGATGATGAACGTATAATTGGGTCACAAGCAGAGTTGTCAGGGGCTGAAACTGTGCCATTGGTTGCCATTCCATCTATATCCACCTCATCCCCACACACAGATCCCATACCTGCACATACCCCATCACCAGTGGCCATAGAGGAAGGACAGTTGGCATGGGGTAGCTTGGAACAGGAAAGTGTGGAGGCTATGCAAGGTGTGCCTGCACACCATGGTGTCAGCCAAACTACTGGTGGTGCCCCACAAAGGCACGTGGCCAGTGCGGCTCATAGGAGGACCGCTGGCCAACATGCTCCTGCATGACAGAGCACAGAAGCTGGTGTCACCAGACACATGTTTCAGGCTGTAATGGAGGCACAGACACATGCTGAATGGTGCAAGAGAGAAGATCAGAGGCTACAGAGGGATGCTGTCCGTTCTTTAAACAACAGCATCCAGGCAATGGTAAATGCTCAACAGCAGATTGCTGATGCTTTGGATAGACAGTTGGGTGACATGGTTGGAGCCCTTAATTGTGGCATGACAATCCATGAGCGTGAGCTGTCTGTGTTGGAACATCTGGTAGGAGTGAGGCATCGGGCATGTGGACATAGGCCTGCTACATCATCTGTGTCAGGTCTACGTGTACAAGTTACCTCACATGCCCGCTCCCATAGTGGCGGTAGCAGCAGCAGTGCATCTGGGGCTGTGCTGTCCACACCACGACACAGCAGGCCATGTGCACGTGGCCCAGGATGGTCCCAACAGGGATATGGTTCCAGTGGACTAGTGACATCAGACAGTACCCAATCTGCACCTCTTTCTGGTAGTGCCCGTGCAACCCCTGGCAGGCACAGGTCACATTTTAGTGGCCGGATACCGTGAACTGTAAAACCTTTCTTGTACAGTCTGCAGCTGTCAATAATATCCTTGTGTAGGCCAGACAAATGGGAGAACTGTGTGCAGACATACACGCACGCACTGGGCACATATGTAGGGCAATGCAACACACACATGCATAACATCCACATACGCCCAATTAGATCAAAGGCCCAAACCCACACACATGATGTCATCCAATGGTGCAACCTAGGCCTCTGGCAAACATTAACACCCTGTGCATATGATGATGCCTTTGCCGCATCCCTGACATCCACACCATCGGTGCAGAGACATGCTCATATTGTCTGATGCACAAGGTGAACAAACAAGGATGATATGTGTAGTTTACAAATGTTGAGGACTGTTGACAGTCAGTAGATATACCATGTAGTACAGGTGTACAATACTGTTAACAGTATGTGTCTTGTGTAACAACAGTAAATGCATGTTGGCCATGATGTTCTGCTGTCCTTCTTCAGGTCTAATTGCATTTGCCGGTGGATGTCAGTGTTTGCAGTTAAGTGACCCATATGTCAATGTGGACTACTCAAAGGCATGTATGAATATACCAGCATGCACCTTGTAGCTGCCACATACCAGTGAGAATGTCCCACATTACAAACACGTCTACCCTTCCAAGAGCATGATAGCTGTGTATTAAGCTACTGTGGCCACAGACGTGACATCCATAAAGGGTGACATCACAGGTACAGTTACATGGAGTAGTGAGGTAAGAGAGTGGTCTAGTTGAATACAAGGGTAGAGGCCAGTGGGAAGTGTGATGCCTCAGTGGGAATCAGTAATACCTGTTCCCATGGCAGGATGCCAACACACAACTGCAGCCACACACTCAGGTATTGACTCACATGTATTCAGTGACACTGTAACACACACATACAGACACACACACACACACTCATGGCTTCACTGACACAGTAACACGCACTCGCACACAGTTACTACTGGTGGGATGAGGAACCCTGCCTATGTGCAAATCATCATTACAGTACTGTGCACCTACATGATGTGCCACAGAGAATATATATGTACAGGTAGTCAGTACGGCCTATGATCGGGGACATCAACATGGATAGTTGAATGCATCACCTGGATGGCAGGAGGGGTCCTATCAGTTCAGTATGGTAACATACATCCTCACCCCAGGGACCAGTCAGCCCTACATACACACACTGTGGCATTCAGTAATTAATACACCTATGTCATGCACATACAGATACCTCACATGTGTGAGATACACGCCCCTGCCTATGTCCTTCTTTATACATTGCAGTCTGTACAGATGTGTACACTAGTGTACAGGGGAGTGAGTAACAACTGAGTTGTATTCCCCACAATACATGACAAATATGAACACACGCACAACCACACATGCCAGTACTGTGAATCTCAGATCTGCCTAGCTCATGTTATGTATGTCAGATGTACAGCAGTATTGCACGTGTTACAAACTGTACTGATGCTTCCTGTGCCAATAGTGCTGATATATGCACTAGGGACGTCATGTCTTTTAACAGGTGTCAAGTGATTTTCCTTCGCTGTCACCCTAACCGCTAAGTTGTGTATGTCCTTCAATTAACTAAACCATTGCTTACCAGTTACACAGGGTATTGTAGGACCACTTGTGACACACCTGTGAGCTGTCCACAGCAAACATCTATCTACAAATATGCCCCGCCACTTAATTATTTCAACACATCTGTCTATACCTGTGGGTACATCTTCCTGTACATTCAGCATATCACCATATACAGTTGGCAATGTTGAGACTGCATTGCAACTGCATGATGTACTAGGATACAGGTCACCTGCATACATCAGCAACTGCACACGGATGTCATCTGAATGCACAACACTACGTGTACAGGTGTGTAGGTCCTACAATCCTGACATTTGGTCATGTTTGTAGGCATTGCAATTGGTGGATGTGTGTAATAACATACATGACACATGGACTGTTGTATGATATGATGGGTGACCAGTACAGAAGGAATGTTACCTCTGTCAACATTGATAACACACCTTATGTACTGTTAGCATTCAGCAGTCATGGACCTACATTCCCTGTGCATGTGTGTAATGTCTGTAGCCACCTGTTTGCACAAAGGACTACAACAGCTATGCTATTTACATGTATGTTGTGTGTGTGGCATGTACATACCCAGGGCAGGTACATGTATGTCATATCCATACATGAGGGTGTGTACTTGTGTACAGCAACAGACATCTGCTAATGGTGGACAGTACTGAAGGCCCTTGGTATGTGTATAGCTGACCTGGTCACAGACAGTGGTATCATTTCATTGCATAACACATGATGCAACTGTGTCAGTACATGTGTACTGTCTACAGTTGATGTAGAGCTTAGTACAGTACACAGGTCAAAGGTCACATGGTGGCGCACTCGTTTGTCATACAAAATGTATGTTTGTGTGGTGGTAGTCTGAGGGCATGGTGGTGTCTGCAGTTTACATCCTAGAATGCAGCATATGACACTGTGTCCTGCACATGGCTCATCTGTGATGCCTTTCATTGGGGGACCGGTCAGTACATGTGAGATGCCTTTATGTATGTGGGTACACCACCTGGAGTGGTCCGTACCTGTGTTATGGCCCACATGTCTGGTTTTGAGGTATATGGTGGTAGTGCTAGGTTCTGAGGTATAAGGTGGTAGTGCTATTGTGCACTACAGAGACATGAGCCAGGTGTTCCTCACTGCACAGATGGCAGTACTCCCCATTTCTGGAACTACAGTGGCCAGCTGTGAATATGGACACTACACATCTAAGACTGGTTAGCATAAGAAAACAATGCAGCTGTCCTGTAGCTGTATGAGAGTTAACCTGTGTTTAGGACATTTGCCTTGGAATGGCACTGTGTGGGCAGAGTTGCCTTGGAATGGCACTGTGTGGGCAGATGCGACTTGGGTAATATTCACACTCCCTTGTATCATGGATGCATGTAATATGTGCCAAAGGCCTGCCTACTGTCAGCCATGTCATCTCAGAATGACAGCTGATTTGTAAAAGACCGGTATCAAATATATGTAGAGCAGCGTTCCTGCTAACAATGACAACTACCAACACCAGAGCCCACTACAATGTGTTCTTTACATCTACCTGTAATAGCATGGCCACTGTGGCCCTCTGTGTTTAGCATCAGAGTGCATCCCAGTCAGCCCTGTGTTACTAGGAGTATGAGCATGTCCAGTATATTCTTGTGTAGATGGACACATAGTAGTGCATTCCAACCAGCCCTGTGCTACTAAGTGTATGAGCATGCCCCCTGTGCTACTAAGTGTATGAGCATGCCCAGTATATCCTTGTGTATCTGGACACATAGTACATTCCGAACTGCCCTGTGCTACTAAGTGTATGAGAATGCCCGGTATATCCTTGTGAAGATGGACACATAGTGCATTCCAAACAGCCCTGTGCTACTAAGTGTGTGAGCATGCCCAGTGACACCTTGTGTTGGTTATGTGCCTCTGTGTATGGGCATGGCCATTGTAACCCTGTATAGTGGTAGTAGTTGTCCATTCCACAGATGGGCATACTCCAGGTCAAGATGGATTCATACTTTAAACACACAGGTTCACAAGTATGTACATCTTAACTGCCAGCATCCTTGTTGATGTCTGCATTCCCAGACAGTCATAATGACAGCCTTGACATGTGGAGTCTGTGTGGCGTGATTCGTATATATGTAGTATTGTAATAGTAATCTGTAAATAGGCAGGTGTTCCGTACCCGACACTGGCATGTGTGTGTATGTCTGTCCCCGTTTGCCGGTGGACTCTAAATTGCTTTTAGACTGGCACTCCATACATTTCTTATACCCACTGTTAGCAAGGCCGATGATGTCACCCATCTACAAATACACCTCTGGGAGTGCTGTGTCCCAGTACTTTCGGTAGCGTGTTCTGTAACTGCGTAATGCTGTAGTGTAATAAAGTAGTTAGGTTGGTGTTCTAGTCCCACACTTGCCGTGTGTATGTTTGTCTCCCCGTTTGCCTGAGGACTGAGTAATACCTTTATACTGCTCACACTCCATACATTTCTTATACCCACCGTTAGGAAGGCTGATGAAGTCACCCATCTACAAATACACCTCTGGGAGTGCTGTCTCCCAGTAAACTTGGTAGCGTGTTCTGTAACTGCATAATGCTGTAGTGTAATAAAGTAGTTAGGTTGGTGTTCTAGTCCCACACTTGATGTGTGTGTGTATCTCCCCATTTGCCTGAGGACTGAGTAATATCTTTATACTGCTCACACTTCATACATTTCTTCTTATACCCACCGTTATCAAGGCCGTTGATGTCACTCATCCACAAATACACCTCTGGGAGTGCTGTGTCCCAGTAATCTCAATAGCGTGTTCTGTAACTGCATAATGCTGTAGTGAAATAAAATAGTTAGGTCGGTGTTCTAGTCCCACACTTGACGTGTGTGTATGTGTGTGTGTGTGTGTGTGTGTGTGTGTGTGTGTGTGTGTGTGTGTGTGTGTGTATCTCCCCATTTGCCTGAAGACTGAGTAGTACCTTTATACTGCTCACACTCCATACATTTCTTATACCCACCGTTACAAGGCCGATGATATCAACCATCCACAAATACACCTCTAGGAGTGCTGTGTCCCAGTAATCGTTTTAGCGTGTTTTGTAACTGTATAATGCTATAGTGTAATAAAGTAATTAGGTCAGTATTCTAGTCCCACACTTGACGTGTGTGTGTGTGTGTGTGTGTGTGTGTGTGTGTGTGTGTGTGTGTGTGTGTGTGTGCGCGCGTGTGTGTGTGTGTGTGTGTGTGTATGTGTATATGTGTGTGTTTGCCTGAGGACTGAGTAATACCTTTATACTGCTCACACTCCATACATTTCTTATACCCACTGTTAGCAAGGCCGATGATGTCACCCATCTACAAATACACCTCTGGGAGTGCTGTATCCCAGTAATCTCGGTAGTGCATTTTGTAACTGTATAATGCTGTAGTGTAGTAAAGTAGTTAAGTCAGTATTCTAATCCCAGGCATGCCAAGTGTGTGTGTCTGCCTGCATGAGACAAGTACAGTGCTTTGTAGTATTCACTGTAGCATGTGCCCTAAAAGCGTGTTTCCACAGTGTGATATGGTAGGGGTTTGTATACAGGACATGGCAAGTGTGTGTTTGTCTGTCAGAGCCTGTGTAGAGGTGGCCGTGATTGTTTTACCATTGGACATGTTTGGGAGTGGGTTTTGTCCTTTTCCTATATAGTATCCGTCTTATGACACATTGGCCACCTCACGAGGAGTACAGCTGTCAGTCAGCCATGGCACTGTGTTGGAAAGCCATACCCATACATCCGGCAAAAGTGCTGATGAACTAAGTATGCAGCCCTACTAGTACCTGGTATATGTCCCGCACCCATGTGCCATGCACATACAACCTTGCCTAGGATATCCCACTATGTTGCTAGTAACATGCACATTGAGGACAGATAGTAGGCATGGTGTGACCACAGTGGCCTGCAGAGGACATGGCACCCTGTACAGCAGTATAATTGGCACATATATGCGGACATTGTGGCTTCACTATGTTCCACACTGAATGGCTGCAACATATGTGGTGCCATCATATGTGATCCACTAAGGCCAGACAATGCTGTACACATGTGCCCTGTATGGACCTATGCCACTGACACCATGAAATACCTGTCCATTTTATACATGCAGTTGCAGGGCCGACCTGCTCACTGTAAGCAGGTTTCGCCACACCAGGCCAGTATTGGCATATTGGGGTATAACAGGCTGTGTATACTACATGTGTCTGCCAAACAAGGTATACCTGTACATGTCACTGTACAGTATTGTGGGACATGCACATCCCAGGCAATGTCCATGTGATGGACTATCAAACACAGACATGGCATGCATTGCAAAACTTGGCCCTACACATTGGTAACCAGGATGTCAGGCCAGATATTGCAGTACCCATCTGTGTGGGACATTACAGACACTACACCCCTGCACTACACACCATTGTTGGGTGATGCAATGGCAAGTATTACCCCTCACCCAGCCTTGTACAGCCATCTTGCACAGCCAAACACTACACACCCATGGAGCAATGCATACCTGCATGACAGTACTGGCATCCTGTGTCTGCATGTGGGTTGTGATGCTCCCAACCACAATCACTTCCAGTATAAACCTCATTGGCATACCAACAGTTGTCAAGCACTTTCACATGGCCTAGCCCATTGAACCTCCAGATATCCCCTGTGGTGCATGTGGTCCTGTGCATTACTGTGGTGTGGCAAACTAAGTAGTTAAATTCTGTATTTGCAACCCTGGCAAAGGTGTCAATGTGTGTCCATTAGAGTGTGGTTGTGGTGACAATGGCATCCATTCATGTGGACAGACATGTGTGCCACACCTAATGTATGTCTACTATATCTGTTGCAGATGGCACTCACTCACCTACACACATGTTCTTACAACACTTCAACATGCCACCTCTGTGGCACATATAGTAATGTCATGCACATGTAATAGTAATGAGTAGTCAGGGGTTTGGCCCTGCACTATTCAGCATGTGGCAGATTATGGTGAAGTCTCCAAGCCCTTCCCTGGTATACATTGCCTGTTCCACACACACACTCTCTGTTGGATGTGAAGATGTACATCTGCACAGCAGCAGCATGTGTATTGTAACAGATGGAAATGGTCAGGTGATGGCCTCTGCACCTATTGCAGTTCACCTCTAGCTGACTGCATGTGGTACAGCTGTGATGGTGTTCCCATAGCCATCCATATGATAAACACAGTACACTATCTAGGGAAACATGTTATTATCTGGCCATGACAGTTATTGTGAGTGGTACCTGGATGTGGTGTTCTGACACAGCATCACAGATGATATCTGGATGTACCTCAATCATTTTCAACAGCGGAAAATAGCCTAATGACAGAAGGGTGATGTGCCACACAACTACAGCATGTAAGTGTAGCTATGCTGCATTGAGACTACTGCCTGTTTAACATTTGTGTGGTAATGGCTATTCTGCATGTTAAAATACAGACATGACAGTACTCTGTTCATAAGAGAACACCATCTGTAGGGCCATCTGTGAACAGGTCAGTGTGTACAACCATTTATTTTCTGTGTTACACACTGAACACACTTCTGTGCACAGCTGAAGCATGGTGTGGGGATTGCAGACAGTACATGATGATAGAGATGTGTTACTGCCATCGTATCCCTGACTGGACATGTGTCACTTGAGACAGTGGTATGACTGACACTGTGTGCGATTCCCAGTGACAAGCCAATGATGGGCAACTGTTCATAGCTGAGGTCATGCATCTACTACACATTGTACAGTTGCCATGTGGTATATATGCATGTGTTTTATTCCCTCTGCAAATGTATACAATATGTTGATTTGCTGGTGATATTTATGCATACTGTCATAGGTAGTCCTGTATGCTGTTGTCTGTCACTAAGCCATATGTGAGTTTAAAATGCAACACCATAGACCGAATGGGTTGGTAGGTCCCGGCAGATCCTCCTGTCCCATTTCAGCTTACCATGGCACCGGGCACTAGCACATCTGGGGTCCAGCCATTAACATCAACCTCTGTTGGCTCTGCACCACCTACTGGTGGCTTCACCACTGAGGATGGAGCATGTCACCCTTGGGAGCGGGACCAGACAGGTACATATCTGCTGTTGTGCGGTCCTGGACATGTTTCATAGGTGGCTCCCTAAGGGGTTATAAAGTCAGATATGCCAGTTCAAGGGCAGAGTGTCACATTTACAGGGTGATGCTGCCTGTCCTGGACAGCCCCCAGCACTGCCTCCTTTGCAGCTGTGTAGGTGCAGTGGCAGTTGCCCATGGCTGGAAACCTCCATCCCACTGTTCCCATGGGCTTTTGAATGCCGAAGACCCATCCCCATCCAGGGTGTATCCCCCCCCCCACATGTGTTGAATTTTAAAATGCATCTGTTCAATTTTTGTTGATTCATGAAATGTCTTATGAAGCTGATGCCTTTAAGGGGCTATTTCACTAATTGATTAATTGTGTTGATTGACATTTTTTGAATTTTTTATATAAGCCTCATTTTAGATTTGACTGTTATAGGCTTGATGAAGCTTGATAGCGAAATCGCTTGCCAATTGTCTACCTGAATAAAACTGCTACTTTGTGTTTTAAATCGAGAGTGAATTTATACTTCATTTGGATTTGATATCCCAGGAACCAGGGTCTGAAGAGACGTGACTGCTTTTTATGCTATTTGTTTGCTGACTGCCTGGGGTGACTGCGAGCTAGTTTCTGATTTTATTTTTATGAACTGGCTTTTTTTGCTCACAGTCTTTAACCAATACGTGGTATTTTTGTTTATAATTTTCATTTGTTACATTTGTTATACATACCACGGTGGTACCATGGAGGAACTAACAATGAATCAATCTGAAGTTAATTTGGAACTTCCCTATAAACCAGAGAATTCTACTTTAAGGAAACCACTGCTTGAACGACTTCAACGTAGTCTTGATGATTGACTGTGAGTTTGCTGTGAGGGAAGCGCAGTACTGAATGGTGATGACTCTGAAAGACTGGACTTGGCGTTGAGTGCGCTCGAGTTTGAGTTGTTGAAACTTAAATGCCTACAAATGCAGCATTTCCACTTCAAAGTATGTATCAACAAGAGACTTATACCACGAGGATTAAGGGTACTCAAGATGCCGACTACTGGGAATAGATATCCTGAACTTTTAAGTCGGTGGCAACAACTAAATATAGAGGTGAGCATTAGTTACATGAAACTTATGAATGAGTTTTTTATGCCTGAGGAATGCTCACTTCAAGACTCTATCAGGAAAATACAGATTGACTTGTATAATGACTTTACTAGAAGGGTTGTTGATCCACGCTTGGATTATTTAATGGATAATGTTGGTTTGTTTGAAAAAAGGTTATTAGAGCAAAAAAAGCATAAACTGATTAGGGATAATAATGACTTTTCAAGTGGCCAAGTCTTCACTTGGCCTAGGAATAATTTTAGTGAACGAACAGGTGCTCGTAATAGATTTAATAGACAATCAGGGCACAACAATAATGATAGGAATGATAACAGGAATGAGACTGTTGTTGTTAACTCATCATCTGCGATTAACACAAATGAAAGCAATGTTTGTATCACAGATGTGAATAATGATAGCTTGTTCGTTATGAATTCTGAGAGAATAACTAACGTTAGACAGGAAGAATCAGTTAATTATTTAAATGGTTGTATTGTTACACGTAAGAATGCGGACCCAGTAGATAGACCTGAACAAACACAGGTGGTTCATAGCAAAGTACGTAATGTACAGAGTAATGTGAATAGGGAGGGGGAGGTTTTTACCCCTTTCCCTATAGCAGAAAATTACAGGAAGGGCCGGGGTTGATCCATGAGCAGAGGGAGGCAGAAGAGGAAAGCTCAGAGCAGCGATATGAGAGAACCAACCCTGAAAAAAATGTGGGAGAGACTGACATAGCTATTAATTTATCTCATAGACCACTCAGTAAATATGAAATTGAGGTCTTAAATAAAAGCCTGTCCTTCATCCCTTCGAGACAAAGTTGTATTACCGACACAATTTTAGATATTAAGTTGTTTGTGAGAAACTTACAATTGAAAACAATGTTTTCTGGAGGTGTGGTTGAGAGTATGGATAGGCAGTTTAGGAATCCGAGTTTAATAATACCTAATTTACAGCCTTCCCTAGAAATTTTTGATAAGATGGTAGAGAAAGGTATATATTTGTTAGACAATAAGAATATACATTTATCCAAGAAAAATCTAAGTATAAGACAGGATAAAGCCTTATAAGATTTAATGAATGATGGCAATATATCAATTAGGCCAGCTGACAAGGGTGGACCTATAGTCGTCCTTGATAGGTTGGCCTATAATAATAGCATGATTGAGATGGTAAAAGATACACGGTATTACAAATTTATTACAATTTTGGATGTCCAGCAAGTTATATCCAGAGTTTATAGTGACCTTGAGGACATGTATAAGTTGGGCATAATTGATTATCAGTTATTTAGTTATTTTTTTGTAGAGAATCCCACTATTCCTATTATTCATGGATTGCCCAAGGTTCATAAAGATTCCTTTAAACCCCCAATGAGACCGATTGTTGCTGGTCGAGGATGGGTGACTGAGCATTTATCTGTGTACATAGAAAAAATCTTAAGACCATATGTCAACGTTAATAGGTTTATACTCAGAGATTCAAAGGAATTTTTGTTAGATTTCTATGAAGTAGTTGGGAACTATGATCGTGACTCAAGTTTGCTATTGGTCACGATGGATGTGAATTCATTGTTTACTAATATTCCGAATGGTAAAGGCATTGAGAGCATTCATAAATATTTGAGTGTACATTCGAACTTAGTACCCACTAGGGTGGATTTTCTTTGCACTCTACTGGAAATCATTCTGGAAAGTAACATTTTTTTGTTTAATAATGACTTTATTGCACAAAAGGATGGCATAGCTATGGGCACTTCATGTGCCAATAGCTACGCCAATCTGGTTATGGCCTTATGGGAAGAAGAAAGATTATGTTGTCTTGATTTATTTCGGAGACATGTCTTGTTTTATAGACGCTTCGTGGATGATTTGTTTTTTTCTGTGGGATGGCTGTTTGAGTGATTTACTAGTGTTTGAGGAACAAGTCAATATGCTTACTCCTTATTTAAAATTTTCTATGAACTGTTCGAATCAGAACATCTCTTTTTTAGATGTGAATATATGGCAGTTACCGAATGGTGACTTTAATACAGGGGTGCATAGAAAGTCTTGTTACAAGAATACGTTTTTACATAGAGACAGTATGCACCCAGGTTATATTTTTTCTAATATCCTTAAAGGGCAGGGGATTAGGGCTTCTATATTGAACCCACGTCCAGAAGAATTTGAGAAAGAACTGGGTGATTTAGCTGTTAGGTTCAGTGAGAGGAATTACAGACCTGTAGAAATTGAGAGAGCATTTACTCAAGTCATGGACCATAGGCAAGGAAGGGCATTCCCTATATTTTCGGAGACAGGGCTACAAGTTTATAGAATGAATTCTGAAGGGACCCTGGTTAACAATGATAGCAATAAGAACCAGCAGAGGTTAACTTTTTTTTTATACACAGGATGTGCATAGTATCAAAGATGTCATTATTAAGCATTGGGATCTATTGACTTTGGATCCCGAGGTCAAGAGATATGCAGGTGAACAACCGTGTTTTGTTTATAAGAATAGAAAGAACCTGCATAGGTTATTGTGTTTTACGAACAATAAACAAGATGGAAATAATTTAAGTCTTGAAGGTACACGACCTTGTCACAAGTGCAATTATTGTATTCATATTAATGATATTAATGTCTTTATACATCCTAACACTGAACAAGTGCTTACTATCAAAATTAACGCTAACTACAGTACTAGACATGTAGTATATATTGTTACCTGTGTATCCTGCTGACCATTTTATATTGGCAAAACTGATAGGATGTTGAAAGAAAGAATAAGAGAACACATATCAAATTCGTGTTAGATCTGGAGTTAATGCATTATCTAAACATGTCTTACAGAATGATAGTACGCACAGGTTTCTATTTTCAGTGCTGCATGTGAATACACCTAGTATGAGAGGAGGTGATGTTAGGAATTATACTGAAGATGCTGAGACAAAATGGATTATAAAAACACAAGCACACATCCCCCCGGGTCTCAATGATAGGGTTCCCCTTAGACCTGCCTTAAAAATAGGAGACACAGAAAATAGATATAGTGTGATTTTTGATGAATAGGACTCGTAACCTTTTATGATGATATTTTTATGTAGTATAAATGTATTTATTTTTAAGTAAGCGATATATGTGCTTTTTTATATATATGCATATATAATTGTTTTTTTATGTATATATATATATATATATATATATATATATATATATATATATATATATGTTTAGATATGGTTGAATTTTAAAATGCATCTGTTCAATTTTTGTTGATTCATGAAATGTCTTATGAAGCTGATGCCTTTAATGGGCTATTTCACTAATTGATTAATTGTGTTGATTGACATTTTTTGAATTTTTTATATAAGCCTCATTTTAGATTTGACTGTTATAGGCTCGATGAAGCTTGATAGCGAAAGCGCTTGTCAGTTGTATACCTGAATAAAACTGCTACTTTGTGTTTTAAATCGAGAGTGAATCTATACTTCATTTGGATTTGATATCCCAGGAACCAGGGTCTGAAGAGACATGACTGCTTTTTATGCTATTTGTTTGCTGACTGCCTGGGGTGACTGCGAGCTAGTTTCTGATTTAATTTTTATGAACTGGCTTTTTCTGCTCACAGTCTTTAACCAATACATGGTATTTTTGTTTATAATTTTCGTTTGTTACATTACTATACCGTTGAATGACCGCACTGCATGATATCCTCTGGTTACAGCCTCTTACACTTGATTAGCCTCTACATTGCTTAACCAATGCAATACTCGCATACTGGTAGCCAAACACGCTTACACCTGCTCGTTCCCATACTTGCTAATGCACCAGCATTGGTGCTTGCATCTGTCCACAATATTACCTTGTGATGCCTATTACATCATACTACATGACTCCAATATCAGGATTGGCCACCCATTATGCGACTGCATCACGTTCAGCTGTACTGAATCTGCAGACTGTCCAGTGACACAATCATATTTGTGTGTACCTCATACAATGTGCTCTCACCTTGTGATGCCTATTACATCGGAATACATGAATACAGTATCAAAAATGGCTGCCTATTATGCAACGGCATGGCATTTGTCTGTACGGAATCAGAAGCCTGTCCGGAGATTCATTCATATCCATGTGTTCCTCTTAGGCATACCTTGTGATGCATATCACATAAGACTACATGACTACAGTCATAGCTGGCCTTAGGCATAGGCCAACTAAGCGCCTCCTAGGGCATCGCTTTAGTGAGTGCACTTTACCAGTATTTATTTGGTGTAGGTAGACCAGGATGGGGGCACTGGGTGGTGTGGTGGGGGGTGCTTTTGTGCCTTCTGCCTAGGGCAGCAGTTGTCCTAAGACCACTACTGACTACAGTATCAGGAATGGCTGCTCATTAGGCGACCGCATGGCGTTCGAATGTACAGAATCAGCAGCCTGTCTGGTGAGTCATTCATAATTGTGTGTTCCTCTTACAATCTACTCCTACCTTGTAATGCCTATCACATCGGACTACATGACTACAGTATCGGGAATGGCTGCCCATTAGGCGATGGCATGGCGTTCGACTGTACACAATCAGCAGCCTGTCCAGTGAATTAATCATATTTGTGTGTTCCGCATACACTCTGCTCCCTTCTGGCTGATACATGGGAACCAAGTCCCTGCATTACAAATGAGTAGTTGGGTTGTGGTAGCCACATCCATCGGACGGGTCATGCTACCGCATACCTGTTATAGGTTTGCCCCCTTCTCAATTGGCCAAGGTAGGACTTTAGGGTTACCACCTCTCCCACTTTGCGAGGGACACTGTGAAAATATCAAGACATAGCACATGTCCAGATTACAGGACATTATTATATTCTATATTTCATTAATAATTGCATACAACAGTTATTTTATATATGACACTTCTATATGCTATGTGAAGTAGCATAAGCAATTCAAATGCAACTAGATTAAGCTTTTATTTGTGCAAATAAGTGTAATCCTGTACTATGCATGGCTGTAGGTATGTTTAGTCCTGGAATGTCTGACATTTCTACAGAATATGTCCCACTCTGGCCATTTGGAAAGGTGGCAACCCTATAGGACCTGTATGTGCAGATGTCAGACTTTGCAGGACAGCAAACCCACAGCCAGTAGAAAGGGGTGTACTTCACTGTTTTGCCTAAATAAAAGGTTACTCTTGTAGTATTATAGTTGCTTAACTGTTACCTATAACATTTAGGTGTTTCAGAGGAACATAATTGTTTTATGCTACTACTACAGGCAATATAGGTAATCTTTGCCCTAAATCACAGGACATTTGCCTTAATTACAGTTATTATGCAGGACACCACTGCCCACAGGGGAGTGTCCCTCACAAAGGTGGACAGGTGGTAACCCCAAACCTTTTATTCTATCAATCTTCTAAGGTAGTCAGTGGAACATGCGCTTTCTTTCACTATCAGACCTCTCATACGAATGGGGAAGAATAAACACTGAATCAGAGACACTGCATAATGCCCTCAGGGACACATTTAGAAGATTGGTGTTATTAACCTGACACATTGACGGACACAGAGCACATATGTATCCATACACATTTTCTGAGGTGTATGCATTTGATGACTCTTACATGTTGTCATTATTCGTTACGTGTATTCCGCCACCTGTCCACCTAATATCACTAGTTCTGGATGGTTTAGCTGAGACTGTGTTAGGATTCTAATTTGTAATCATGGATGTCCCTGGTAATCGGGGACAGTTAAATGATATGGGCCTTATGTATTCCCCCTATGGTTTACGGACTGTCCAGTATATTTACTCTTATAGTTTGGGAGGTATATGCATCTGCTATACCCACAATGGAATAGTACTTACACCCACGGGGCGGTCCTAATACATGTCTGCCAGCCAACACATGCACGCCTAGCCCCATAATCGCATACCCATAGTTCTCCCACCTGCCACTACTCTACAGCACTCATCCTTACTGTGGGCGCAGGTGGACGCAGGTGGGATATGAACACACCCCTACACACTGCCCACTCTCCCCGTGTCAGGACACATGTTGTATAATGTGTCAATCCATGTGTTATCAGGCTTGCACAACCTACTGTTCCGTGTACAGCTACATCCTGGTCGTAATGGTGTTCCCCCATTGGTTGAAGGTACCAAATTTTTGGTGTCCCACAAGGGACGTTGCTGTCCATGTTTAAAGTGTAGACCTTGTAGATCTCTCCCACTGGTAGTTTCCTGCCGGTGGTCTGGGAACCAGTGTTGTATTTACCTTTACTGCGTGTCTGTATGTCTCACCAGCCTAGCTGAGGTGCGTGATAAGCAGACGTTTGTTGAGAGGACCTCCCACCAACATATGCCTGGTCTAAACATGTTACCCGTAATGGCTGTAACATAACCTAGGTATATACATGTGTATATTTACTGTAACATATATATATATATATATCTATTTACATTAATATATATGTGTGTGTGTGTGTGTATATATATATATATATATATATATATATATATATATATATATATATATATGTGTGTATATATATATATATATATATATATATATATATATATATATATATATATATATATATATATATATATATATATATATATATATATATATATATATATATATATATATATATATATATATATATATATGTATATATCATTATATATATGTACATCACTGTGTCAATACATTCCCCGCTCATACGCACTTACACATGCGTAATGGTGTTTATAAGCTTCACCAGCATACTAGTGCCTTATTCATTATAATGCCGACACACTCCAGTTATCTTGTAATCGGTATGTAGCACGTTATACAGTGGACAGATGTCGCTATATGTTCATGTAGGGATTACCGATTGTAATTGGAATGTGATAGTGTGATTCGACACATCCCTCTTCTGCACAGCCTATTATTTCATGTACTGTCAATGTTTGTATGGGCACATCCCTATTATTTATATCAACAAATAAAATTCATGTGTTACAGAATTTGTACTTCATCATATATTGTTGTCTGCATGGGAGTATGCATATATATACCTATTACGACCTATATGACATCCATGGGGAGGTCCATTAGAACCGGCCCATCCAACCCTGGCACACCTGGATCCATAATTGCATACTCATAGTTCCCCCACCTGCCACTACTCTACAGCACTCATCCTTACTGTGGACGCAGGTGGATGCAGGTGGGATATGAACACACCCCTACACACTGCCCACTCTCCCCATGTCGGGACACATGTCGTACGTTGTGTCATTCCATGTGTTACCAGGCTTGCACAACCTACTGTTCCATGTACAGCAACATCCTGGTCTTAACTGTGTTACTCCCTTCAACAGAAGGCACCATATTTTTGGTGTCCCACAAGGGATGTCACTATCCATGTTTAAATTGTAGACCTTGTAGATCTCTCCCACTGGTAGTATCCCCCCGGTGCTCTGGGAACCAGTGTTGTATTTACCTTTATTTCATTTCTGTATGTCTCACCGGCCTAGCTGGGGGTTGGTAAGTAGAAATTTGTTGAGTGGACCTCCCACCAACATATGCCCAGTCTAAATATGTTACTCGTAACTGCTGTAACATAACCTAGGTATATACATGTGTATTTCCCTGTAACATATATATATATTTACATTAATATATACAGACATATCTGCATATGTATTCATACATGTATATTCATAGCTTGCTGTTATATATATATATATATATATATATATATATATATATTTATATATATATATATATATATATATATATATATATGTATATGTATATATATATATATATATATATATATATATATATATATATATATATATATATACATCAGTATATCAATACATTCAAAGCTCATACGTACTTACACATGCGTAATGATGTTTATAAGCTTCACCAGCATACTAGTACCTTATTCATTATAACACCGACACACACCAGTCATCTTGTAATCGGTATGTAGCACGTTCTACAGTGGACTGATGTTGCTATATGTTCATGTAGGGATTACCAATGGTAATTGAAATGTGATAGTGTGATTCGACCTGTCCCACTTCTGCATATCCTATTATTCCATGTAGTGTCGATGTTTGTATGGGCACATTCCTATTATTTATGTCAACAAATGGAATGCATGTGTTACAGAATTTGTACGTCAACATATATCGTTGTTTGCATGTGAATATGCATATATACCTATTACAACCTAGCTGACCTTCCCGGTGGGGGCCCATTAGAACCGGCCCATCCAACCCTGGCACACCTGGATCCATAATTGCATGCCCATAGTTCCTCCACCCCACCTGTGTTAAATTTACAGGTGTAACATCCATTATCCACATGTTATTGCAGCCATGACATACCTTTACACATTTCCCTCTCCAAAGCTTTTGGGGCCCTACACACATTCCCTCCCACCTTGTGTATTCACAGGGTCTCTCGCCATGTATATTTGCACATATGTGCCTTTCCTGGTGTTATTGAATATGGCCATTTGCGCTTTGCAATTTTTGGAGATCCCAGCATGGGACTACATTCCACCTGTGTGTAAAGTAAACCTAGCATTTCAACGATGTTTCTCCCAGTGTTAATAGCCTGCCTGTGATGTGAGTAGCGGTGCTCTGCTCACTTCTGGGCAGCTTTTTATGATATACGCTGAAACCA
>NC_056729.1:194085589-194135589 GCF_019279795.1 Protopterus annectens | reverse complement strand
TAGACTGGACTGGACATAATGTCGTGACACCAAGTCTAATGTTTAGAAAAGATACATATCCCATGAGGGATATCCAAAACTTGTGGCGAACGATGATCATCTTTGCTTTATGGCTGAAAAGTAATGTTATATATGCAAGGGATACATAGTTTGCAATCTTGAGAATGCTTAGGGTGAGACTGTCTACTAGATATGGGTAGGGGTCACTATGTGCAGATATGGCCACGCCTATCTAGCAGCCCAAGTATGGCTGGTTTTGGTGGACATTCAGGAAGGGGGGGTGGTGTGCTGTGAAGTGGATGATGGGTATTCAATTATGTATCCAGGTGTATTAGGGTTGGATGGCTCAGTTCAGGCCAGACCATTATGTGGGTATGTGCTGGTAACGTTTCTGTACATGTGTATTGCACATTTTAATGTTCACGTTTGTGGGATTGTATTGCGGCTGTGTATATTTGTTTTTTGGTTATCTTCCTGATTCACACACCTCTCCCTCATAGACCTCCAGTTCACATATTGTGCATCCAACCCAGTCTCCCATTGGCAATATATTACATTACCTTCACCCCCCACCCCCATATTCCACAATCAAAATTCATCCCTTCTCTAGTTGATGGCCCATGGCACACTCAACTGAACACATTGTGTACACTACATATCTCTGGGACCAATATGGTTGTGAGGTCTACACTGACATTTCAGATCAACCACATGCTGTACGTCACGCACATAGGTACTCACAAATACTTAACTTTCATGACATAGTAGGTAGACCCGGGTAATACCCGTTCATCAATGGGCCGTCCTGGCAAGGACGTCTTGGACCACGAATGGGCAGATAATGGGTGAATGCTCTGACCATTGGTAGGGTTGCCACCTTTTCATATGACCTGGATGGGACATTTTCGTGGCACACATCTGAGTTTACAGGCCAACACATACTCACGGTCATTACAAAGGATAGTACTTTAGTTTCATGCCTACATATAAGCTTTTATTGTTGTAGCAGTGCAGTTGCTTATTCTGTTTCATTTACTTGCTTATTCTGTTTCTTGTAACATATAGGTACTTTATATATGGACATACGTACTGTATGGGACTATTTCATAACATATGGGACATAGTTATGTCCTACTATCGCAGGACATTTCTCATTTATTATGAATTTGGTATGGCCACACCTGCCTAGAGGGGGACTGTCCCTCACAATGTGGGACAGGTGGTAACCCATACCATTGGGCTAGGCTTGGCAATTGGCGGTGTGCTAACATGATACGTTTCGCTTCCACTTGGTATAACTAGCAACACTACAATGGAATACAGGCATGGGGTTTTAAATATCTTTGTTCGAGGGATGGTGACTCAATATTCAGCTACATGCCTTTGTGTTTATTTCTTATTGTGGTGTTTGCAAGTTGTCTTTTATGCTTTGCATACATTTCAGTATCCACGGACACTGACAGGAGTGATTACTATTGGAGGCAGGCTGTACGAGTCAGCATTTTAGGTTGCCCGTATGCAGCCGACATGACCACGCCTCCATGCAGCGCTTGGACATGCCCCCTGCACTCGTACATGTTTCCTATGCACAAGACCATTACGGCAGTGCACCTTCATTAATATGCATGCGGTGCTGCTGTGCCATCTCTATGCCGCACAGTCGGCACTAGGCTAACATCGTCCTTGCACCGAGCTTCATGAATCCCGGGGCTAGTAATAGAGGTTTGTTGATTTGTTATACTTTTTACTATCATACAAGAAGCATTTATTCCTTGGCAGCTTTCGGTTTGTTCATATTTTAAGCTTATTTAGGTATTTATATATTGTGTTAGTTGGAACCACCTGTAAGAAGAAGAGGTTTTGGTATGATGGTACAGAAGATACGTTTGGATGTGAATTGGGAGAGCTAACATAGATGAGGGCTAGGATAGATTTGAAGTGTTTGTTAAATTGGGTGGCAATCTTATTGGCGGTGGTGTCAATGTTAGTGGGTGGAGTACTTGTCTTTCCTGCTTGTAGGCTTTTATTAATGGCAGCCCAGAATTTTTGTGGGTTATTTTTGTGTTTTGTTTGAATGCCTATATAGTGGTTCCTTTTGTCTGTCCTAATTTGTTTCTTAGCTTTGTTCTTTAGCTCCTGGTATGTCTGTCTATTAGTTTGACTTTTATTTTGATGCCATGAGTCCCATGTGTTATCGCTTTATTTTAGTAATAGATGGGTATTTCTGGTCAGCTAGGCAGCATAGTTGGATTTAGTTCTGACAGTTCTAATAGGGACAAGATGATTTACAATGTTTAGGAAAGAGCTAGTGAAGTAGTCTATGCACTTTCAAGGGGAAGAGATCAGAGTGGTCTCCAGTTGTATTGATTAAATGCAGATATGAATCCATGGGTTTTGAAATTCTTTGTGTATTGGATTTTGTAGAGGGAAGGTCATTTCAATGGATTCACTTGGTATCTATAAAGGTGTTAAGGTGATTGCTGAGGGTGTCTGGGAGGGAGCCTGAGCAGTAGGCTTCAGATGGTCTGTCAGTAAGGAACCAGTCCAGTATGGATTCCTTTTTTGATGCTTTATCTGCCCATGTTGTGGTTTTGATTAGTTGAGTGAAACCATGTAGGTTAATGTGGTTAGTGGGGTGGAGCGAGTTACAGGAGGACCAGTCAATATTAACATTGCCTAGTATGATTGTTTCTTTGTTTCTTAAGGAAATTTTTGGGATGTCCAGTCTAGAATGGACTTTACTGTGCTAATGTTATTGCCGGGGGGGTATATAGGTATCAATTATATGCAAGTGTTTTTTGTAGTTAATTTTCAGCTTAGTGAATATAGTTTCTGCATTATTGAACTTGGGTTGTTCATTGGCTAGCAATTCAATAGTCAGGTAGTTTTGGAAAAGGAGAGCAATGCCTCTACCTCATTTGGATATTCTGCCTTGTCTGAGAACATTGTAACCAGGTAGAACAAAGTCATTATTATTGTTTAATGGTTTTAGCCAGGTCTCTTTGAGAAGGACTATGTCAAGGAAGTAGAGAGCCAGGGTAGCACGCACCTCTGGGATTTTGTTCAGTATGCTCCTTATGTTTACGTTCAGTATAAGGAGATCTGTTAATTTCCTGGGGAAGGTTAGAATGTTATTTGTTTGATAGCAGGGGGGTTGTTATTGTTTGTAGGGCTAGAGTTTGGGAGCATGCCTCCACTAAATATGATCCGAGATGCTGTTTGGATTATAGTTTTTAGGCATTTGATTATAGATGTGTTATATTTTGAGGAAATAAGGTTGGTTAGTTGGTGTGGGGTTACTTTGACTATGGCAAGGTCAAGATTTGAGATGTTGTAGAAAGAAGGAAATATTACTGAAAAGGTTGGTTTGTGTTGTGAATGGGTAGGAAAAGTAGGGGATTTAGTCTGAAACTTTGAGTTGCTAGTGTAGTGGTAGGAGGTGAAGTGTGAAGTGATGGTGAGGCGTATTATTAATGTAAAGGTTAGGGGCCACATTTTGCTTGGACAGAGTGTTGCTGTATTGTTGTGAAGTTTTAGTAGGTACCTTTACAGGTGTGAGTAGGGATTTAAATGTGGCTATACTTTATGTAGGCTGTGGCTAGAGTGGGGGATTAGGTATGGAGTATTAGCCTGAAGAGATTGTAAAATCTAGGTAATGTGTGAGTGAGGTGACATGGAGTGAAGGTAGATGGTGATGTTGATTGAAGAGAATGAGAAGAGGAGTGGCTATATAGAAATGAGGTTGGTGTGAGAAAGAGGCTTAGGGGAGTGGCTAGTTAGGTATAAAGTTCAGAACCCTGGGGTGGGTGAGAATGGGGTAGGGTAGGGGTGCGGATTGAGACTGAGCATAGCAAAGGGTGAATGGAGCAGGTAGAGCCAAATTGCAGATATGTGCAAGAAAATGCAATCAATTTCTCGGAACTGTTGGCTTCTTAGTAGTAAAGCTGTTTGTCTATTAAGCTATAACACTTGTTATTGTAGATATTAGTGAAACTGCCTTGGTATGAGCAGCTGTGAGTCTAAGTAAAATATATATAGTAAGAGGGCTATGGTTAAATAGAATGATGGAAAAAGTGAAACAAAATGTATTTAAGTTGGGAAGGGAGTCTATAGGGAAGGTATACAATTTAAAAGATGTCTGGTGACCAAAGGAGCTAGAGAAAAACTATAATCCATTACCATGTGCAAGCTACTGTAATAATACTGGAGGGGGAAGAAATAGAGTAAAAAATCCCTGCTGCTGGCTCAGGTGTTTGTGTTTAGCAAGTTAAAGATTATCATAAAATACAACTTTAAAAATAACCTTTATGTGGTGAAACATACATATAATTGTGTTTAGTTCTTCAGGACAGCATAAACACCTGGTATCTTTTAGGTTTCACAGAGCTGTATTTTTGTGCAGTAAAACAAGTTGTAGCATGTTGTGACTGTTTGGAATGTACAGCAATGTATTGCTAAGGAAAAGAGCAAAAAGGAAAGATAATTGTAAAAAAAAAAAGAAGAAAAATATACTGTAACTATATAGAAGAGCAGTATCATCCACTAAATAAACACAGCAGTATTATTTGTAGACTATTATTTCTGTTGTAGGAATCAATATACTGCAACATATAAGAAATATATATTACTGCAACATATAAGAAAAATGTATTACTCACTACAGCAAACCTCTAGACACCTTAAGGCAAAAAAAAACATGCAAATAGCAGTATGACTACACAATTGCAAGAGTAAAACTCTTGAAACCCAAATAGTGATGTGCAAACACACTAATAGTACTTTTCTCCCTCACCCCCCAAAAAAACATTAAAATGACAGTTTAGAATCCAATGAATAACATATAATTCACCTGCTATGAATGCTTCTCACACGATGTTCACAAAATGTGTACACATGTACAACTCAAAAGTAAATTGTACACAATTGATAGGCACCTCTCACTGTGTCCAGCATGCCCCTGATTGTGTCTATGGGCCATCTTAGAAATATTACACCCCAGTGTAATTAACAATATAGTACTTTATATTGCAATGGAATAAGAAAATACTGTAAGGTAACCAGTTTTAACAATAACACTTGTAATGATAGTTAATAAGGCTGTATATAAAATTCAATCCATGGAAAAAACACCTATGTCAAGAGTGAAGTATTAGAAGTGCATACACATAACAGTTTAATCCCCTAATGCATATAAATAACAGTTTTCTTCATATCATGAACGCATCTAGCATGTATCTGATACATAAAAGTATACTTTAACATCAGACGCTTTCTTTGCAGATAAATGTAAAGGAATGTTAGTCCTCTGTGTTCTACAAATAAACACATCCTTTCACCCTCAAGTTTCCTTGCTACATGGTTACCTTGTTATAGTATAGACTCATACCTCTGAGCACAGTGAGGATACAAATGAGGTGTGAACTTATTAGAAAGGCTGAATCCCAAACTTTTGGCTTTGTGCAGCAGATGTAAATATAGTATAGGCACTACCTCAGTGTTTTTTGCCTGTGGATTTCAGCTGTGAGTGGTTAATGGGAGGGAGAAGGAATAGACAACAATTCAAACTCCACCAGGATACACTTACAAAGTGTAGAAATAGTTTCATCAAGGTTTTAAATGTAAGTGAGCAACATACATTTCTCAATTTCTGTTCACTAATATCCAAACTCCCCTACCTTTTTTGAAAACTGCACATTGTTGTCATTTAATATTCTCATACATTTTAATGACAATGATACAAAATGCCTTACTGACTGTACGTCTGAGATCATTGCTCAGATAAGAGACAAATGAAAACAATACAAAGATAAGATAGAGCTGTATTGCTGCAAGCAATACTCATAAATTGTTGTGTGGTCAGTCATTGTATAAATATGTAATTAACACGTACAAACAAGTGAGAGTGTAGAAGTGTTATATGTCTTGTTAATACTATGGATGAAATGGTACTTGCTTACATGCACAATGATTTAAGGTATTTCTGTGGCAAAGAGGGCTAAGACACCCTTTCTGAGATTTGTAGGTGCATTGGTGTGACAGCTGAAATCCAGTCTTGTATAAAAATGTTTAATGTGCACTAACATTTATTTTGTAATATCGTTTATTTGATTAACTTTCTTTAATACCAATATTTGCATGGCGCTTGGCTTAGGGCAAACATGGGAACAGGATAAATGCAATAAATGTCATGTAATGTGCTACTACAATAACCAATACAAAAACAACACCCATGAATCATTTGTGTATGTAGCACATCTGTTAACATGGTAATCCACACAGTATATGTATACGCAGATCACAGTTCAAGACCCACATTTGCCTTTTAAGGATGAATCCTAATAAATACTGCTCACAAGTATAAAACAAGGAGAGCTTTGCTTGCCATGCTTCTGGGTCACTAACAGTCATGCAAACCTAGACTAATGGCCCACACACAAAGTAGACAGAACACCTGCAGACAGGATGCAGACATTCTCGATTTCAAAAAGGATGCATTGCTGTATCTTTTGCTTTCTGTCATACAAACCTGCTAAGCAGTATTGCGTGGTGGTTCGTAACTTTCCCCAACCTCTGCAGGTTCAGAACATCTGCAGACAGGAGGCAGTGAGCAGACAATTTTAAAATGGACACATTGTATCCTATATGGTTTACCACCCCACAAACATGCTAAGCAGAGTTGCATTGCAATTAGCAGACTTAATTAATAATGAATATGAAAATATACACTCTCTCCTTATATGTTTCTGTGGCAACAGTTGAAAGTGTAGGACTGTAATATAGGTGAACCTGGGTTCTAAACTATCACACTCTCAATGTTATTAATGTTTGCCCACTCAATTTTAAAAACAAAAAAATTCAAACAAAATTATAAATAAAAATAAGTATGTACAGCAGTAGAGCTTATATGAATTACATGTGTGACAGAAGGTATAGTGAATGTTATGTTTCTGTAATTATGATTGTCTTCTCTAACCTTGGATGGCCTTCAGACCTCAATGATACTTATACACACATGAATGTAGAAGTCACGTCACATACATACCTGGTTAACCTCTCACTTTGTCATGCTTGTGCGTGTGTGTGCCTTTGTGTGTGTGTGTGTGTGTGTGTGTGTGTGTGTGTGTGTGTGTGTGTGTGTGTGTGTGTGTGTACATACCTGTGTGTATATACATACTTATAAATAAATATATATATATATATATATATATATATATATATATATATGTATGGTTTACTATCAAATTTTCAAGTCTAACTCCATCGACTGCACTATGTTTGAACATGGAAAGTCGAACACGGCAATGTCAAACTCCAAAAGCCAACCTAGGAACGGGTTTTAACATGGGTCGAGATAGGGGCAAGGTTTGTAGTTCGGCAATAGCAGTGAACACTTATCTCGGCCCATGTTAAAACACGTTCCTAGGTTGGCTTTTGGAGTTCCACATTGCCGTGTTCAACTTTCCGTGAACCAGGGTGTTACACAGGTTCCGTACTCAGTGTTTCTTAACCAAATATAGGTTAGGAACTGATATCACTGTATTTAGAGTCAGCGACATCGCTCAGCTTCTCTTAAAGAATTGTGAGCAACCACAGCACTCACACAGGTTCCGTACTCTAAGTGCTTCTGTAATGAATAAAGCCTAGAAGCCGATACTACAGTATTTAAATGTAGCAACATTGCCCAGCTTCTCTTATGAAGGTTGCGCGCAATCAGAGCATTAACACAGGTTTCGTCTTTGCCGCAAACATACTCGGCAACTACATACCTTTATCTGTTGAAATTAAGCAGTGCCCCACACAGCTATAGTGCACAGAATGCTGCTAAGAGCCGTTTAATGTGAATGTTTGTACAACCTCATGGTTACAGTTATTTACTATTTTCCCGCTTTTACCATTTTTTCAATGTGGTATAACCTACAATGCATTCAGTATGCTATGATGTTATAAATGTTGTTTTTTAACTTGAATGCAGACTTATAACTTAGAGTGACTTCACTTCCAGTGCAAACTATATGCTACGATATTATACATGCTGTTTCCTGTGTTTACTGACCTGGTGATAGAAACAGACATTTACTATTGTCCTGCTTACTATTTTACAACTTGTGGCTTTGCTTTTAGTACATTCAAAATGCTATGATGTTATGAATGTTGTTTCTTGTGCTTACTGACCTAGTCATATTGTGTAAATAACAGCTGTAACATAACTCACTTTTCACTTTTCTTTTGCTCTCCAGCTCTTTCTTCCTGGCTAGCCCCTTGTGTGTGTGGCCTGGTGGACACCTACTCTAAAGGAAATATTCTACACTCCCAGCCAATTGCTCTAGCAACTCCATCAAACCTTGCTGCCTCCACAAAGCTTCTCCCTGACTTAATGAAAGTATGTGATACTGCTACCAGACCTTGAACTATTAGTTTGTTTGCCCTGATAGGTGCTTTGTCTGCTCTCTGCCAGGAAAGCCAGCAGCCTAACCCCCTTTGTCTTCTATCCTCTTCTTTCCCTCTGTGAGTTCCACAGGCTTGCTCCCTTCCCCCTTCATTCTAACCCAGACCTGGGTTCCCCCTGGTGTACCAAAGGCAATTTCTGCTTTTGTCCATTAGATGGTACCCTCCCCCCACTAATACCTAGTGCTACTCACTCACTCCAGCTTTTTCTGTATACCCTTACTTTTCTCTCACTCTCTGCTACATTCTAACACTTCATACTATTACCTTCCTTTTTTCCTCTCACCACTTTCACACTCCTGCCCATTCCACGCCACTAATTCAAACTCCCCTCTACCTTCCTTCTGTTTCAACACCTCACTGATAGGTTTCTGATCCTCTTCTGTGTACATTGGTTCTTCCCGCTCCGTTCGCCCTGCGGGCTCACTCCGCTCCCCTCCCTGCCCCCAAATCCCACCCGCCCCCAGCATCCCTAGCTTTATCCATATAATAGCCACTCCCCTTCATTTCATAAACCTATCACAATCCAAATCCCTGGAAACACCCATTCCTTTTCCCGCTTTTTCTAACTCACTCATCTGAGTGAGTAAGTGAGTAAAAAAAATTTTATTTTTCTAATCACCATGAATATGGGAAAAATAGCAATCCTGTGCTTTTTACTATCTCTGTTAGCTAGCTTATACCATATTAGTAAATATGAAGACCAACCATATATAGGTTACCATTTCCCCAGAAAACAAACAACAGCATTAGGGTCTCAAATTGCTCTTAAACTCCACTACCAACAGTCCGACCTTTTTAAAGCCAATATCATCCACTACCACCGAAGCAAAGTTAACCTCAACTATCATAAAAACAAGCAATCCCAGAAACTAGTACAAAAATTCAAAAAACTCCTAGAATACATCAGTAAAAATATCTCAAGGGCTGGAGATATCCACCCCAATCCTGGCCCTACATCAACAAGCAACCCTGACTGTCCTATGAATCTCCTAAGACATCCCACTTGCTACAAATTTTCCATCTAAATATTAGAAGTGTCAACAACAAAGTGCATAATTTACATGCACTCCTAGATACTTACCTACCAGATATAATGTGTCTAACTGAAACATGGCTAAAGCCAGAGATCAAAGACAATGAACTCATCCCACCTGGATATAATATATACAGGAATGATAGAAACAAAAAGGTGGAGTTGCTGCACTCTTTAAAACTAACCTTAACGTTACCATTAATCCTACCCAACCACCGCAATTCTCTAATACTGAAATACTACTTTAAGGATTCACTTGAACAAAGAAAAAAGTATTAACCTAATTGTTTTATATATCCCCCCCGGGAACAATGTCTATACATTGGAGAAAATACTAAACTGGCTAATGAATAACTACCCACAAGAAACTATAATTATGAGTGATGTTAACATTGATTGGTACCTATGCTCTAATGATAATAACCCCACTAACATCAACCTTCATGGTTACTCACAAACTATTACTACATCCACCAGAATGGGAAACTCTAATCAAAAAGAAAGCATTCTTGATTGGATCCTTATAAACAGTCACCCTCACACATATACGTCCGGAACCCTGCCTAATGAAATTAGTGACCACCTTATCACATATATTACTAAAAATAAACCAGACCACTCCACTGTCCCAGTCTTTAGATCTATAAGAAACAAAAAAAAACTTTGACCTCATAAAATTTAAAAATGAGCTGCAATCTTGTAACTGGACACCACTCATATATCTTCCCCTAGATGAAGCAGTAGAACATTTCAATACCACCTTCCTATCCATACTAGATACCCATGCCCCCAAAAGACTCATCAAAACCAAAACAAAGATTGCCCCGTGGCTCTCAACTGAATCTAAACTTAAAATAAAACTCAGAAATAAAGCTTGGAAAACCTGGCGTATAACCAAAACAATCCTAGACCGTACGAAATTCCAACAACTAAGAAATGCAACGAAAAAAGCCATAGTAGCTGACAAAAAAAACTTTTATTGTTTGTTACAGAATAAGCACCAAAATAACCTTCAGAAATTCTGGACAGGCTTGAATAACCTTCTCCACCCAGGTAAATCATCCACTCCAACTCCTGAAACAGCAATGGATAAAGACCCCATAGAAATAGCCAATACCTTCAATATGTTCTTTACAAACATTATCAAAACCTTAGCCAACCAACTATCCTCTTGTAGCCAACCAATCATGGAAACACTACCACAACCTTTAAAGACCTTCTTCCTAAAAAGTGTCCCTATATCTTCAATAAGAGCCCTTTTACAGAAACTTAAGCCATCTACCCCCTCTGCAGACCTACTCCCAGCAGAATACCTTCAAAAAGCTGCAGATGTTATAGCCTATCCAGTTTCTATCCTCATTAATCGAACTTACTCGGAGTCAATAGTACCAACTTTATGGAAAATATCCCATGTAATACCACTCCATAAAGGAGGGACATCCACTGAATTATCTAACTATAGGCCCATAGCATTAATGTCCCCATTAGCCAAAATTATGGAAAGATGTATGCACAAACAGCTACTCCACTATCTTATCCATAACAACCTACTAGCCAACTCCCAGCATGGTTTCAGACCCAAACACAGTACCACAACTGCCCTTCTCTCCTTCACTGACACAATAAACCATAACCGTAATGACAAGAAAGTGTCCTCTGCCTTATTTCTAGACCTATCAAAAGCATTTGATATGGTCAACCATCAACTACTCATGGAAACCTTAAAAACCTCTACCTGGATAACTTGACACTAGACTGGTTTAAAGCCTACCTCTCAGACAGGAAACAAGCAGTATTGTGGCAGAATACTCTCTCCACTTTACTACCAAATACCATTGGGGTCCCTCAAGGGTCCATTTTGGGGCCACTTCTTTTCTCGGTCTTCATTAATGACCTCCATACAGTCATCCCCGAGGCCACCTGTATTCAATATGCGGACGACTCAACACTGGTTTGTTCGGATACATCTCCAGACAGACTACTAACTAAAACCCAAAATTGCTTCACCAAAGTCGAAAACTGGCTATTAGGACGACAGTTAATCCTAAATCCTAAAAAAACTAAATTATTGATCTTTCAACCAACTCACAAAAATCACCTTATTGATGTCTCCATAACATCCAAAAATGGTACTATAATTTCCCCAGACCCCCACACGAAATTGCTAGGAGTTACTATTGATAATAAACTGAAATTCGACATACATATCAACCTGTCCATCAAAACAGTAAACAAAAAATTAGGATCGCTCTATAGAATTAAAAACTTCCTAACACCAAGTACTAAAATCACCATTGCCCGGACACATTTGCTCTCCACCCTTCTTTATTCATCTGCAATATTCACCAATCTTAACAAAACCATACTTGATAAACTATTCAGCTCATATAATCATATAGCTATATTTGCAGCAGGAACTCCATACAGGACCCATCACTGCACCAACCTCAAAAACCTAACATGGATTGAACTCCCCAACCTTGTTAGAATTACCCAACTCACTGAGGTATATAAAATTCTCAAAAACCCCGACAATTGTCCTTCACTTCAGAACCTAGTCCTTCTATACTCTAATCTTAACAGTCTACGTTCTGCAAACAGACCACTCATAAAGATGGTCAAAGCTTACAATACTGGAGGAGATGCACTCTTTCCAAACGCCGTTGGAAAAGTCTGGAACTCTCTTCCCACCAGTATTCTTTCCTCTACCTCTCTACCCCATTTCAAGAAACAACTGTTTCACCACTATCAGAAGCACTGGCTTTGCCAATGCTCATCTCCTGACTGACATTTCCTAGTCTCTATTATCTACTTGAATTGTTCATTGTCTTCATTTTTTTACTTCCTTATATGCATTGTTAACAAATGAATTTTGCAACCTGATTGTTTGTTTGACTTTTGACTGTTTCTCTCTCTGTAATATTATAATTTTGGAAATGTCTGTATTTTGTATAATGATGGAGCTTTTCTCCCCGGGCCTCCGCTGAAAAAGGACATTGTATCCAGTCGGATTTTTCCCGGTTAACAAATGTAAAATAAGTAAAATAAAATAAATAAATGTGATAGTAAACCATATGTATATATATATATATATATATATATATATATATATATATATATATATATGTGTGTGTGTGTGTGTGTGTGTGTGTGTGTGTGTGTGTGTGTGTGTGTGTGTGTGTGTGTGTGTGTGTGTGTGTGTGTGTGTGTGTGTGTGTGTAAAATTAAAGAACATGTTTAACAAGCTCTTCTTTGGCAGCAAGGATGAAAAATCACCTTTGTATAAGAATATGTTTCATTTCTAATGCATAGGTCCCACATTGTACAAATTAACTTTATCTGTCTGTAAAGCCACCCACATCAAAAATGCATCAGGTCATATAATTTAGGGTCTATATCACATAGTCAAAGTGTCAAAACTTTGGCTATGTAAATATTGAACCCAAAAGTTCGAAAACTAAAAACTCAGAACACTCAGAACAGCGATTTTTTTTCCCAGGGAAAAAAATGCTGTTCCGGTACAAAATGCGGAAACACATGAACACTACATACTGTTTCTAATGTGGGAGGGCTTCACCCCCACACCCCTCAATGACACCCCCTACTTAAATATACCAACACCGAGATTGCACCACAGTAGAGGAAATAGCAAAGCCGTGGAAACGGCCAACCGAATTCTTTCCCTGGGAAAGAATCTGATGCTCCACTGCTTCGTTATTTTTAGACTTCAAACTTCCCAGTTCAAAGTTTTGGTGTTCAGACATTTGCGCATTCGGACTTATGATATACACCCTATGATTTATACCTCCAATATATGTCTACAAAGTTAAACCAAGTAACAGGTAAAGCAGTGTACAAACCAAAAACTAATGCCATTTGTGACATTACCTTAGTTTGTAAACTGCTATCATCTCTGTTTGTCACTGTTCTTCTCCATTTACCCTCACACAAATGTGGTTAGTATAGTTGTTTGGGTTTGCACACTAGCAGTAAACGCAATAGCACGCTTTGTTGAGAAATCATTCTTAAATATTCCTGTTTTCCCTGGTTGGATATTTGTGGTGGTAGAAGGGAAGGTCCCCAATTTAGGGCACAGAGATGGGGCATTGAGGAGTCCAGAATCTTCATTGTATTCTTTGTAAAGTGCCACAGCCATTGGCTCTTACAGGGAGACTATATCGACTCCTAGTACAAGTCTGGGGTCTGGACAAGGCTGTCTCCAGTTCGACTTGTATTCCACACACTGAAAAACAGTGTAGGCATCACTATAATGATCTCAAAAGGTGCAACAAGCAGGATAAACTCAACCATTGGCTAGATGAGTTTTGGACTGCTGAGATCCCGCAGATGTGTAAGTATACATGAAAAAGAGAATTAAAACTAGATAGACATATGCATTTATACAATATTGGTATGCTTAATGCTCTTCTCTTCTCCTCTTATTTTTATCCCACAGCCAACTAAGATATCATGGGGAATAGGGAGGCCCATGCTGAACATCTAGAGAGACTAAACTAAGCAAGGGCTATGTATGTAGCCCAAAATAAGTATTATTTTAGCTAAAGTATTGCTCTTCTATATGGTAGCAGCAAATTAAGCATACATATCCTAATTGTAAAAGCAAGTATGCATGCTTCAGTCTGTAGCACAACTCAACTGTAAGAGTGAAGTCTAATACTGTAGTCAGACATTGTGGGTTCAAATACCGCAAGTAATAAATATGTAGTAAGATCCATTACAAATAATACATGATTTAATTTCAACAGAAGTGGCATAAATGATCTGCTGTTAATGTAATCTGTATAATTTGACCAAGTATGTGTGCAATATATGCGCAATGTAAGGATTACTTTGAGCAATCATTACTTAGAGTTTGTAGTTGTTAAGAAGTTTACTTAAATGTAAAAGCAGAGATAAATACTTTATTATTGTGATAATGCATTGTATGTCACGTATGACAGTACTAATTATCTCATTTTCTCTTACCACAACCCTTATCTCTTTCTCTTTTTTTTTTTTTTGTTTTTTCTATGTTTTTTCAAAACGTTTTCATGTCATCCATCTCTGACAAATCACAAAATGCTTTATAGCACAAGGAGGTAGGCCAACACACATAGTTCAGCCTGCCCCTACTTCAATGGCTCCTGCATTGATGTCCAGCACATCTGATACCCAACCTGGCAGTACTGCTTCAGCTGCCCCTGCACTTGCTGGGCCCGCCACATCAGATAGCACTACCCCAAAAGGTGGTGTTGTGGTACCCTCCAGGAATACTGCTGGAGATGGGCATTTTATCACCCACCAGGAATTGCTGGCCTTGATGCATAGGGTTGTGCACAGCAGCATTGGTGCACACTTATGCCAGATGGAGAGGATGCTCTCCTTTATGGTCCATAGGAGATGATGTCAAGCACTCCAGTAGCCATTGGATTAAGGTGACAGTGGTGACAGTCCTGCAGGTGAGGACTAGATTCTTACTTTCCCCATGTTTGATGGGCATGGGCATCTATTGTTCCCTCCCTAACCCAATCACGGAGTCCCCTAACTTGTTGTCCCTCACTGTCCCAGTGTCTTGTCTTGTTTGTCCTATTTGTCCTACCCTACTTCCCTGATGCAGAAATACTACATCCCTCACCCAACACTCCTGTCTCAATGAAGTAAAAAAAAAAAAAAAAAAATATATATATATATATATATATATATATATATATATATATATATTGTCCCATGCATAGTTCTCCACTTAAACATGTCTTCATCATACATGATTGTGTTGTTGTCACCCCTCTTTGTTGAAGTGACAGTACAACTTCAGCTAATATTTTGTACATGTTTTCATTTTGCACTGCTGAAGAAATGTATAGCCATGGTTCTTTTCTATCTCTGTCTTGCACATTTCTATATTGCTTTCCCTTTGTTCTTCCCCCTGCTTGCCCTCTTTTCACCACTTTCCTATCAACCCTATTTTAGCACTTTTAATCTGGTCAAAAAGTAGAATCACACACCACACACATAAGTGAAAAAATGCAATGAAGCCCTTCACTTTTTGTCCTCTGTGTTACCGAGAGTTTGGCATTGTGTGCCTATACTGAGTGATGGAGAAAGACTCTTCATTGGTACCATTACCTCTGTGCAATGCTGTTTAAGCATGTTGTGCTAAGGTAACACACAGCAAAAATGTAAGTATTTCATTGCATTATAAATATATAGTTAAAACTAATAGATATACCTGGATTCGAACCTTGTACCGTCTGGTCTCAAAAATAAATCTTTCAATATGTTTACATCTGCTGCCACAGAGTCAGCTGGAGTGCAGGTATGTTTCTTACACACAGTACTATCCACAGAGCTGACTGCCACACCTCTTTGAGTAACATCATTGCACATAGGTAAGCAAACTGATAGGACTCTCATAAATTTATCAATGAAGCAGAAACTTGCATTTGCTCATCACACTATGCACAAATAGGGAAAGCAGTACAAATGTGTAGCTCACACTGGCAAACACTTTTCCACTGATCATGCAAACCATCTGCTTATTGGTGTGCTATGTGCAGATAGTGCTCATTAGCATGTTTTACTTATGTTTACTACCCATTTAATCTTCATCCCATGAAAGTACATGTGAAAACACAACCAAAGAGAAGGCATTTTTAAAGGAAAGAACACATATATACACTGTAGTCATGTGTTACCTGCACCCATGCAGGTGAAACGTGGTCTCTCAGTACTTGTTCCCAAATACATAACTACACTACAGAAATAAATAAAAGTGCATTCTTATATACACCATGTGCATCTTTATACTGACAGTATGCATTCAGATTTTCCAAATCTTGTAGCAATGTGGACAGCTGGTTTGCATATAGTTTACAAAGCTGTCTTTTACGTTATACCTACATGTTGGAAACACAACAGCAACTGCTACACTTTGGGCACTCATCAATTTGGTAACATGCAGATCTTTAATATTGTGACAGTTGTACACTGCTAACCACCCATTTCAGATGGGCCTCTCAACATCTTCTCTCAAACATGCCATGCTGATGTCATACACAATAAATTTCCCTGCATCATTATCAAAGTCAGACTTGAGTTGTGGTGCTTGCATTAAATGCTGAGTTGGTATACTTCATTAAATAGGGGTTCTAATCGCACTACGGTCAACGGGTATGTGCATGTATTCGTTAAGTTAGAAAAACATAACTGTGTATCCTATAGTCATCAGTACACTCCCATGAAGTACCAATATTTTCATACTTGTACATGCCTAAACATCCATTTCATAAAGGCTACACAACATCTTCTCTCAAACATCCAGTGCTGATGTCATCCACTATACACTGTCCTGCAGCAGTGTGGAAGACAAATTTCTGCTATTGAGCTTGCGTTAAGTTCTCTTTTCAGTATACTTAAGTAGAGGTTTGAATCTCACTGCAGTCTTCTGGTGTGTGTCTGTCTAGTCAGAACAGCATAATTGTGTATTATACAATTGCATAGAATACCAATATTTTGATAGATGTGCATGCCTACACATCAATTTCATAATGGCCTCCCAACATCTTCTCTTAAATAGACAATGCTGGTGTCAACTATAAATTTTCAAGTAGCATTATAAAAGTCAGACTTTTGCCATGGTGCTTGAGTTAAGTTAAGTACTGAGTTCTCCAGTCTGTGTACTTAGTTAGGTAGGGGTTCTAATCTCACTGCAGTCAATTGATTTGTGTCTTTCTAATTAGAAGAGCATAACTGTGTATCCTACAGTCACAGGTTCATAGGGTCATAGATAGGTACTAGCCTATTGGCCCTAGGGGCTATACAAGCCTAGCCAAAAAGGTACCCTGGCTTTCGCCACCCAAGAAAATTATTTTCCTGTGCCCTTGTCAAGCAGAACCACAGAAGTGAACCCCGGGGTGAATTTCCTATTACCCATCCAATCATCAAGATTTTTATTGAATAGTGTTAATGAGGAACTCTGTTTGACAAAGATAGGTAGTCTGTTCCAGAGTATGGGAAGTCTCTGGGATAGGAATCTATCCCTCCAGCATGTTTTGTTTATTGTGGTGACAAGGTTTAGGTCCCTAGAGCATGTAGCTCGGAGAGATTGGGATTTCTTTAAGTGGAGCATGTCCAACAGCTCTGGGTTTGACATAGCTTTGTATGTTAGGCAGAGATCGCCTCTGAGTAGGCGATATGAGACGGAGTAAAGCTGGAGTTTTTTGAGACGGTCTCCGTAAGGCATCTGTTTGAGGCCAGTAATCCTCTTTGTGAGGAATTTTTGTGGCCTTTCCAGTTGTTGTAGATGTCTTGTGAGGTACATACCAAAAGGGGTGTTGTACTATATAATGGGTCTAATGAGTGATGAGTAGAGGGGAACAATTACCTCTTTTTTTCTGGATGAGAAATCTTTTGTGATAAGGTGTGCCACGTAGAAGGAATTCCTGACCACTGTGGTGATGTGATTATCAAAGGAGAGACTACTGTCCACCTGTGTCCCAAGGTCTCTTATCACACTTTCGGTGTTAAGTAGACTACTGCCTATGTGGTAGTTCATGGATACAGAGTTTTTACCAAAGGGGATGACAATGCACTTTTTGGCATTGAGCTTGAGACCATGTTTTTGACATCAGGCATCGTCTCAGTGAGGCCCTTTTGTAGGATGTCCACATCATTAGGAGTTTCAATTATGGCTCCTAGTTTGCAGTCATCTGCAAATTTAGTTTGCCAAAGATATTCTGTGTTAGCCTGTACTTCAGAGAAGTAAATACCAAAACAGGAGAGGACCCAGGACTGAACCTTGTGGTACTCCACTTGTCACTGGTCTGAAGTCTGCTACTTTCACGGTGTGGGTTTTGTCAGTAAGCCAGTTGGTAACCCATCTTGTGACATAGGGATTTATACCTAGTTTAGTGAGTTTATCTATAATTCCAGAGTGGGGGATGGTGTCGAACACCTTGGCGAGATCTAGATAGGCTGTGTGAACCACCTTACCCTCATCTATGGCTTTGGTGACTACTTCAAAGAAGTCTATCAGGTTTAGGAGACATGATCTGCTTTTTACAAACCAAACTGTGTGGGGTCCAGAGTTTGGAGATCATGAGTTCCATGATGATATATTCCACGGCCTTGCAGACAAGGCTCGTCAGGCTAATGGGGCAGTAGTTCCAAGGGTCTGTTGTGGCCCCCCCTTTGTGGAGTGGGATAACTATCATGGTGCACCATTCAATGGGCACAAAGCTTGAGGTGAGGCTATGCTTGAACATGGTACTTAGGTGGGGTGCCAGTTCATTCTGTAGTTCATGTAGAAGGCAGCCTGGGATGTTGCCAGGTTCCATGGATGCTGTGTTCTTGGCTTTGGAGAGTGAAGTTTTTACCTGTGCAGCCATGATTACAGGAACTTTGCATTTTTCCGGTATAAAGATGGGCCCTTTATGGGGTGGGGGGGGGTAAAGTTAGCACTGAACCTATCTGCCAGGATGTTGGCAATATCAGTTGGTTCTGTATATTTAGTGTCATTGTGCTGTAACTTAGAGCAGATTCGAGTATTGCTGTTGAGAATTTTGACATAGTTATAGAATGCTTTGTGGTTGTCTTCAGAATCAGTGGCAATTTTGTTTTCATAACTAGCTTTGGAGGATTTTATGAGGGATCTCAGCTTCTTTCTGAGGCTGACCAGGGAGTTCCTCCAATCGTGGGATTTTACTCTGTTTTTGCAACAGTTTCTTTCTTCTGTTGTAGAGTTTGTTTATGGCAGAAGACCACCAGATTGGCTTCCTTTTTTTGGAGGACAGCATCTTGGTTCTGTTAGGGACAGCATGATCCATGCACTTGTGTAAGTGCTTATAAAGTGCATTTGTGTAGAATTCAGCGGTCGTACCGCTATTGTCCATCTGCATGGGTGTCGTGAAGTTTGCTACTTCTGTCTTAAGAAGCGTGAAGTTGGCTTTGCAGAATTTTTTTACGGTTGTTTTCCTAATGGGGATGGGAGCGGGATGTAGATGTCTAGGGTGATTAGCTTGTGGTCGGATCTGACCAATGAGGAGCTGACCTCTAGTGTGGAACACCGGTCACCCATGTTGGTGATGACCAGGTCTAGGATATTGCTGCCCCTGGTGGGGGCGTGGATAAGTTGATCCAAAGCGTTGGAATTGATGATTTCCAGAAAACGTTGAGCAAAAGAGTTGGTACATGAGTAGTTTTCCCAGTTAATGGCAGGGTAGTTGAAATCACCCATTATTAGAGTGTTGGGTTGTACCTTAATATTTTTCAGTGTATCAAGAAAAGAGGAGTGGGAATCCTGGAGCATGGTTGGGGGTCTGTAGCAAGCTACAATCTGGATTGCGGTTTTGCCCAGAGTTAGTTGAACTTGGATAATCTCGGATACATTATGCTGAGCAACTAGCTTGGAGGTGTGGATATCCTTAATGAATATGGACACGCCTCCACCTTTAGTGCTTCAGTCTGGGTTTGGTGGCCGAAAAGCGTGGCATGAATTATAGCCTGGTAATGCAGTGGTGCTCTCTGGAGCTTTGAACCAGGTCTCTGTCACTGCACAGATGTCAATGTTCTCCATTTTAAGGAGTGCCTTGAGTGAGTGCATTTTGAGGTTTAGACTTCTAGCATTGAGTAGCATTGCACTCCGATTTTGCTTGCTTGTACCTGTTATGGTAGTGAATTTGTCATTTGAACCTTGCCTAAAAAAGGCATTATAGGGATGGAAAGAGCCTTTGCCAGTATCAGGAATCCCAAGGGCGACAGGTGCAGGCCATCTCTGGCAAAGCAGCATGGTCTGTCATTATGTCATCCCAGGCAGACAGATACTGGATTCCCTTAGAATGACACCAGAAGCTTAGCCAATTGTTAAAGTCAATCATTTTGTCTTTGTACTGTGGTGTCATTCTGAGTGACGGCAGGATGCTACTCAGGGCTAGGGTCATACCGGCCTGGGCTACAACATCAGAGAGCTCCTCCATGTCTCTTTTCATGTAGTCCAGGGAGGTATGTCTCAGGTCATTCACACCAACATGGACAATGACAGAGTCATATTTGCACTTGTTGTGGAGTGACCTGATTGCATGGGTTATGTGGCGGATCCTGGCACCTGACAGACAGCTGACAGTAACTTTTTCCTTGTTTAGCCTGGTGAGTGGAACATCAGTGTGCCTGACTATAGAGTCACCTATGACTAGAGTTTTGGGTATGTTATGCCATATGGGCTGTAGTTGAGTGGCACACTGAGTATGTGGGCTATGTGTCATTTGGGTTTTGTTGGGAGTGGAGGTTACTTGCATTTCTGCTTTGGAGGTCTCTGTTATTTGGACAGATTTGTACTGAGAGCCTCTGCAAATGTAGGAGTGTGTTTTGTGGTTCTGTGTGTGTATTTTGGTGGTGTAGGTTTTGAGGGACTATGTGATGAGTGTGGTGCGGTACAAGTGTTTACCTTCTCCTCTTGATTGTCTAGGCCAGTCTTTGGTGAAGAGAGCTTTGCTTCCAGTTTGGCTATATAAGTGCATCACTCACAGGTTGTGGTGTTGGGTGGTAGGAGGAGAGGGTTGTCTGTGTACATAAGGCAATTGCTGCATTGTCCCAAGATGCCCAGATTCATCAGGTAGACAGGAGAAAACACCGGGAGCTGACCTTTAGACATGCCTGAGAAGGTGCTTATTTATTAAGTACTAAAAACTGTTTTCCTCTAGACAAGTGAGGAAAGTTGAGTGCTGTAGTAATTTGTAACTTATTTAGTGCTTACAATGAGTTCTGAGCAAGTGCTGGCAAGTTGCAAGGGAAATTTTGAAGAACAGACTTTATGGCACCAGGAATAGTTTAACCCAAGTTAAATGGGGGTGGGGGGCTTAAGAGCTCACAAACAGTCCTGGACTCAGCAAATCCGTATCTGACCTGCCACAGGAGAGGGGGGAAGCAAGCTTAGAATTTTTTTTCCAGTAAAGTGGAAATGGAGAAAGCTGGAACAGAAGTTAATTCAACATTAAGAATCTGAGTGGGTTGGCCTTCACAAATGTTCTCTATTAGATTGAGTGAACTAATGACACTCGACTGGGAGGAGTGTCACAGATCAAATATACAGTATGGGCGGGCAACTGCAAAGCCACCAAGTATAAGAACACACAACACTAGGGAGGGTTGGTGGAAAAAATTACAGTTCCTAGCTGTAGCCACTAAATGAAAATTTTAATCAGATCAAGGAGCAGACTCGAGAATGCTTTTAACTGTAACAGACAAAAATGCACAGAAAAGCTCGGAAAGAGCACTCACAAACAGAAAATACTACTCTCAGTATGAAAAAGCAGTTTACAGTTAAGTAATGTTAAAACAGTATAAAACAGTACATAAATGCAGTGAAACAATAAAAAAAGCTTTATAACAGTGCAAAAATATAGTAGATCAACTGTATAGCAGAATTATAAGCGTTTCAGAAGTGCAGTTCAGTGAAATAAGTGTAAGAAATAACTTAGCCTGCTCTTGGAATCTTAAGGAATTTCCACTTCTGCAATGCAATCCAGAGCCTGACAATACAGTGCAATTTCATGATAAACCAATATTTTGACAGTTGTACATGCCTACATATGCATTTCCTAAAGGCCTCCCAACATCTTCTCTCAAACATCCTGTGCTGATTTCATGCAATATAAATTGTTCTGCAGCATTGTGAAAGTCAGTCTTGTGATTTGGCCATTGTGTTAAGTACTGAGTGTTCTAGTCAGTGTATTTAGTTAGGTAGGGGTTCTAATCTCAATGTAATCAATGGCTATGTGTGGCTGTCTACTCAGAAGAATATATATGTGTATCCTATGGGCTTCAGTATAATTTCACTGTAGTCAAATGGACTGTTTGTCTATTCAGAAGAGCATAACTGTATTCTTCAGTCATCAATCCAACCCCGTGGAGTAGTGATATTTTAAAAGCTGCACATGCCTAAACATCCATTTAAGGCAGGCCTCACATCTACTATCAAATATCCAATGATGATGTCATCCACTATGAATTATTCTACAGCAGTATAAGCCCCATACTTGTCCAATGGTAATTGTATTAAGTACTATGCTTTGTAAATAGGTAGCTAGATGTTTCATTCTTACTTTAGTCAATTGGTATGTGTGTGTGTTCACTTGGGTGACATTCAAGAGACCATTTTATACCTGGATTTGAGAAACAGCTACTACCACCATCTTCTCACCAGACACTGCTGATGTCATCAGCTATAAGTTGTTGTCAGACACTATAACAGTGTGATTTGTGCTGTAGTATTTGTGTTAAGTACTGTGCTGTGTAAATAAGTAGGTAAGGGTTCTATTCTCACTGCGGTCATTTAGTATGTTTGCATTTGTGTTCACTTGGTTGACATTCAAGAGACCATTTTACACCAGCATGACAGACACTGCTATTACCATCTTCTTCTCACCAGATACTGCTGATATCATCAACTATAAAGTGTCGTTCAACATTATAAAACTCAGGCTTGTGCTGTGGCCCTTTTCTCAAGTATTGTGCTTCCTAAATAGTTAGGTAGGGGCTTTATTCTCACTACAGTTAACACTATGGTGACATTTTTAAAATGATATGTGAGTCTACAGCTATGTCAACCCCTACTCCAAGCATCTCATTGTAGCATACAATGTTTACCTACCCATATCGGGGTTCTAATCTGACAGTAGGTGACTTGTGTGTCTGTACATACACCTATCACTTTTGACACAATTTTACACAGGAATGTGACTCCACATCCATGTCTTACACTCCTCTCAACATGTTCTCCTCAGCATGCATCGATGCTATCATACGTCATAAAGTGCAAAGTGACAGGGTTACAGTCAGACATATGCGGTGTTGTTGCTGTGATATTGCATGGCATTTTTATTCTATTACTACCAGGTGCAATGATCAAATCAGGCCTGTCCACTGATGTTTGTGTGTGGCTGGTGGTACATAATGGCCATTGTATGATCTATGGAATCATTATTCATTTCAGTACCACTTGGGGAACCTTTTACTTACCCCCATGCTTCCATCATCCTCCTTTTTCCACTGGCTTCATGACATCCTTCCTTCAGAGGAGTGGAGGATATCCTCATGTCAAATGGGTATTCACACAACATGAAGCAGAGTCCTTCCATGAGTCTCTGCAAGCCATCTCAAGACCACTGCATGTGTGATTACTAATTCTGTCATGGTGTGGTGCATGTGTACCATATGAATAGTGATAGGATGTAATGCAATCAAACAAGTATACACATATGCCCAATAGGCTCACTTCTTCTTCTTCTTTCGGCTTTTTCCCAGTTAGGGGTTGCCACAGTGGATCATCTGTCCGCACATGATTGGCAGTGGAGTTTTACAGTGTCGAGTTGCCAGCCAGGCGCCCAACCTTCCACAGAAGGCACACACATGCACACATTCACAACTAGGGCCAATTTAGAGTGTCCAATCTACCTACAACATGTCTTTGTGATGTGGGAGGAAACCGGAGCACCCGGAGGAAACCCAGCGACCACAGGGAGGACATGCAAACTCTACACAGAAGGCATCCCAGCTGAGAATCGGACCGGAGAACCTCTTGCTGTGAGGTGGCAATGCTAACCGCTGCATCACCGTGGCCACCGCCCAATAGGCTCACTATCTTCCATAATATAGCTATAGGGACTTTTACAGGGTATAATAATGGATAGGATTTCATGTGATATTGAGCATTAGCCTAATAATGTTCTATGACCCTATGAATGGTTGACATGTCAATGCTGCTGTCACTGATATGTGCAATATTGAGGTGTGGATGTAAGGCTACAAAGGGTCTTACAATCTGTGATGTGAACTAATGTATTTATGGCCATGATACCATTGCAGTACAGGCTCTTTCTAAAACAGCTGTAGTAATATGCCTCCTGAGAACTGTTGACATGGTATGATGTACTGTTATATATATTGGTGGCATATTTGCACACATGTTTTTGTAGTGTAGCAGATCAAACTTCTACACAGTTCACATTCCACCATTGCAATAACACTTGCAGTATGGTACATGTGTGCATGTGTCTACATACCATTATTAAATGTTCTGTGACTGACATCAGTATCATTTCATATTAATTACATGGTCACATAATTGTTGTCTCATACACATGGTTGTTATGCTGTGATATACACAACCAATATATGTGTTTTGATGCAATTGTAATTGTGTGGGATTTATTGTATGTGCAGTTGTGTTGCTACACCCAAGGATTATTGAGGTGGTCAGTAGCACCATTTTGACTATTATCATTTGTGTCAAGAAATGTTCTGCAAGAGGCACAAACAACTGATCTCTAATATGTCCTGATATGTCATCAGGCTACTCAAACACAGTTTGCCCACAAAACACATATAGGCATATGTTATTTAAGTGATGCAAGTACGTGACCTTGGTACAGCTGTATGACTGTGTGCATAGCAACAGTCCATGGAATGTGATGAATGACCAAAGCTTTATGGAGGTGTTGTCACTAATCATTTATTCTAATACATATGAAATGTCAATTGGAATACACAATTAAGCACAGATCTGTGTGTGTATGTCAGCAGATATAACCAGCCAGAGGACATAGACAATCAGCTAGCTGACAGTTTGCCTCACATGTCACCACCCTGTCACCACTGCCCATCAGACAAAGTATACATGCAAACATCACTGAGTTTTGACTTTCACAAGGGCAGCACATATGTGCACTCTCTATGGCTAATAACACAGAACCAATGGGCCCTAACAACATCAAGGTTGCTTATAGCATGACTTAAACCTGACCTACCAGACACAGTTGGATCCATACGCCAACACAGCCTCCAGACAGCCTATGTTCCCATAGAAGGGTGTACATTAGTATGCATCCTTCTGACTCGGGGTGACCATCACCTGATGCTTGGCCTTATAGACCCATGCTGACTCTCTTCATCTGTGAGGTAGGCCAATAAGTCATCACAGACATTCTCTAAATGGACACAGGTAATATCCTGACTGTGTACTAAACCCATGTTTGATTTGTTCAGGCTACATCATGTCCGCTATATTTTTTCACTGTCTTCAAGGAGGTTACCAAGGCCATGCATGATGACAACACTATCATCCTGTGTAACTTGACCTTGCCAAGGCATTTGCAACAAATAAACAGTCAGGTATCATAGAGAAACTGTCACAAGTGGCCATAAACACCTATGTCACCAAGTGGGTAGACAACTGGAACATATACATGACAGATAAATATGTTGCAGTGTGTGAAGTCACCTCCATCTAGAGTCCAGTGACCTTGTCCATACCTCAGGGCTCTGTGCTATGCCCTTTCCAATTCATTATTTAACTGTGAGACATCAAAACTGGCTTACACATATTTTCTCCCCCCTGCTTTGTGGAGGACTGCAAATTGTGGACAATCATTGAATCCAAGTGTGGTATTGGTATAATGCATACAGTATCAACAGACACAAGGGATTGATGCTACAGCCATGGGGACAAGGCAGGTGAAGGAAACTCATGGGGGGATTAGTTCCATTATGAACACAAATACACAAGATAATTACAATATAGTCAACACATCAATATGAGAAGACCAAGTGGCATTCACACCTGTTAACTAGTCAGTACTGTTCATTATTTTTAATAAAGGTGTAACAATGTCCCTCCGAACACCTCTGGCAGATGTTACATTTTGAGGGAGTTGTGCTTGATTCCCCTCAGAGATTGCTGATGAATCATACTAACTGTACAAGTGTGTTCTTGCAGAACCATCCATTTTCACTTACAATCACATATTTAATGACAGTGACACAGATTAGTGGTGTTATTATTCTGATATTGTCCATGATTGTGCATGCTTCTGTCTACTGTTGTCCATGAGCCTGTTTCTGCATGTCCCCCTTGGTTGAGACCTATGCTGACATTACATTCATATTCAGGCAACTCATTTTGCACAGCTTCATAATATGCACAAAGGGGAGGAATAAGGTTTAAAAGAAGGCAGAACTTAAATGAGCTATATAATGTTTGACTGAAAAATGATTGGGTGCATTACAAGTGATGTATAATGTTTGCAACTGGAAGTGTGTCAGTATGCTTTGTGATGTAAAATGTTTGCAACAGTCTGTTTTCATTTATATAAATGCATGATTGCTTATGCCATAAGTGATGGTTAAATAAATATGTTTCTTGTTTAAAAAAAGGGGGCAGGAATTGAATAAGCTGTGTAATGTTACTTAGGTTACATGATATATAGCAGTATATGTGAAGTATAATATTTGTTATTGTTAATTTGTTAATACCATTTGATTACTTTGTATAAATGTAAATTTGCCTAAGTCACACGTGATAAATCCCTATTGTATATACTATCCTTGAAACATGTCATGCCCATTGTTCTTATGAGGATGCTTATATCACAAAGTATCCACTCCATTGATATGGTACCTTGTGTGACAGTCACATAATATACAATAACTGTGCAGTCCATACTGTATCATGTCAATATGTGATTACTGCTCATGCTACAACTGACTTCATTAACATGCCCTTATCTGCTGTACATTACCATGTTTCACCTGTTCTCTTCACCTGTGTTCATTCCTTAAATTCATCCGTGTGTCCCTTTTCAGTATACACAATTCCCTTGACTATTTATTTATTATGCTGTCTATGTACCCTTACTGATCATTTACACAACTTTTACTCAGGATGCCTGACACAGGTTTCTATAACACTGCGCCCTGTGTTCATGTTCATGTATTGTGTTAGAACAATATACACTGCTTTATTAATAACCCTGGTAATCACTGTGTCATTCTGCACAATACCTCAGAACTAGTTTGCCCAAAGGTAAACAGGTTTACATGACTGCTGCTACTGTTCATGTTATTATACATAGTTTCCTGGCCAGCAACACTGTTGCTGGCCATGAAACAGCGATTGTTTATGTTTAAATCTGGTGCATGGCATGCATATACAATTAGCTCTGCTGCTCACTGTGGAAACATGTAAACTCCATGTAGGCTTCATGCTAAGCCTACACAGAGTTTATTGAATCCCCAGGAATATGTTAGGTCCAGGTAGAATTACTTATGAATGTTATAAAAAGATGAATACAGATAATAATTTTATGTTGAAAGTGATTAATGTTTGGCTAAGTAAAGTTTTCAAGATAAAAGTATGAGTGATGGAATAGTAAAACTGATATATAAAAAGATGAAAAGAAGTTATTAAAAAATGGAGGCCTATAACTTTAAATAATGTGGACTACAACATTTTGATGAAAATAATTCAATTTCAGATAAGTAAAGCACCTACTAACTTAATAGTAGATGGTAAATGTGGGAGTGTTTAACAGAATAGTGAAGATTTATTATTTTTAGTAAAGGAAGTAAAAACTATAATAAAAGATAACAGTAACACAAGAGTAGTGATATGTGCTATACAGAAAACATATGATAAAATGTTTCATAAAATGTTTGAAATTCTGGAAGAATATTGTTTACATAATTTTTATTAATTTCATATAATCTTTATGTAATAATTCTTTGAAGAAAAGTATGATTAATAGTTGGTTTAGTCAGCAAATACAGGTTAAAAGAGAGGTTAAACAAGGATGTCCTTTAAGCATTGTTTTCTTTTCATTAATAATGTATGAGATTACAACTAAGGCAGAGAGATCCCTTAGAGAGGTATGTTTAATTTATAAATCAAATATTAAAATGCAAATGTACTTAACTTACACAGATGATATTGTAAGAATAAAAAGAATAAAAGATGGGTTAAGGAAGCAATGTGGAGCATGCATATTTGTATTTGGAAAACAGGATTAAATATAAGTAGGGGGAAATATAAAGGTTTTAGTGATTCTGTTAGAAAGATTTCTATTTATTTTTCAAAAACAGAAATAAAGGTGTTAGGTATACTCTTTGGCAAAAAAGAAACATGTAAAGAAATATGGAGTGAGATGTTAAAAGAAATAATCATATTTAAAAAATGGACAAAGTTTAAATTGTCTTTTAAGAAGAAAGTATTTTTTAATTCATATAGATAGATAGATAGATAGATAGATAGATAGATAGATAGATAGATAGATATGTCAGGGTATATGTTTTTTTTGACTAATGTAAAAAAGTTTTCTTAGAGTTATTTTTTCCCTTTTCATGGGGCTTATGATTAAATCCAGTTAAAAGAGTTGTTTTGTATTGTAAAGAATAAGAGAGTTGTTTAATTAGCTTCTTTAAATTTATATTGTATTATGAAGAAATTATAAGACAAAAATGATATAGTCAGGAAAGTATTATGAGAAAGATAAGGAAATATTTTCAAAAAACAAGAAGGGAAATTTTGAAAGATACAAAAAGGATGAAACAATGGTATAAAATAATGGAAATTATAATTATATTAACATTTGGAAATATAAAAATGAAAATATTAAATAATCTAATAAAGAGAGATTTAAAAATGTTTCAGAGAAAGAATATTTTTTATGGAGGCTTAGGATTAAGAAGCTACAGTTTAAGGAAAATATGAAATATAAGCAAAACAGATTATGTGATAGCTATGAATTTTTAGAATGTGAAAAGGTTGAAGAAGTTACATCTTTTAGGAACAAAAAAAACTGAAAAGGAACAAACTAACTAGTAATCAATGTACATAGCAAATACCAGCAAGGACAATTTCAATGAGCCACACTGCTGGTTAGTTTCAATTCATGTTTTTTCTCTCTTTTTATTAGCAATGTTTTTTTTATATATATAATACATATTGGGTTAATGTTAACCAATACATAATATTAGTGTTTTCAGTTTTTTTTTCACCAGTGTTATTACTTCAGTTAGGTGTGCTTTAGCAAGGTCATGTAATTCTGATGAGTTGTATAAAAGTCAATTAGTATTAATTAATGTCATTTCTGAAGAAGTCTCATTCAGAATGAAAGTGCTCAACTGTCTGCTCAATTGTCTTTGCATTGAATAAAGTGTGGCAACCTGGAATTGCTCTTGCCAGTGTTTGCTACTTACATTGGAAGTTACATTTTATGTTATGGTGTGTTCAAAGTAGAGTATTTAAAAATATAAAGGAAATCATATATGTTTATTATGAGAATTAAACAAAAGCAGAAGTGAAACAAATTAAAAAATTAATAGCTTTGTATTTAATATATGGAAAATGGGATGTCTGGCACTTTTGTATAATCAAGCCTGGAAGATGCATGCTTTGATGTGAAACATTAAATATTGTTATGGAAAAAGGTTGGGGGATAAATGCTTATGAGTCATTACTTTTTTGAAAAATTATGAATATGTCTATAATTTGATGGAATTATAAATGCTGAAAGTGTAGATAGTATTTTTAATAATGTTCCCTACTCTTTTCAATAAATACCATCAGATTTTTTTTTATATCCACCTGAGCTATCACCAGCAAAGGCAGACAAGGCCTTGTTTTAATTTCTCATATGAAGGATGAAGCAATCAGGAGTTGCTTCATAGATGCATTTTCTTTCTTTAAGAAATTTGACTGACAGTCGTATAATACATAATTCTGGATGGATTACATTGATGGCATCAATAAACTTTCATGTTTCAGCATCCTTCAAAACTGTGATATGCCCAAGCCAAACTTATTGCATTATCAACACTATCAACATTTAGGACCAAGTTTGCACTGAAAACTTTACAGTATTGCAGTAGAGCACACATTCATTATTCTTCCTCTCATCCATCAGCAAAATATATTGACAATCCGTCCATCTGTCTGTCCAAACGTTTTCATATGCTGCAATTTATGAAATGTCTTTAAGATAAATCTACTAAAATATCCAAAATAACAAAGGCCAGATGTTATACAGATTGAACATTAAAATCTAATTGCTAATCACAATCCAATCTGTAAACAATAATCATTCAATGATAATCTTTGCATATAAATGCTATAACAAAGTTGTTCTTGCCTCACTTATAAATTCCCACATTCCAAATGAGTAAGGACTCAGTTTACTGAATACAATTTCTCTAGATGCCTTCTACATGAACACATTAGGATGAAGAAATTGATAATTCACAAAAGAATGGGAATTACTGCTGTTGCATACTTTGAAATCATATCAGCAATGATTTCCCAGGAAAACTGAAATCAGTTAATTTGAGAACAAAGTACAGAAATCAAGCAGCTAAAATGTTGGGTCTGTATTATGACACCAACAAACCTTCACAGCAAACACCACTTCGTCGACACATATTCAGTGAAATTCACTTCTGTGATCTGCTGAATACTTATAGGGCAAAGATACAGTTGGCCAACTACACAATTGTGCCCTTTTCTCCACTGTAGTACAATCTCAGAGTTGGTCTATTTAGTTAGGGGTGTGTGTGGGGGTCTGAACGTGTTTGGTTTAGTTACGTTTAGTTCTGCTGAGTTGCGGAGCAAGTATTTGTTTGCCCTTTTAAGTATTCAGCAAATTGCAGAAGTGAATTTTGTTGAATATGTGTGGCCAAAGTAGTGTTCACTGTAATTTTTTTTTGGCATCGTAATATAGACCCAGAATTTCACCCAGTTTGAACTTGGTGAAATGAAGGGAATTCACACTTCTTACACCTCCTAAATTCTTCATTGGTGCAAATCTAACAATACAAATGGCTGGAGATCATGTTTATCTATTCTAGGCATCTAGACTCAGATGTTTTCAGAATTCTTGATAATTAATATGTGTTTCAGGTAATGTTCAGGTGGACTAAAGATGAATTGTAATGAATAGATTTCATTAATCAAACAATTCCTACTACTTAATGATCAAATTCCTCTTGGTGTTACTCTTTGTCAGAAAAATACATTTTGGATAATTTGTTTAAAAAGAAGAATAATGTGAAAATGGAAAGCTTTCTAATCCACAACTGATAAAAGGAAAAACCTACATTTTCAGTGTTATCAAAAAGAGTTAGTTGCAAGCACTTTATGAAAAGCAACCAAGTCTTGCATGTCAGTAGATAATGACCAAGTACTGCTCTTTAGGTAGTTTGAATCTGTGTTGGCATTTTATACTATTTTGTTCTAAGCAATTATTTTCAACATCACCATGTAATAGCTTATCTTTTTTTACTAATTCAAGAATACATCCCTGATATCAATATCTTTTCCTGTCTTACATTTCGTCTGTCTCTTATCTCTTTCTGCTTGATTGTTTGTTTTAAGTATGTGAATTAGACCACTGGATCACTTTTCATTCATGATCCAGTTACATAAATTAAGTACAAACCCACCAAAACAAAAATTCAGACATAGTTTAAGTTTACCAATCTCAGTACCATTTATGAATATTATGCTAATACTGTAGAATAGATCAATTATAAATACACTGAAGGCCCTGCTACTATATGATGTTCACCTTGTATCAGCCACACTTGCAAACTGCAGATTAATATCAAAGTTTAAACAAAACATAAAGGCACACACACTGAAGTTATCACTTGCCATGTTGAACTCTGACCCATCATGACAAGTGAGTAATATTTTCTCTAAGGAATATATTAAGTCAGAGCACCTGGGTATTTATAACAGAGCTCAGCTCTGACCAAAGTTTTCATCAATTCATTGAAGACAGATGGTGTAGGTAGGTAGTATACTGTTGGGTGAGTCACCAGCCTTACAGGAGCCTCTTAAAGTAGTTAGTGAATATAACCCTGTATTACATCCTACTCTGTCTACTTTTGAACAAATAATGGAACTTGATTTGCGTAGTTTACATAACATCTCACAGAATGGTATTTATAAGAAACCAAAATACTCTAAGAACATAAGTGAGGATGAAAAATCAGCACTGGCCACTTTTAAAACACTTAACATTAGAGCTATTAAACCTGATAAAGGTGGAGGGCTTACCTTATTTGACAACTATGACTATGTGGACAGAGTAGAAAAAATACTAGCTAATGATACATACAAAGAAGTATCTATTAATGAGGTGAACACTGCCCATAGAATGATTAAAGGCTATTATAGTGACCTGTTTATGGATGGTTACATTGATATACATATGTATCAGTATATTACTATTAACTGGCCCAAAATCCCAGTTATGTTTGCAACACCAAAAATACACAAAAACATCTTAGACCCACCGTTTAGACCATTAATAGATGGACGAAATTCAATCACATATGGATCAGCTAAACTAGTGGACAATATTCTCAAAAAATATTTAGTAACTGAAGGTCAAGTATCCAAAGATTCATGGTCTTTTTTGAAGAATCTTGACAACATCACATATAGGGAAGACCATAACTTTGTCACCATTGACGTTATAGATTTATATACATCAATTCCCCATTTGGAAGCAATAGAATGGGTTAACCTTTTTCTACTTAAAAAAGGAGCTCCAGCTAATGAAATCTTTGCAGTAACCACCTTACTTGACATAATTTTGACAAACAATTTCTTTACATTCAATGACAAACTATATTTGCAAAAACGTGGTGTTGCAATGGGTTCACCCTGTGGGGCCAGTTTAGCAAATACAGTTATGGCTTATTGGGAAGATCAATATTTATTCAAAAATGCTGAATGGGCTCCCTACATTAAGTATTATACTCGTTTCCTTGACGACATCTTCATCTTATTTGGAGGAGATACAAGTATAGGGGTTAAATTCCTACATTACCTTAACAACACTACGGAATTTTTTAAATTCACATCCAATTTTCAAAATCACTCTATAGACTATCTGGATGTGAATTTATCAAAAGACTATGTTAATAAACAATATTTTTCTAAGATACATAGGAAAACAACTTTTTGTAACTCGTACCTCCATTACATTAGCCTTCATCCAACTAGCCAAAAGAAAGGTATTGTGAAAGGTCAGCTAATTCGAGCAGCTCGAATGACTACATATTTTAGCGATTTCGAGCTTGAATGCAACCTTCTTACAGACTTCTTTTGTGAAAGAGGCTATCCTTGTGACTTTGTAGATGAGATAGTCCAGGAAGTGAGGTATAAAAGAATTAATGGTACTATATTACCTATTCTAAACCAGCCTGGTGATAGAGGAGTTGATATAACCTTTAAGGCAAATCAGGACAACTTATTAGAAGAAGTAGACATGGAGGTGAAAATAACGGAACCTAACAAAGCTTTTAAACTCAGTTTCATAACTACATACAGTTTAGAAAGTGATATTATTAAAAAACTATTATTTAAAAATTGGAACCTGATCCAGCAAGACAGAAGTATTTCTTGCAAATTAGGCAAACTTCCTATAACAGTATACAGGAGAGGGAACAACTTGAAAAGTATTTTAGAAGGTAACTATACAAAAAACTTTAGTAGGAAGAAAGGTATGACTATATGTGAAAGTTGTAACATGTGTAAACATATGACCAGTGGAGAACAGACAAATATTAACAATGTAAAATATCAAGTGAAATACAGAATGAATTGTCATTCTAAACTTATAGTGTATGTGGCTTCCTGTACAATATGTACAGCTTTCTATATTGGAAAAACTGAGAGGCACTTTAAAGAAAGAGTATACGAACACACATATGCTATACAAAATGGAAAAACAGACAATGCGTTGGCCAAACATATTTTAGCAAACCCAGGCCACAACTTTAAATTTATGTCACTAGACCAGATACAGACCAATATTAGAGGTGGCCCTTATAATTTGCTACTAGAGGAAAGAGAACTACTTTGGCAATGGCGTACAAACGCATTTGTCTATCCAGGTTTAAATGACCACTGTAATATTAGTTGTCTACTTAAACTAAGGAGTTTGAACAGGAAATAACAACTTAACATCTTCACTTTAACTTTAGCATGGTCACATTTCCCTACTTAATAGTTTTCTTCATATTATTACAAGAACTAAGTATTAGGTCTGTTACCATTCCATCATGACGATATATCTTAAAATACTAGACTGTGTTTAGTGGTTATTTATACATTATGAAATAGTTTTTGCTTGCAAGATATTCTTATATGTATTTACTGTTGATTTTATTAAAAGTCACTTGATAACTTAAAGGTTATAACATACTATATTGAAAATACACACTTACATATAGCAAAACAAGTAGAACTAATGTAGAACCACACCTTTTATACACACTCCTGTGTATTGTATAGTGATGTTGTAAAATAATTTCTAGGCTAATTTTGAATAGTATTATACTTTAATACTTAATATACACTCAATATATATTACATATTTACAAAGATACTTATATATTTATTTAAAAGTTAATAATACAGTGCATAGTATTTAATAATATTAGTGTTTATTGGAACTGAAACATTTTGGGTGGCTACTATACTATTTTACAAGAATTACAGTTATTAATATTACAGGTTGACTTTTAGAACTGTAAACGTAGGAGCAGAACCCTATGCTGGGAACTTCTGTTCGAGAGACAAATACCCTTGAACATTATTGTAGGAGCGGACCTACTTTTACTGACAATTGTTTGGCTTTACAGTTGTATATATACTTACACATACACATACAATTACATATGTAGCTAGTAGGCTTTTGTGAGTTAGTGCAGTTTTTTACGGTTTCTTCTTTCTTGTAGAAAAATATATGCTGATTAGAAGACATTATCTCTGACAGTATACTTTTAAAGTACATTTTTAAAAAAATTTTTTTAAAAACAGCTTCAAGAGATATTTTGAATTGTTTTATTTACTTATTGTTTATGTAACTCCATCGCTTTAACCCACAATTGATGTATTAAACACGTGGGTTTTTAGTGAAGGGAGTATAAATTGTTAATTAGCTGGGTGTGCAATTGTCTGAAGAAGTTGCTCACATTGCGAGCAACGAAAAGCGCTTAACATCTATTTGAATTAAATCCTTTTGCCTGCAGTTTGTGTTTCGTTGGACAATTTCTTTGTTGTGGTTTGTCTTTTAACTTGGTTTGCCAAAGTTTTCATCAATTCATTGAAGACAGATGGTGTAGGTAGCATTCTTAAATCATTTTGAAAGGAATTTCAAGCATTGAGTTCTATGACCAGAGAAAGCAAAAGGACAGTGTATGAATAACTCTTGTAGGTTGCAACATTAATTTTTATAGGTACAGTAGATCTCAATGTTCTGTGGACTGTCTTTAGCATAAATGCATATTGTATGAATCCACACATATTTTGATTGATCAGCAAATAATATAGTGGTGGTTGTTTGCAGTGGCTCATGTGATCAGTTTTCAGATTTTATATTGGAGTGTCTGAGACTGGTTTATTTATTTGGCAGATGGTATTCATATGCCTGTCAGATCATATAGCAGAATGGTTATAAGAACCCTTTTGGATGTTACTCCTCAGGATCATTTGTTCAGAGGCTTGAAATAATGCAGCAAGCTGATAGAAGTAAAGACATTTTATTTTTTGTATTTATTTTAATTTCTAAACTGATTGAGTGGGCTGGTCCTTGGAACTCTTTCAGTCATGATCTTGTAAATGAATGCATACAGTGAAAATAGTACCAATGTATTTCAAGTATGCATGCAAGTGTTTTTGTTGAAATAATATAATGCATAGTCCATAGAGACAATAGCTATACAATTCATAGAGATGCATGTCTCCAAAATGTATCTAATACCATGTCCTTTTATAGAAAGGAAGGACAGAAAAAGGGGATTTGATAGGAATGGACTTAGTGAGAATATGTGGGATAGGAGTAGGAGATCAGAGAGAAAGGACATAAGGAAAGAATGAGGAAGAAGGTATGATTAAGGTATGAGTCAGATTAAAGATGAAGGGGTAAGGGTGAAAAGCAAGGAAGAAAAGGTTACAAAAAGAAACCATTCAGTAAAATTGCAAGAAAGATCCAGCCAAGCCAAAATCTTCACTGTGTAATACCTTAAACCCCATATAGTGGAGCTCTGTGGGATATAAGAAAATGGCCCCTTAAAGACATAACAGTGTTTCAGTTACATGGTTTCTGAACATGCATGACATTTTACTTTTTATGTTTTTATGTGTACATTCAGACCAATAAAGCCAAAGCCCACTAATGACCCAAATGTTATACTAAAGACTTAAAAGTGAAATGGCATGCATGTTCAGAAGCCATAACTGAAATATTGCTATGTCCCTAAAGGAGTATTCTTCCCAAATCTCAAGTCTTGTTTTTCAGAATTTAATTTTTCCTCCCTGTGATCCAGCACCAAACATGTAAAATACAAGGAAAAGTACTATTTGATAATTATTTCATTTGTTTTATAGCTGAATTTATTTTTGTTTGCCTTTCTTTCCTGCATTTGTCTCATTATCTGTTATATCACAAAGGCTACTAAGAGTGGCAGAGTAATTAGGCTAGGTCACTTATTCCAACTACTAATCCATTAGGAAAACAATGGCATGAAACATTGATATTTAAATGTGCCTTCTCAGTCACCAATTGCCTGCATTACATCACAGATAAATGGAATTAAACAAAAGCAAGTCTGGCAAGCTTAGTTTCCAGATGCAAATAAACAAGAAAAGTCGCACTTAGTTTTTTTTATTACAAATTGGGTGCCTTTCACTTTAATCAAATTCTAAGTGCCACAAAGAAGCAAAATGTTTTCATGTTCTTTATTTTCTCAGTATTTGATTTTGCATTTTTGACGTTGCATTTTATATACAAGTGTTGTATATTCTATAGAAGTGCATGTTTTTATGGTGTTTTGTTACAGAATTTTTGCATTGCATGCAGTTTTGTCGAGACAAGTCAGTGAGTTGGAGAAGGAAGATAAACATCAGGAACTTTAATTCTAACTACAGCATTAAAATTGAATGCAACAAAAAGTATCTCAGCCGATGTAACACCTATTAATCATAAGTGTCTGGTTACTCACACTTAATAAATTACAATTGTAACTTAGAAAAGAACAATTAACTCAGCTATATTTTCAAGCCTGTTATTCAAACATTCCTTTAAATGTTGTATCAGAAATGGCTACTAATAATCCAAAACAGAAACTTACCACAGATATACAAAAAGACCCCCTCCACACGTTGAACTTCCGTGGTCTAACAACCACGAAGAAAGGAGAAATCTATGACAAAAAAAAGAAATCACTGCCAATACACACTGAGAAACTGGCCAGAAGTAATTTCCTGTTCTCAGAAAGTTGTATATACATAGATAGATTAGATACATTTTATATATATATATATATATATATATATATATTAGATACATTTTATATATATATATATATATATATATATATATATATATATTTATATATGTGTGTGTGTGTATGTGTGTGTGTGTGTGTGTGTGTGTGTGTGTGTGTGTGTGTGTGTGTGTGTGTGTGTATATATATATATATATATATATATATATATATATATATATGTATTGTGTATATATATATATATATATATATATATATATATGTATATACACAATTTAAATTAATTTGTTTGTGTTGCATTGAGCAATATATAGCTGGATGTTGTGACTCTGTTTTTTCAGTAAAGGCTTGTTAAAAAACCTGCATAGCCAGGGATAAGTGGGGGTAGTTCACTTCATTGTTATTCAGTTTCTGTCTTATATAAATGGTACAGTGAATAATTTCCTGTTTAAACTGTGAGCTTTGGCCAGCTAAGTCCTGCATGCAATCAACTGAACGTATAAGTGAAGTTAAGTAAATCTTTATTTGCACTTTTTTCAAATAAAACACTATTTAAATTAATGTGTTTGTGTTGCATTGAGCAATATCTAGCTGGAAGTTGTGACTCTGTTTTTTCAGTTAAGGCTTGTTAAAAAAAACCTGCATAGCCAGTGATAAGTGGGGGTAGTTCACTTCATTGTTATTCAGTTTCTGTCTTATATAAGTGCTACAGTGAATTATTTTCTGCTTAAACTGTGAGCTTTGGCCAGCTAAGACCTGCATGTAATCAACTGAATGTATAAGTGAAGTTAAGTAAATCTTTAACTGCACTTTTTTCGAATAATACACTATTTAAATTAATTTGCTTGTGTTGTATTGAGCAATATCTAGCTAGAAGTTGTGACTCTGTTTTTTCAGTTAAGGCTTGTTAAAAACCTGCATAGCCAGTGATAAGTGGGGGTAGTTCACTTCATTGTTATTCAGTTTCTGTCTTATATAGTGGTACAGTAAATTATTTTCTGCTTAAACTGTGAGCTTTGGCCAGCTAAGACCTGCATGCAATCAAATGAACGTATAAGTGAAGTTACGTAAATCTTTAACTGCACTTTTTTCAAATAATACACTATTTAAATTAATTTGTTTGTGTTGCATTGAGCAATATCTAGCTGGAAGTTGTGACTCTGTTTATTCAGTTAAGGTTTGTTAAAAAACCTGCATAGCCAGTGATAAGTGGGGGTAGTTCACTTCATTGTTATTCAGTTTCTGTCTTATGTAAGTGGTACAGTGAATTATTTTCTGCTTAAACTGTGAGCTTTGGCCAGCTAAGACTTGCATGCAATCAACTGAATGTATAAGTGAAGTTAAGTAAATCTTTATCTGCACTTTTTTCAAATAATACACAATTTAAATTAATTTGTTTGTGTTGCATTGTGCAATATCTAGCTGGAAGATGTGACTGTTTTTTTCATTTAAGGTTTGTTAAAAAAACCTGCATAGCCAGTGATAAGTGGGGGTAGTTCACTTCATTGTTATTCAGTTTCTGTCTTATGTAAGTGGTACAATGAATTATTTTCTGTTTAAACTCTGAGCGTTGGCCAGCTAAGACCTGCATGCAATCAACTGAACGTATAAGTGAAGTTAAGTAAAACTTTATCTGCACTTTTTTCAAATAATACACAATTTAAATTAATGTTGCATTGAGCAATATCTAGCTGGAAGTTGTGACTCTGTTTTTTCAGTAGGTCCCCACCCATCATCCCTGTTTTTGTTTTGGTGTTAATCTTGGTGGCTTTGAAACTGCCCGCCCGTCTTGTAAATTTGCACTTGGATACTCCACCAGGGCCCATCTCATTTGCTCACTCAAAAAAAAAATGTTCTTTTTATCTGCTTTTGCTATATTTGTGTTTCTTCCTACTTTATTTTGCTTTTGCGTCATCTTAAAAGTACTCAATTGTATTTATTACTGCTAGGTGTAACTCATTCTAAGCCTTTTAGTTTAAGCACTTGGGCTTCAGACCAGTTGTTTTACATTAAGAAGGTTTGTGGTCTGCACTGTAGTGGCAGAACAGGTAGCTTACATCCTTCTAAGTTGGGAACTGCTATTTGAGGGCTCAGTGTCTGTTATTCTAAATGTGTATTAGTTCTGGTTTAAGCACTTTGGCTTCAGGCCAGTTATTTTACATTAAGAGGGTTTGTGGTCTGCACTCTTGTGGGAGGAGAGGCTGGACTCTGCCCTTCTGAGCTGGGAATTTCTGGTTAAAGGCTTATAGTGCCTGCATATTTGAACTGCTTCTTACTGAAATTGGTACACCTTGTTTGCTGTAGTATAGACTAGATCCAGGCCTTCTGAATCTAGCTTTGTTTGTATAACTTGAGCACTAATCCAGGAATTCTTTAAAGTATTCAATTGTATTTATTACTGCTTGGTAGTAACTTGATTAAAGTGTAGCTATCATTCTAAGTCTTTTGGATTAAGCACTTGGGCTTCAGACCAGTTGTTTTACATTAGGAAGGTTTGTGGCCTGCACTGTGGTGGCAGGACAGGTAGCTTACATCCTTCTAAGTTGGGAAATGCTGATTGAGGGCTCAGTGTCTGTTATTCTAAAAGAGTATTAGTTCTGGTTTAAGCACTTGGGCTTCAGGCCAGTTATTTTACATTAAGAAGGTTTGTGATCTGCACTCTTGTGGGAGGAGAGGCTGGGCTCTGCCCTTCTGAGCTGGGAATTTCTGGTTAAAGGCTTATAGTGCTTGCATATTTGAACTGTTTCTTATTGAAATTGGTACACCTTGTTTGCTGTAGCATAGACTAGATCCAGGCCTGCTGAATCTAGCTTTGTTTGCATGCTTGTTGTTTGTTTGCTTGTTATTTCCCTGAAACGCTAATTCCACCTAAAATGTGGCTTTTCAGTGCTTCTGTGGATCCCTAGTGATATCTGCATTGCTTACTGTACTTATTTCCTTGTTTCACTTGAAAAAAAGTTACTGTTTGTTGTTTTTGCATTTAAGTTACCTGTAACACAGTTGCAGGCTACACACTCAAGTGTGCTAGCCTCCTCTGTGTATTTAAAGTAATTTAAGCTCTGCATTTCTGTTTCTAAAAAAAAAAATAAAAAAAAAATAAAAAAATTCCTTGTTTTTCCCACTTTTCTGAACTAGTCTAGTCCAGTTTTCAGGTTTTGCTGAATGCAGAACTGAGGTAAAGGTTCCTGTGTTGCCCATATCATACTTGGATAGCTAGGTGGCTTCCTTGTTCACTGTGAGAGAGGGAACTCTGAGCAGCCTATCTGTCTCTGTAGGAGTGGTCCCAGCCCATCAACTTGTAGCTCATTTGCCATTTTTGGCTAATTTCTATCCTTTTTGATCTCCCTGGTATAAAAACCGCTTAGCGCAGTTTTGCACTTGTATACAGCTCAGCAGCATCCTAGTGGTGCCCCGCAGGGTCCTACAAGTGGCCGAGAGACAAAAGAGAGACTTTGGACTTGTTTAAGTATTGTTTTTGCTTGTTGTTTCCCTGAAAAGCTAGTTCCGCCTAAAACATGGCTTTTCAGCGCTTCTGTGGATCCCTAGTGATATCTGCATTGCTTACTGTACTTATTTGTTTGTTGCACTTGAAAAAAAGTTACTGTTTGTCATTTTTGCATTTAAGTTACCGGTAACACAGTTGCAGGCTACACACTCAAGTACGCTAGCCTCCTCCATGTATTTAAAGTAATTTAAGCTCTGCATTTCTGTTGTTTCTTAAAAAAATAAATAAATAAATAAAACACAAACAAATTCCTTGTTTTCTGCCTTTCTGAACTAGTCTCGTCCAGCTTTCAGGCTTTGCTGAATCCAGGACTGTGGTAAAGGTTCCTGTTTTGTCCATATCATACCTGGATAATTAGGTGGCTTCCTTGTTCACTGTGAGAGATGGAACTCTGAACAGCCTATCTGTCCCTGTAGGAGAGGTCCCAGCCCAGCAACGTGTAGCTCATTGGCCATTTTGGGCTAATTTCTATCCTTTTTGATCTCCCTGGTATAAAAACCGCTTAGTGCAGTTTTGCACTTGTATACAGCTCAGCAAGCTCCTCGTGGTGCCCTGCAGAGTCCTACATGCGGCCGAGAGACAAAAGAGAGACTTTGGTCTTGAGTAAGTATTGTTTTTGCTTGTTGTTTTCCTGAAATGCCAATTCTGCCTAAAACACGGCTTTTCAGCGCTTCTGTGGACCCCTAGTGATTGCTTGCTGTACTTATTTCTTTGTTGCACTTGAAAAAAGTTGTTGTTTGTCGTTTTTGCATTTAAGTTACCTGTAACAGAGTCGCAGGCTACACACTCAAGTGCGCTAGCCTCCTCTGTGTATTTAAAGGAATTTAAGGTCTGCATTTCTGTTGTTTTTGAAAACAAAAAAAAACACAAAAAATTCCTTGTTTTCCTGCCTTTCTGAACTAGTCTAGTCCAGTTTTCAGGTTTTGCTGACTCCAGGACTGTGGTAAAGGCTCCTGTCTTGCCCATATCATACTTGGATAATTAAGTGAACCGAAAACCACAAAGGAAGGCTTCTGCAGGTAGCGATTATAGTAAATCCAATTAGTGAAAATAATCACGATATAGCGACTTTGATGTTAGCACTTTATTGATACACAAGAACTTTCGGGAGGCTTTGTATCCTCCCTTCATCAGACTAAACAACATATACTAGGGTAAATCTCATTTAAATACACACTTAATGACCCTATTAATGACCTCATAAGTGAGGACCTTCCTATTTTTAAAAATACATATTCATTTTAAGCCATCATTAAAACTTGTTTTACATGTGTTAATCAAATGTATATTACACTAACAATCTATTTAATGACATATTGATTGCAACCAGTAATATACTTAAAATGTATAAAAATATTATATAAAAGTATGTACCATTGTATAAAAGTAACAAACTGTATATAAGTAAATAGTGAGGTATCCAAGGGACTACTAATCAGCTATTAGGAAAAGCCTATGATCATATTGTTAACTAAACTATTTAAGTCCTACTAACATAAAAACGCAAGACAGGGCATATTATATAACCCCATTTGGATGTGACTCCAAATAAGAGTAAAAAATACATGTGTTAATTCTGAGTGCGCTAACACAAAGGAACAGGATGTATATGTCTTCATAATGAGCTGTATGTTATATGAAAAATATATGACAATATATATTAGAAACAACCCCCCACATACCCCCCCAACCACACAATATACCTAAATAAATAAGTATTTATTAAAATATTATATTTATGTCAAACAACATATATATAAAGAATGCAAATTGTAATTAATATCTAAAAACAGTCCAAGGCAATAATCAATACAAATTTACAATTCTACATACTATTTTAAATATAGTTTTAAATATTAATTTAAATAAAATAAAATAAAAATTTTTTTAATACGAATTTAACTAAAATTATGATTAAAATTATGAAAGGGGCAGCTTCGTGAAGGGACCATAACAGTGTCGCTTGTTATCTCCTTAATGCCAAATGTTTCAATATACAAGTCAAGGAGATGGACTCATTCAATCCAGGATTAATATGTGCTCCCGTTCTGATTTGCCAAAAGAGCTCCTCCTTCTCTAATTTAATCTGCCAAGGGCCTGAATTTTGATCTGTCGACACTTGTCTTAACGCTAAAAAATAGAACATATGGTCAGGATATTCTATCGCATGACGAGCCAGTGCATTATTTATATCCATCTTAGATACTGCATATAGATGTTCGTATATGCGTTTCCTCAAAACCCTCTCGGTCTTCCCTATATAGAAGGCCGAGCATTTATTACACAAAGCCACATATACCACTGCTCTTGAAGCGCAATTAAAATTGCCCATAATCTTATATTTCTGTTTATTTATTATAGTCTGATGAAGGGAGGATACAAAGCCTCCCGAAAGTTCTTGTGTATCAATAAAGTGCTAACATCAAAGTCGCTATATCGTGATTATTTTCACTAATTGGATTTACTATAATCGCTACCTGCAGAAGCCTTCCTTTGTGGTTTTCGGTTCACTTGGTTTGTTCGGCAGTTTTGGTTTTATTATATACTTGGATAATTAGGTGGCTTCCTTGTTCACTGTGAGAGAGGGAACTCTGAGCAGCCTATCTGTCCCTGTAGGAGTTGTCCCAGCCCACCAACTTGTAGCTCATTGGCCATTTTGGGCTAATTTCTATCCTTTTTGATCTCCCTGGTATAAAAAACGCTTAGCGTAGTTTTGCACGGGTTTGCGCACCGTGCAGCGCTGTTTAGCTGCGGTTAAACTAGTCCGGGCTCCATGAAGTCTGCACTTCAGTTTTTCCCTTGAAACTTGAAACACTTCAACCCAGCACTAGAAATAAGGCAATTTAAGACCGGCACTTACTAAAACTCACTAAAACTAGCACTAGCTTACAGCTTGCACTTCAGCCCTATACTCAGGAAGTATAAGGCTCTTTACTCATCCAATCAGCAATACAGTCCCAGCCATCTATTCAGGCATGTTCAAGGGACAGCTTCAGGTGTACTCTCTGGTCCAGCTGGTGAATCTGGGCATTCTGAGGCAATGTTACAATTGCCTCATGTACACAGACAACCTCCTCCTCCTCCCAACCAACACAAACATATGTGAGAGATGCAGCTACACAGCCAAACTGGAGGCTAAGCTCTCTCAACCCATGACTGGATCAACCAGTCACAAGGAGAAGGGCAACACTAGCACCACATTACCAGACTCACATAGACCAGCCATAGCTGCACCAGAAAACAACTCTCAGAAACACGCAAAAACATACTCAGAGGCTCTAAATAAGTACCTGCCTAAACAACAGAGACCTCCTAAGCATACACCCAAGCAACCCCCACCCCACAACAGAAACCAGGTAACACATACTTCACAACGTCAGTATGCCAAGCAAAACCAGCCCCTAAGGCTAAATAACACACCTAACACATTAGTAATCAGTGATTCTATCGTCAGGCACACAGATGTCCCACTCACTAGACTGAACAAGGAGAAGGTTACCGTAAGCTGCCTGTCGGGTGCCATAATCCGCCACATAACACATGCACTCAGGTCACTCCACAACAAGTACAAATATGACTCTGTCATTGTACATGTTGGCATAAATGACCTGAGATGTACCTCCCTGGATTACATGAAAAGAGACATGGAGGAGCTCTCTGACCATGTAGCCCAGGCTGGTATGACTCTGACTCTGAGTAGCATCCTGCCCTCACCCAAAATGATGCCAGCATACGAAGAAAAAATGATCAGTTTCAACAATTGGTCAAACTACTGGTATCATTCAAAGGGGATCCAGTACTTGTCAGCCTGAGACTACATGCTTGACAAGCCATGTTGCTTTGCCAGAGACAGCTTGCACCTGTCGCCCCTGGGCTTTCGAATACTGGCCAAGTCTCTTGCCGCCCCAATACTGCCTTTTTTAGGCAAGGCTCAAAAGACAAACCTGCCTCCATAAACAACAATAATAAACAAAAACTGAGGGTAATGCTGCTCAATGCCAGAAGTCTAAACCTCAAAATGCATGCACTCAAGGCTCTCCTTAGTATGGAAGAAATCGACGTATGTGCAGTGACAGAAACCTGGTTCAAGGCTCCAGAGAGCACCCCAGCACTACCAAGCTATAACTCCTACCATACCTTTAGGTCCCAAAACCAGGACCAGAACACAAAAGGAGGGGGTGTGTCCATATTCATCAAGAACACCCACACCTCCAGGTTAGTAGCACAGCACGCGGAATCTGAGACCATCCAAGTGCAATTGACAGTGGGTAAATTGATTGTTCAATTTATAACTTGCTACAGATCTGCCACCTTGTCTCAGGACCCTCACGCAACATTCTTGAGAACATTAGAAAGTATGAAGATTCTACCCAACACCATGCTACTGGGTGACTTCAACTATCCAAACATTGACTGGGAAAACTACTCAAGCTCAAACGCCCTAGCCCAATGCTTCCTTGAGTTTATAAACTCAAACGCCCTTGAACAGCTGGTCACCACTCCCACAAGAGGTGACAACATACTGGACCTGGTCATCACCAACATGGGGAACCTATGTTCCACACCTGAGGTAAACTCATCATTGGTAAGATCAGATCACAAACTAATCACACTGGACATCCACATCCCCCCCCCCCACAGTCAAGGAAATCAAGGTAAAGAACTTCTCTAAAGCCAACTTCGCACTCCTCAAGACTGAGGTGGGAAGTTTCAAAGCTCCCAATCAAATGGAAAATGATGACCCAATGGCAGAATCCTTTACAAGTGCATTCTATGCACACCTTAAAGAATGCATGGACCGAGCCATCCCAAGTAAAACCAAGACCAACTCCTCAAAAAAGAGAAAGCCAGTCTGGTGGACCCCAGCCATAAATAAACTTTACAACAGAAGGAGGAAACTCCTGCAAGATAGAACAAAATCCCAAAATAAGAAGGCATTTCCGATTAACATCAGTAAAAAACTGTGCTCCCTCATTAAATCATTCAAGGCCAACTTCGAAAGAAAAATAGCCAATGACTCTAAGGATAACTACAAGGCCTTCTTTAACTATGTGAAGAGTCTAGGGGCAAACTGTCAGATATGCTCCGAGCTAGTGCATAATGGCCATAAATACACTGAACCAACTGACATTGCCAACATCCTGGATGACAAGTTAAGTGCAAACTTCACCCCCCCCCTTCTCCACCAAAGGGCTAGCACCGATCCCAGAAGAATGTGGCGCTCCAGATATCTCAGACACACAAGTAAAGACAGCCCTTGCAAAGGTCAAAAACACAGCATCAATGGGACCAGATGCTATCCCAGGTTGTGTCTTACACGAGCTTCAAAATGAACTAACCCCTCATCTCAAATCACTATTCAAACTCAGCCTCTCTACAGGCTATGTACCCAAAGAATGGCGTACAGCAACAGTCGTACCACTCCACAAAGGTGGTGCCACAACTGACCCTGGGAACTATCGCCCTATAAGCTTGGCTAGCTTGGTCTGCAAAGCCATGGAACGCATTATCATGGAGCTCATTAACAGGGACATTGGGAACCTCCAGACACTGAACCCCACCCAGTATGGCTTTGTTAAAGGCAGATCTTGCCTGCTGAACTTGGTCAACTTCTTCGAAACAGTCACCAAGGCCATAGATGAAGGGAAGGTGGTCCACACAGCATATCTGGACTTCGCTAAGGCGTTTGACACCATCCCACACTTAGGAATCATAGACAAACTCACCAGCTTAAATATCAACCCCCATGTCATGAGATGGGTTGCCAACTGGCTCTCAGACAGAAGCCACATGGTAAGAGTGACAGGCGCCATGACTGACTCTAAACCAGTCACAAGTGGAGTCCCACAGGGCTCAGTCCTGGGACCCCTCCTGTTCGGTATATATTTCTCCGAAGTACAGACAAAGGTGGAGGGACTGTGGCTAACCAAGTTCGCAGATGACTGTAAATTGGGTGCAATAATTACTCTCCAGCTGACACAGACATCCTGCAAAAGGGTCTCACAGAGACAAACACCTGGTGTCAAAGTCACGGCCTCAAGCTAAATGCCAAAAAATGCCTAGTAATCCCATTTGGGAAAAACAAAGTACCTACAAACTACTACATAGATGGGAATCCACTAAGTACAGAAGAAGTAATTAGGGACCTGGGTACCCAAGTAGATAGCATGCTCTCCCATGATAACCGCATAGCCAAAATGGTCAGGAAATCCTTCTGTGTGGCACACCTGATGACAAAGGGTTTCTCATCCAGATTGAAGGAGGTGATTGTGCCCCTTTACTCCTCACTCATTAGGCCAATAATAGAGTACAATGCCCCATTTGGGATGTACCTCACTAGACACCTGCAACAACTAGAAAGACCACAGAAGTACCTCACTAAGAGGATTAAGGGCCTTAAACAATTACCCTATGAAGCACAACTAAAAAGCTCCAGCTCTCCTCAGTCGCTTACCGTCTGCTCAGAGGTGACCTATGCCTGACCTATAGGGCCATGTCAAACCCTGAACTAATGGCCATGCTTCACCTCAAAAACAAAAAAAAAATCCAAAAAATGTTCTGTGCCTCGCTAAAGTCCAACAAAGCAAAGCGATAGAGAAAAATCCAAGAAACACGGCTGGACACTGCTGAAACTTCTGAATCTTCCAAGTTTATTAAAACACCAAAAAGCAGAGTACTAGATGAGCGCTTTCGGGCAACAGCCCTTCATCAGATAAAGCATCAAACTCAGTTAGAATATTTAAAATACACATTGGCCAATGGGGAACTAAAAAAAAAACCTGCCTATTCCTGAGGGCGGGTTTCATGGGAACAACATCATTCAATCCTGGGCTCCTATGTGCCATTAATTCTATAATCCATTTCGATTCAGCTAACTCAGTTAGCTGTTTGATGTCACCCCCTCTATTACACAATTTCACATTAACAATGGCCCTAAACTTAAAATTATGTGCTGGATTCTCATCTAAATGTCTAAACAAGGCATTGTGTGTATCCCTGTTCCTAATGGAAGAGAGATGCTGTAGGATCCTCACCTTAAACATACAGTTAGTCTTGCCTACATAAAAACACGGGCAAGACATGCACTCCGCCAAATAGACAAGATCGGTGGTCCTACATGTAGCCCTAGCCTTCAAGTCAAACAACTTGCCTGTTACTGGATGTCTATATACTGTCCCACTATTAATATAACTGCAAGCCTTACAAATCCCACATGGTACAGTACCCACAGTTACTATAGCATTTCTCCTAGTGGTGATTGTCTTTTCCTTACATAAAAGATCCTTCAAGTTCTTATTTTCTTATATCTGAAATGTGGTCTATCACCTACTATATCCCTCAAATTCGTATCACTGGTTAAAATATTCCAGTTTCTGTGGATGACGTCACAAACATCCTTAATGTTGCTACCATAAGTCAACATTAACCTTAAATCCCCCTGCGTAGTCCTATCTGGTATAATACTATCTTGTGCTCTTGCCTCATTCAACCATGGTTTATATCTATTCCTCCTGTAACCTTTACTACTATCCACTACCTTGTCAACCACTAGGAGAAATGCTATAGTAACTGTGGGTACTGTACCATGTGGGATTTGTAAGGCTTGCAGTCATATTAATAGTGGGACAGTATATAGACATCCAGTAACAGGCAAGTTGTTTGACTTGAAGGCTAGGGCTACATGTAGGACCACCGATCTTGTCTATTTGGCGGAGTGCATGTCTTGCCCTTGTTTTTATGTAGGCAAGACTAACTGTATGTTTAAGGTGAGGATCCTACAGCATCTCTCTTCCATTAGGAACAGGGATACACACAATGCCCTGTTTAGACATTTAGATGAGAATCCAGCACATCATTTTAAGTTTAGGGCCATTGTTAATGTGAAATTGTGTAATAGAGGGGGTGACATCAAACAGCTAACTGAGTTAGCTGAATCGAAATGGATTATAGAATTAATGGCACATAGGAGCCCAGGATTGAATGATGTTGTTCCCATGAAACCCGCCCTCAGGAATAGGCGGGTTTTTTATTAGTTCCCCATTGGCCAATGTGTATTTTAAATATTCTAACTGAGTGTGATGCTTTATCTGATGAAGGGCTGTTGCCAGAAAGCACTCATCTAGTACTCTGCTTTTTGGTGTTTTAATAAACTTGGAAGATTCAGAAGTTTCAGCAGTGTCCAGCCGTGTTTCTTGGATTTTTCACCTCAAAAAAATTAGATCCCTCAGAACTACTTGTTCTAGCGACTTGAACCTATGTACAACAATAAACAGGACATGCTGGAGGGATAGATTCCTATCCCAGCGGCTCCCCTCACTCTTGAATGGAATCACAATCCATATTCGACAGAGCTCCTCTCTGGCCCTCTTCAAGAGAAATCTTGATGAGTGGATGGGTAATCGTAAGTTCTACCCTAGGAGCCCTGCTTATATGAAGGGTAGGTGTGTTTATTTGTGTTGTTGTGTTTGTGTGTGTTTTGTTGGTTTGTTGTAGTGTGGGGAGGAAGGTATATCTATGTTTGTTTGTGTGGTGGATTTAAAAGTCGTGATTTTGAATTTCACGCTCTTGGGTTTTTGACATTATCAATGTTTAGCTTTATAGTCTCAAGATACTGAAATTCGAGATTTCAGTATTTCAAGATTATAAAGTGAATATATATATATATATATATATATATATATATATATATATATATATATATATATATATATATATATATAGAGTGAGAGAGAGAGAGAGAGAGAGAGATAGATGATACTTAGATATAGATATGAGTTTATGTCAGATTTATGAGGCTTCTAAAACTCGAACTTCATAGATTGGGACCATATGTTCGACTTTCTAAAACCTCCAAGCATTATATGGAGATCACAGTACAGTAGGATTTGG
>NC_056729.1:193998089-194080589 GCF_019279795.1 Protopterus annectens | reverse complement strand
ATCACAGAAAAACTGCTAACTGGTTATGCTCGAGAATTATGATTTGGATGAAAAATTGGTACACTACAGTATAACAAGTCAAGGCTGCAGCTAGCAATACAACAGGGGTGGAAATGTCATGCAGAAAGACATGTGAGTCTCAGTAGGAAGAGAAAAAATCATTACCTGAATTCAAGAACAAAACATCGGGCATTTTTTATTCACTGTTGCATTATAAGGAAAATACTGTTAGACAGATACAGGACATTTTGCTAACATGAACAGAAAAAATAAATACATAAAACCGAGCTGTTTTTTCACCACTTGCTTTAATACTGATCTTGTACCTTATCCATTCATCTTGACAGGATAACAGAAATACATTGTGAAACTCTTTTTATACAGGTAAGACCCCTTTAATTAATTATACAACAATTCAATTACAAAATGAAACTGAAATTACAAGCTAAAAATTAAATCATTTTATTGTATATGCCATCTAGTGTAATTAAATAATGACATGAATTAACTGACCTATTAAAAAAAACACTTTATTAGTTTAAACGTTGAGCAATTTCCTGTTTAAAAACATAAATCGGTTTCTAAATTTAAATCTTTAGGGAATAATGTCCTGTAATTAAATATCATTCAGTTCTCTAATTCATTAAGCTTCTTAGCAAAATCACCACCTCTGGGAAGATGAGGTTCAGCTAATCCACTTAAAATAAACAATTACCAGACCCTTAATATTCTTTATGTAAATGCTCAGCTATAGGACTATTTAAATTGCAGTTTCTGATGTCTCCCAAATGTTCTAATTTTCTCTTTATTTCCTTTTGTTTTGTTCAGTTATCTATTTTGCTGTTTGTTTCATTCTACTAACATGCAAGATAAAGCCAAAACTTCTACTGCAGACAGTGGTGAATGGCAACACTCCTTTACATGTCTGTTAATGTTATTTGAAGTAGAAGCAAGAGTTATTAGTTAAAAGTTCCTGGATTACTATGATAGCTCTGGCACATCTGGAAGAATGTGGGAGAAAGTCTGTCAGTATTTAAATAATCTACAAGGTGCTCAAGTCCCTGTCTTTGAGAGAGTGTTTTGTGCCCTTGTGATTTGAGTGTCTGTAGTGTTTCCCAAAAAACAAGGTGATTTCCTGTTTCAGCAGTATAAACTCTGTATTGTATGGTGTCAGTGAGCAGTAAATAATGCCATGCAGTTCAGACAGGTTATTCTGTTGAACATGTACAACTACTGTTAAGGGATATTTGTCCATTTGAGAATACAAATCAAGCAAAAAAAGGTGTAAATTAAAGTATATTCAAAAAACTGTGCAGGATGCCTGAGATTCACATTATTGCCATTCTATTCACATGGAAGCTAAATAAAATGGGTCTTGAAGTGGATTATGGGAAAAAAGACCATTTTACTTTGAAATGTGATGGCCGCTTAATGAGTTTGATAGGTTAAAATAACCAGGGTACAAAGATCTAGTGAAATAACTGAGGTATAAAGGCAACCAAAACATAACAAACAAGAAAAATAGCACTGAGAAAGACAAAAAACAAAACAAAACAAAACAAAAACTAAAAAAAAAAAAAACAAATGCAGCATCAAGAACTGTCTAGTACTGTATTCTGGTTTGATGGTAATAACACCAACATGAATAATTTATATCTGAAGTTTTTGAATAGCACCATACCTCTCAACATACTTGCGCAAGTATTCTTTACAAAGCCAAAAATAACTGGAGGGGGTGGGGGGTAAAATTCAGAACAACCTTTAAATATGACTCTAATTCACTTAAAAATGTAATAGAACAACAAGGTATGCATCAGCACGCATGTTTGAACAATAAGAAGTATAAAACTCTTAATGACTGACATTGTTAACTGTAATAATGACGTATTTACCATAAAATCAAAAAGTATGAGGGACACAACAAGTATATGTAGCAAAATCAGGGATTTCTGTGGAAACTGGGACATCTCCATAGAGGCACAATATTAACTTCTGCTGGTGGCATCATAGCTTACATATATATTGCTTATTCAAATAAAAAAGTACCATAGATTGTGCTTCTTCTTCATCCACCACACCAACATTATAAGGTGCTGAACAAGCAAGTATGATAAATAATTTAGATGGTAGTACCTTGAGCCTAGTTCAACAGATCCAATAATAAAATCTAATTGCTATTCACAATACCAGGATATATACTCCACTGTGCTGCTGATGAAGGTAATAATAGGATTTTCTCAGCATGGAAAAGCTTAAATGAAAAACTTTTTTTTTACTTTATGTCAGTTGATTACATCTTTAATGATGCCTAAGGCATATGTGAGCAGATGTGCTAGTAACTGAAACTGTAGACTAAAATGGAATGATTGCTATTCCTTTTAGTCCCTTTGAGAATGTTTAAAACCTGAAGGTAAAATCTCTGGGCCAAAATTACAGTGAACGATCATCAGTAGACAAGCATATCAATCATTTTTAGGAAGCTGTGTTTTCATTTAGTTATCAATCCATCCTGGCCTCAGTAAGCAGCAATGATAGTAGATCTATAACCTTTAAAACTTCTCATGATGTGCTCATGTATTCACCTGTTGAGCACAAGAAATAAATGCTTAAGTCAATAAACAGACTTCAGTTCAAAATTCAGAATATTTGTTCAGCTCATTGCATATGTATAAATTACCACACTGAATAAAGATTTTAAATCAGAAAGTGTCTAATTGATATTTAAATTAAATCTTCAGCATGGGGTAGTTCTATCTGTAATAAGTCTTAGCTGGAGATCCAAATTAAATAAACAAGCTCTGTGTGCACCATTTGTATCAATGTAACAAACTTTTCATAAAACACCACATTCATCTTCAGAGCAAAGGTTTTAATTATAGTTAGCAATCCAACTTAAGATTCAAGGCATCTGAACGCTGTGTTCCTTTTAACAGTTATAAAATAGTACAACAACTCTTTATCTATTAATTTGCTCATCTACAGAGTGAATATTCAAGCTACAATAGTGAATATAATGAAAAATTAGAAATACATATGTAAACATAATGTATCTGTAGTGCTGAATATATGCTGAAGCACTGGATTTTTAATATAAAAAAGAATGGATACAAACATTTTGTGCATACCAATCATCTATATATAATGGGTCATATTTTGTCTTCAAATTCTTAGTGTGCATATGCACAAAAACAACTAATTTTATTCATTCTTGGCTGATAATTTTTAAGGATTGTATTGATAAGGTGACATGATTTGCATGCTCAGAGTGCCTTTTGTTTTAAACAGTTACATTCTAATACAAATATAAGATGAGAAATTTCAATGTAGAATACTTATTATGAATCCCACTGTTTTTAAACAGAAACATTTGACATTAGGAGGAAAAAGGTCATAAATCAGAAGCACACAACTAAGCAATGCAGTTTAATGTATACAATGCACTTAATAGTCTCTATATTGCAGCTCAACTGAATAAAAACAATTTATTATTACAAATTTGAAAGCAAGTTTATTACTAAACTCTGATAACAGTTATCTACACTAAGCGAATTTCCTTACCTGGTTTACCATCCCAGTACAGGACTAATTAACTTAGATTTGTGCTATCACATTTTGATTTGTCAAACATTTATTGTCAGAGCAAAAAAAAATGTTATTATTGTATTTAGAATGGACTAATGAGGTTTGGTAACAAATCAATTTGTCCAGGGACATCTTCAGAGTGGAGAGGTGGTTAGAAAAATATAGTAGTGGGAATTAAGAGGGTAGGGGGACGAAAGAGTTAAATGGGAATGAGGAATGATTGGGAGGAAATGATGTCATGGGAGGGAGGGGCTTAAGGGGTTTATGCATGTGTAACTGGGTAAAGAATCACATTTTGACATGAACTTGTTACAGTGCAGGTTTATGTCCAAGATGAACTGACCAGGATCAGGTAGGCCTTGGATTAATAATTATGTGCATGGAAGAGGTGGGTATGGTTTATTAGCAAATTTTTAAAATAGTTAAATTCTGCTCTGCTAGTTGCTTGTTGAGGATTAAAGCATGTAGGGGGTAGTTGGAGTTAAATGGGAATGAGGGATGATTGCGAGGAAATTATGTCAGGAGAGGGAGGGGCTTAAGGGGTTTATGCATGTGTAACTGGGTAAGGAATTACATTTTGGCATGAACTTGTTACAGTGCAGGTTTATTTCCAAGATGAACTGACCAGGATTAAGTAGGCCTTGGATTAATAATTATGTACATGGAAGAGGTGGGTATGGTTTATTAACAATTTTTTAAAATAGTTAAATCCTGCTCTGCTAGTTGCTTGTTGAGGATTAAAGCATGTGGGGGGTAGTTGGATACTTTGAGCAGTGGAGCTTGTAATTTAGGTTCATAGGTTCATAGGTAGGTACTGGGCTATCTGCACAAAGGCATATATTATCCCAGCCACGTTGTGCAGTATTCACCACCCCTTTGGTTAGTTCCCTAGGCCCTTGATCTAGCAGTTAGTACCCTTGGCCCCTATCTAGTAGAGCTGTTGGTATGATCCCTGGTGTGAACTTTCTGTTACCCATCCACTCGTCAAGGTTCCTCTTGAAGAGTGATAGTGAGGGGCTCTGTCTTATGTAGATCGGGACCTTGTTCCATAGCAAGAGAAGTCTTTGCGAAGGGAATCTATCTCTCCAGCATGTTCTATTCATTGTTGTGCTGAGGTTTATATCCCTAGAGCGTGTAGCTCGAGTAGAATTGGTTTTGCTAAGATGGCGCATGTTCAACAGTTCTGGGTTGGACATGGCTCTGTATGTTAGACAGAGATCACCTCTGTGAAGGCGGTATGCAACAGAGAAAAGCCTTAGTTTTTTTAATCGTGCTGCATAGGGCAACTGTTTGAGGCCAGTAATCCTCTTAGTGACGTACCTCTGTGGTCTCTCTCCAGCTGCTGGAGATGCCTGGCCAGGTACATTCCAATTGGTGCATTGGCAGTTTTGTTGTGGGAAGGAGCTCTGTAATAAAAAAAAGTAAATAAATAAAGTAATAATGATAATATGGAATTATACAGATTTATAAAAAAGGGGAAACAAGAAAGGAAATGATGAAGCAGTATGGATTAGTGAGGGTATCTAGGTAATAACTGACTTACTTGTTCTGAAGAGGTTATCAGTTAGCTGGATGGTAGGACCATAGTAGGTCTTTATCCCTCTAGTATGCAGCCCGATCCTTATTTTCTGACCCTCTTTCTTGACAAAGTAATTATTAGTGGTGGTAGGATTCCACAGCATTTTCTGTGCTAGTTTGGTTCAAGATAGACCACAAAGGCCTTTTCCTGGGTCAAAAGTTATTTTGTCAACAGGTGCCCCTGCGCATGCCTGGTACAGTGGGTAGTGTGCTTTTCAACAGTTCAGATTTTCACAGAAAGGGATTGGTGTAATGCTTAAGGGGTTAACACACTGATAAATCATTCTGGGTGAGTGCTGTGGATACAGAAATGGAATCCTTTTGGAGGTATTCCACAGATTTGGGTCTAACTGCATAAAGTTTTGTTTTTTCAGTTAGTGAGTGGCAGGTCTTGTGGGTGAGGTTTTAAAAAAATAAATAAATAAAATAGATCGTTAATAATGGCAGATGTTAGAGTTTCAGATTGCAGATCCTTTGTGGAATTCAAGCCGACACAAAGCCAATTACTCCAGCTGCTTGTTTGTTTGGTGTTAGCATACTGCTAAATGTCCCAGCATTGATCTTTGGTGCCACTTATCGCTGTGGTGAGTGACAGCCATGGATCACATAGAGTGATGGCTGAGGGAGCTTTTCTGTTTGGGTGGCAGTGGGTGTGAGTGTCTCTCTCCTGACCATATTTTTGAACAGTCCAGAGTTTGCCTCGTGTGTTTCCTCTGCTCCTTGTGGAGCCCGTGGTTGTCTGGCAATAGGATTGGGCTTGCAGGCATGGGGAGTTGATGTGGTTTGTGGGTGGCTTCATGCAGCGTGGTGTCTAGCTTTCTGGTCACTTTCTGGTTTGGCCACAGTGATCAGAGTCTATCCCTGTTGCTGGACATTTGCCCCAGTTTTGTTAGTTTTGTTTTTTTTTTTTTTGTTAGGACTGAAGTTGTGGGGTCGGGTCATGTGTTTCTCTGGTTGTGCATGCATTTGAGTTTCAGTCTTCATGTAATTGGTGAATGTATGTTTCAGCTCCTGTTCCTTGGCAGCTTATTAATTTATGGGATCAGTGTTTGGGATATGGCTCTAGTTGGGCCTTTTGTTCTCCTGTTTCTAGATTTTATCAGGCTTCTTGCATTGAAGAGTTATGTGATGTGGTTGCTGAAACTAGTTGGTAGGTCATTTGGGGGTGGAACTGGAGGGTGGTGGGTCATGACTCTTAGCTGTACAAATTTTCCCAGAGTGTCCAGATTTTGCCTAATGCGTTCGGTCTGTTTTTCATGGAGATGTGGTTCTTTGACAAATTGGTGACAAATCAATGAAGACTGAAACTGGAAAGTTATGTTTGCTCTGTTCCTCATTCTGTTTGATGCCCTGTGGTTAATCTCATGTCCATGCCTTCCAGCTGTACAGAGTTTCACAGAATGGCCACAGTTTTGCTTCTTTTTTTTTGGTAGTGTTGTGGCTTGTGGCATGTTGATGGCAAACATTTGGGGAATGTAGCTAGAAAATGATGGGCATTTGAGTTTTGAACTTCAAGCTATGTGGGCAGATCATGTTAATGCACAGCCTGTTGCTATGTTAACTTTCTAGTTTTGTGGAGGCAATGTTTTTCTTTTCTCTCTCAGTCTTTATCCAATTTTTGGTTGCAGCTGTGTCCGGATTATGCACTAAGAGGTTGGTTGAAGGTTTGCTTGTGGCTGTCTGGATTTTTGGTAAGTGGCTTGATGTTGGACTTTATGGCTTGGGGGCTGCATTGGTTCTTGGGAGCTTTCTTGCAGGCTTTGTGATTCCCCTGACTGATGGCTATTGGTCACGCATGCCCATAGCACAAGTGGAGACTGAAGGGGAGGGGACAGATTAGAGCATACTTCTCCCTGCCCAGAAGCCACTGGCAAAATAATTTCCTTTTCAGAAGCAACCCTGGATCACTGTCTGGTTTACTGACTCTCTCTCAGATTTATACAGTGAGGAACTGAAGGTGGAAGGGAGCAAACCCTGTAGCCTGGACACAAACATTTTGTGCTCTCTTTGTACATTATTGGATATTTTTAGAAGTTAAACTGAGGAACACTGCTACATTACTCCATTCTTTCTGTGGCCTTTGTCCTACTCTTATTTATCTTTGCTCACAGGTTTTGCTCTAAGAGGCAGAGAGGTATGGTTCACACACACATTTACTGCTAGTTACAATATGCAGACATTGCTGTTGTCCAGAAGTTGCACCATGGACAGAATTTTACCTCATAATTTAGGTCCACTCTACAAACTTTGCAGGGTTCTCAATGTTGAGTCCCCAGACCTGATAGCTAGTTTAATTCAGACAGTAAGGGGTAGATAGAGTGATAAGTTTGCTTCATAGACATAAGGTAAAGGACTTCATTCCCATTGTCAGTTAGGCATTATTGGGGGGCCTTAGACCCCACAGGTATGAAGGGATTGAATTGATAAGCACAATACCTTTAGGAATGCTGCCATTTGTAATTTGGAATAAATGATAAATAGGTGGACCTCTTTCTAATGGCTCATTAACAACTTTAACTACAAGGCTTATAGGACAGTTAACAGGTGATTAGTTTATTTATAGAATAAGCCTTTTAATGAAATAATGATTCAGTTTGAACATGAACTGTTATGACCATAAATGATGAATGTTTCTCAGGATGCAGTGCACATGGGAGGTATGGGTATGCTATGGAGGTATTTCACTTGTTGTTTTAGGCATCTTAACTGTCATTATTGTGTGCATGTTGGGTTACAGACACTTATAGAACAAAGCATAGAAGTGAAGCTGCCAAGGTTGTACTCTCTTGGGGAAGGGGGCTGCAGACCTATAGTGGCTGTGTAATTGATGAACAGGCTAGGACCCTGGCAGCACTTAATGTTGTCATTAAGAAGTTTTGGTTATGTGTGTGCCAATAATTTACAGTTTTCCTTTCTTTTGCAGGTGGGGAAGCACAGAGTGGACATCAGTTGGCGACCTAAAGGTAGTGGGCTCAAAAGGAGATGGAAGCTGTTGCATTGGATGTCCCAGTTGCTGGAGTGGGGCACAGTGAGGTCACAGATGGGAGAGTGTAGAGTGAGCAACAGTCAGTGGCCTGAAGAAAGTTGTTTTGAAAGGTAATGGATCCGGCTAGGGTGGATGTTTTGGTTGCTGGAATGGCAGAAAAAGAGGTAGCAGGTAATCTTACTTATTCAGTGCTCATTAAGGCATGTTTGAGTTGGTGTAGTTTGGGGTAGTGTGGAGGCAAGTGAGGAAGAGATATGTTGGGGCAGGGTAAGGCATGGCTGAGGATTGTTTAGGGGGAGTCTGGGGTTCCCACAGGTGGGGTGGAGTCACAACATTCATAGGATCATAGGAAGTTACTAGGCTACTGGCTCTAGGGCTCTCACAAGCTAGCCAAGTTCAACACATTTCTACATACAGCACCTATTGCCCTTGTCCAAGGGGATATGGGTTGAACCCCTGGGGTGCATTTACGGTTACCATTCCATTTGTTCAAACTGTGTTTGATGAGGGCCAATGAGGTTTTCTGTTTGACAGGAACTGGGACTTTGTTCCAAAAGGGCTGTATCTTCTGGGAGACAGCTCTGTTCTCCAAGCAGGTTCTACTAATGTCACATAACATGTTAAGCTCTCTGAGCGTGTAACACCTTTACCATTTGATTTGTGCCTTGGGCTGATAGGAGGTGGTTTGGTATATGTATGACTTGAGTAGGTAGGGTTTGATGGAGCATTGTAGGTATGCAGGTTTTGGGGGATATATGAAGACCTGGGTGCTTTGTGAGCTATGCAGAAGTTAGAAGCCTTAAGCAAGGTATTGTTTTGGGATTCTTGGCAGATGTAGGCCATGTGTTATTTCCTTACCAGATGCAAAGGTAACACATGGAAAGAAAAGCTTTGAGAGGAAAGCCAAGGATTAAGGATGTTCTCTTGAATTTGCATGTCAGCCAGTTTACTCGGGTCATTCATGGGTGAGAGTTAATAAGTTAGTGCATTGATTTTACCATTGTGATGCCTTTTGGTGTATTTTGGTGGGATGGTCTTTTGACTAATGGATGGGTTGTTTATGGGGATTTGTATTTGTTTACAAATGTGGCCAGGAGATTTTGGGTTGGAGGGCATGATTTGGGGGTTGGTTTGTGGCTTGTTGGATGGGAGGAAGGCAGGATGATTTCGGGATGTTGAATATTTGTAGTTTCAGTTTGTTTAATCTGGCATAGGAGGTTTAGCAGGATTTTGGGGGGATTAGGGTTCATTTTCATCTGTTTAATATGGCAGTGGTATGGGTTGTGTTCATTCTGCTAGATGAGGTGTGTCAGGTGGCATTAGGGTTAAAGGATTGCTGCAGGCATTTGGGACACATTTTATAAGCAAGGCATATGGTAGGGCATTGTATGACTGGGTAAATATGTGTTGAAGCTGCCTGTGGGAAGGAGTTCAGTTGGAAATATTTAGTTATCTGTCAGGCATGGGAACAAGGTAAGGCAGTTCAGTTGGTCAAGGAGGATTTAGCTGTGACTAGTATAGTTGCACAGGTGACAGGCCCATGTGAACTTATTAAATCTGGTCGGGGGTTCATTGGTTTGAAGGGATGGTGTAGATTTGATAGTGTGAAGATTGATAGAAATTGGCTATTAACAAGATAGGTTTTGTTGTGAGGGTTGGTGTTGGTAAATGGAAGTTCGCTGAGCTACATTTCATGTGGCATTTATTTTATGGATGTATTGAAGTCATTCAGAAGGTGGTTTGTTGGTCCCAAATGTTATGATGGTCATTAAATGTTTTCTTGCTTATAATGGACAGTGTGATGGCAAGACTGCTATTAAATTGATTTTTGAAAGGAAATATCATTTTGGTCATTATAGTATACACTGGGTGGTTAAATAGGGCTGCAGATGGGCATGATGGTATGCAATTGCCCTTGCATGGTTTCACATGGCATTGGGTTTAGTGTTCTGGTTGTACATTTGGCAGGTAATGGCCTGGGAATCATTACAAGCTACTACTGGTAGTAGTAGTAGTAGTAGCAGTAGTAGTAGTAGTATATGTAGTACTAGTAGTAGTAGTAGTAGTAGTAGTAGTAGTATATGTAGTACTAGTAGTAGTAGTAGTAGTAGTATATGTAGTAGTAGTAGTAGTAGTAGTAGTAGTAGTAGCAGTAGTAGTATATGTAGTACTAGTAGTAGTAGTAGTAGTAGTAGTAGCAGTAGTAGCAGTAGTAGCAGTAGTAGTAGCAATAGTAGTAGTAGTAGTAGTACTGGTAGTTAGCATAAGTGAGAATTTAGCCACAGAGAAGCAATAATATGTCACAGTTCACAAAGCACATCAGACAACGTCCCTTGAACGTCTTTTATTAACAGTCAATCTGACTGTTAATAAAAGACGTTCAAGGGACGTTGTCCGATGTGCTTTGTGAACTGTTACAGCATTGAGCATCAAGGAAGGACGTATTATTGCTTCTCTGTGGCTGGATTCTTTTGATTTTGTTTTTGGTTGTTGTGTACCTTTTGGATTATAAGTGAGAATTTAGTTAATGTACAGTGGTTATAAAAGGTTCTGGTTATTACTTTAGCATTGAAGAGGGATTATTCATTTAATTTCAGCCATTTCGGCAAGTCGCTACTTTAGCTACTTATGTGATAGGGCTTTGGGAGGTGCTAACATGGATCCAGTTTGTTAGAAAGGATGGAGTATACAGACTGATGTTTGGTTTAATGCCTTTTAATAAGGAGTTAGGTCATTGGAAGTTTGGTAGGGGGAGAAGCCTGGTCAGGCTGGTGGGTGGAGAAGAGGGCCAGGCTTGCCCTCTTCTGTTCCCTCTCTGGTGTTGTATGTTCATTTCAATGAGATGGGAAAGGAAAGTGAGCAGATGGACGCTGCTTGATAAGTAAAATAAATTGAGCGAATGTAAAGACACTGCTTATTTGGTTGGACATGTAATTCAATAAATGGTAAATGAAGTGAGTGATGGGACTCTTTCATAAGTAAAGTAAGTGAGTGGAGGTTGGACACCGCTTACTGAGTCAGGATGAGTGAGGTCACACTGTCCTGGTTAACATTACATGGATGTTTATGCTGTGATTGATATCAACTATACTATGTTTCTGTTGTAAATAATAAATATTGGTTAACAAAGTTATGTTTATAGAAGTTTAATAAAGGTTGTCAAATGTCATTTGATATGATGTGTTTATTGAAGGGGACTGGGACAAAAGAAAACAATTGAAAAGATGCAGTGTTTGGTTATAGGTTGCCTCCTAACCATGCCAAAGCCTTACTTTTATCTTCTACATTGAACTGTTTGCAGAATCCTCACTTCTTGTGGCATTACTAGAATTACAACGTCTTCCAAAAGTAGAAATTTAGATTAATTTGCATAATTGGCGAATAGTTTCCAGGAGTGCATCTCTAGTAACTAACTATGAACTATGAATCTGTGTTGTTTAAAACAACCAGTATAGAGGAGAGTTTATCAGCATTAGAAACTAGCAGAATAAGGATCAATTAGCCCTAGTTAAGGTAGAAGATGGCAGATTTTAGAAATACTCTTAACTGAAATGTTATGTTATTCAGAGCTGTAGCATATATATAAGATTCAAGGTTTAGTAGCTTGATTTGCATGGTCTCTTAAAAGGCATTTTCAACTAGACCCACGGATGAACTTGATTAAAGTTACACTTAAAATCAGAACAGTAATTCTCATTTTCTTGCGTTTATTAATATACGTGCATCTGTGATTCACATTTTTTAAGTAAAATTAATTAGCCTAAGATCTATACACCTCTTTCTGCTTGGCATGCATCCCTACTCCAGTAGAAAATAAAAGATAATTGCAACGTTTCTGTCCTATAACAATTTCAATCCGCATGAACCATAAACCGAATAAGATGAGATAAGAGATTTTCCTTGAGGAAGGAAATGCTTAACAAGACTATGGACAATGTTTGCCTTTGATTTGTGATTACATTAGCTCATACCAAAAATATGAGTTTTAAATGAAAGCAGGTTTGAACCATTTTATTAATAGCAATTTTGTACATATTAAATAAATCCCACAGAAAGAATGTGTAATAGGATAAATGTTTAGATTTACATTTCATCCCTTTTGCCCTAAAAAATGTTTGAGCTACTAGATCTTGAGTCTTTCTTGATACTTAAGATATTTATTGTAAGATTTGCAAAATGAAACACTGAATGGTATTAATAACTGAATAAGACTTTTGTTTATGGGGGATAAATACATAATATTTTCTGAAAGAGATACATTTTGCACACTTAAAAGTGAAATCCACCTTTGAGAGCATTGTTTCTAAAAGTAAAATTATTAGCATTGATTCCCATATCATTAAAATGATTGGGTTGAGAAAAAAGAATATTTAACAAAGAAACAATATCTAGGATAAACCTCAGTCAACTGAAAATTATCCACTAAAACAAAAACACAACTGAAAACCAATGAATGAAGTTTATTATACCAACTTACCAGTGCTTTATCAAGTTTGCATGAAATCCAATGAACACACATTCGATATAAAAATGAAGGAATTGCATGATAACAGTAACTAACAAATCAAACACCTCTCATTTCAAAATTGGTTTAAGACTATAGGAATCATTTATTCCTGGAAACACAGTAGCATTATCTAATAATCCGCTTATACAGTATTCAATGGATTCCGTATGAACCATAGTATCACCAACCTTTTCATTGTCAAAAAAATCCTGCAGCTTTCTGGACATTTATATTTTTCTATGCTGTCTCTCCCACCCATGTCTCTATTTTCTTATGGCATTCACTACAACATGATTTCTAGCATGGGGAGTTACACTAGCTATAGGGGTTTGGATCCATCTGTCCACAGGTGGCTGCATCTGAACCACTAAAGGCAGCACAGGCACCCGGCACATCTGAGTCACAACCTGGCAGTGTTACTATCACAATTACTACATTACCTGCAGCACCTTTGCTCTGGGGGCTGGTGTACTGATATCGACTAGGAATAGTGCCAGTGAAGGTGGCAACTATGTCAGTTGACAAGAGCTGATAGGGCTGTTGGAAAAGATCATGGACAGGGGCCCTGGTGACCACATAAGCCAGATGGAATGGATCCTGGAGGGAATATTCAAATTGCTGCACCATTTGGCACTGTCCAAAGTGTCTTTGACAGGAGAGAGTAGTGACAGTTAAGCAGGAGAGGACTAGATTCCCACCATATTCATACTTAAAGTGGATAGGCATGCAATTCAAATGTCCCATATCTATCCTGAATCATTGTGTCCATCAGCTTCTTCTATCTATTACCATCTCTGTCTGTCATGTATGCCTGCACTTGCTACCTAACTTACATACCTGTCCCTTTTACCCCTAATGAACCTCACCAACATTGCTCTCAAAAAAAAAAAAAGAAATGAAATGAAATGAGCAACTGTCCCTCAAAAAAATTATCCAACATATGTAGCTCTGCATTTCACATATGGGTATGACACACTTGACTTGGGCCAACTGGCCAAAAAATATTATAAAGTTGTTCTCACGCATCCATTATGTTGTCACTATCCAAACTTTCCACATTATTTGCACATATACAATGTTATCTTGTGAGGGACTGGATAGATATGGTGCTCTACACTATCATCCAGCATATTCTTTTATTCTTCCCCCAGTGTCCTACCCTCTGCTTGGTCACCATTTTCACCACTGTCCATTTAACCCCATTTCACACCTTTAATCTAGTCATGGCCAAACATTGCCCTTAAAATGAATTTTCTATTTCTGTCCCCAGCATTTGCATGATGGTTGTTATCACACTGTAATGCTAAGTGACAGTAAATTACACCTCACATACTTTACCAAAAACTGATAGATTTTACCTTGGACACATTCATATGGTGCTCGTCATACTACTGTGCCTATCCTTGCTATGTGTCATACAACAATACTAATATCAATACGAGGAGACAGACATTATTATATGCATAATGGGCTCCATTCAGTTAGCAATGCCACTTGTCACACACATGAATCCAATGTGTTAACTCCAGTGCTATGTGTACATGATTTTAATGAATCCCCATAGTATGTGTGCCTATGTCTTAAGTGCTAATTTAACAAAGGTATTTAAAAACTGTGTAATATTATTTCTAGAACCGCTACCGAGTTCTGAATAATATACTTTAGAAAAAGTCCCAGAAGGTGGACAAGATGTTGGCTAGTGAAGCCTAATGTGTGGCTATTTGATACCTTTAACTATCATGTAAAAATTGATAGAAAAGTTTTGAATCTGCTGTAATTTGTTTATTAGAAGCATGTCATCGTTAATACATGACTGTAACCAAAGATATTGCAACTACATCCATCATTTTCTAAGTAACTTAAAAGTTAGAAACATAGCAGCAATTATTATATTCCATGAGTTTGTAAGGATGAGTTATTAAATTCAGAGTTATTTTTGTTTTGCCTCAATATACTAATATGCCACACCTCCATGCATTATTGTGCATTAATCCACATTGGTGGTAACCATTGGCAGTTACAGTTGCAAAACTTCAGTAGATATCTTTTCCCTTAGTAGCTGCCTTTGATCAAGCAGAGAAGTCCTTAAATTGTGCTCAGTTGTTCAGAGAGCACCTCAGCTGCACATTCGCCCCTTAAACAGTCCCAAAATCACCAAATCTACAATAGTCTCATACCATTGAGTGAACCCCACTAGTATACCCTTTTTAGAGCACCTCATTAGTGTTAACCCAGTTTAGAGCATCCAGTTATACCACACCCCTGCACTTTCTCTTTCCACTGTGAAAACAGTATTTAACCTAGCATTATGGATGGTCAGTTTCCATCCATTTCTTCTACCAGCCTGATTGACATGGATATCCTGAGGCAGTATAGCAACTACCTCATGTACACTGACAACCCTCTACTCCTAAATCACCCAAGTACAATTTGTGAGAGATGTATCTACACTACGGATATGGAATCCTTGCTCTCTCAGACACAACAGTAACACTGAACAGGTTGTCAGCTCACATACTACACCTCCTATGCAAGCCATGTACTTAACACATAAACCACCATATGCGGAGGTATGAATCAGAAACCTGATAAACACATGACACCTTCCAAACACAAACATACTACACCTAATATAGCACCCACAGTACTCAATACATATAAAAACGGAAGCATCGATGTCTCAACAAATAAGCCCCTAAGGCACATCTAAACCAAATTTTTATTCGTAGGTGACTCCATTGTGACACACACAGACTTACCAGGCTGGACAAGGAGAAGGTTATGGTCAGCTGTCTATCAGATGCCAGGATCCATCAGATCACATATGCACTCAAGTCTCTCAACAACAAGTACCGTTATGTTGCCATTATAGTTCATGTTGGTTTGAACGACTTCATAGGTTCATAGGTGTTTACTAGGCTAACGACCATAAGGGCCTTTTTAAGCCTAGTCATGCATCCCAAATCTCTGACAAGTTATGATACCCTAAACAAGTGTAAGCATGGGCCTGATAAATGAACCGTTTACAGGTTACCTGTTTGCATCAAAAACATAGGTGCCAAACCAGGGATGAATTTCCAGTTTCCCATTCAATTGTCCAAGTTGGACTTGAATTGGATTAGGGAGGAACTCTGCTTCACATGGATGGGGAGCTTGTTCCAAAGGAGGGGTAGTCTCAGGGATATATACCTATCTCTCCAGCATGTTATATTTATATCACAGGTAAGGTTTAAGTCTTTAGAACAGGTAATTCTGGTACTGTTTGTTTTGTGGATATGCAGGAGTTCCATCAGAGTGGGGTTTGACAATGCCCTGTATGCCAGGCATAAGATCTCCCCTCAAAAGCCTGTAGGAGACAGAATACAGGGATAGGGCCATGAGGCGGTCCGCATAGGACATATTACTTATGCCTTGTATTCTTTTAGTGTGGAATCTCTGTGTACATTCCAGTTGTTGGATATGCCTGGTTAGGTACATACCAAAGGAGGCATTGCACTCAATGATAGGTCTGATGAATGCCGAATACAGTGGAACAATGACTTCCTTGGACTCAGATGCCATACCTTTGTTTATAAGTTGTGCAACATAGAATGATTTCCTCACCACTGTAGACACATGATGATCAAAGGCTAGACTGCTATCTATCTGTGTCCCTAAGTCCCTGACTACTGGGTCAACTCTAATGCATGTGTTGCCAATGTGATATTTACCAGGGTTGGATGACTTCCCAAAGGATACTATTATGCATTTCTTGGCATTTAGTTTCAGTGCATGACTGACACCAGTTGTTTGCTGTGTCAGCCCCTCCTGGAGAACATTTGTGTCAGTGTGAGATTCAATGACAGATCCTAATTTGCAATCATCTGAAAATTTAGTCAACTGGAGACCACTGACATTGGCCTTGACTTCTGAGAAGTAAATGCCAAAAAGAAGCGGTCCAAGGACTGATCCCTGAGGGACTCCACTCATGACTGGCCTCTTTGTAGAGGTGGACTCCCCAATTCTAACTTCATGGGTCCTGTCTGTGAGCCAGTTGGCTATCCACTGGGTAACATATGGGTTTGTACCTAACCTCTTGAGTTTGTCAACAATGCCCGAGTGGGGTATTGTGTCAAATGCCTTGGCCAGGTCAAGGTAGGCAGAGTGAATGCTTTTCCCCTCATCCATTGCTTTGGTGACCTTCTCAAAGAAGTCCATCAGGTTGAGTAGGCATGATCTGCCCTTGACAAAGCAAAACAGGGTTGAGTCCAGTGTCTGAAGGTTTACTGTAACTCTGTTGATCATCTCCATGATAATTCTTTCCATGGCTTTACATATAAGACTAGTGAGACTTATGGGTCTGGAGTTTCCAGCGTCTGTAGATGGCCCACCTTTGTGCATAGGGATGACTGTTGCCTTTTTCCATTCATGAGACATGAAGCCTGTTTGAAGGCTACAGTTAAACAGTAGTTCCAGAGACCCTGATAGGTCATGTTTCATGCTATTTAGAAGGTATCCTGGGATATTGTCTGGGCCCATTGATGTAGTGTTCTTGATCTTAGAGAGAGCATTAAGGACCTGTTCCCTAGAGATAGTAGGGGGAGTTATATTTGATGATATTTCCTGAGGGAAGATTGAGGGGGAGAGAGGAGTAAAGTTGGAGCTGAATTTATCAGCCAGGAGATTTGCTATATCTTCTGGCTCAGTATAGGTGGCTCCATTTACAATGAGCTCTGCACACAATTGTGTATTGCCTTTGAGGCTACGGACAAAGCTAAAGAATGCTTTGTGGTTGCCCTTGGCCTGGGAGGCCGAACATATCTCAAACTTGACTTTGGTAGACTTTATTTGTCCTCTGAGTTGTTTGTTTAGTTTAATGAGAGTTCTTTTACCTGCTGGGTGCAGCACCTCCTAATTTTTGCCATGCTTTTCTTCCTCATGTTATACAGCCCACTGATTTTGTGATTCCACCAGGGTGGCTTGTTTTTTGAGTTACTTCTGTACTTCTTCCTTGTGGGTACAGCTGCCTCTATGCAGCTATTAACATGCTTGTACAGGGTTTCTGTGAATAGTTTTGCATAGGCAGATGTGTTCTCAGGGTTTATAGGGGCTTGAAATTTTGCCAGGTTCTCACTTAATAGCAGGAGGTTAGCTTTAGAATAGCTCCTGAGTATTCCTGGTTTAGCTGGGGGACCAGGTTTTATTTTTACTTCAAAGGAGACCATTTTGTGGTCTGACCTTACCAGGGAAGTCATTACAATAAGGGGTGTGCAGCACTCTCCCATATTAGTGAGGACCAGATCCAGTATGGTTGCACCTCTGGTTGGTGTATTGACTGTCTGGTCTAGAGAGTATGTGTTCACAAAATCCAGGAATCTCTGTGCATGTACGCTTGATGTCGTATAGGATTCCCAGTTAATAGTGGGGTAATTAAAGTCACCCATGAATATGGTATTGGGTTGGATGTTTAGTGTTTCTAATAAGTTTAAGTACATGGTATGGGTTTCCTGGGTTATAGAGGTGGACCTATAGCTTGCAAGGAAGTGGTATTAGATTTTATCTATGGTGATTTAAACATGGAGCAGCTCAAGTGCATTGTCCTGTTTGGCCAGCCTTGAAGTATATTTATTTTTGACGTAAATAGAGACACCTCCACCTTTAGTCCCTGCCTGTGAAGTAGGTAGTCTAAATGTGTGGAAGGCATTATAACCCTGCACTGTTGGTGTGCTGTCTGCAGATTTAAACCATGTCTCAGAGACCGCACAGACATCAGCAATCGCAAGGGTAAAAGAGCTTCCTGGGAGTGAATTTTTTTTGTTTAGGCTCCTAGCATTGAGCAGTAATACCTTTAAATTTTCTTGGTTTTGATTTGTTATGTCGGAAGTGCTTTCAGTTTGGCATTGCCTAAAAAAGGCACTATGGGGGAAGACAATTTTTTAGCTAATATTCGAAAGCCTAGAGGGGAGACCATCCCTTGCAAAGCAGCATGGTCTGTTGACCATCTCTTTCCATTGTGACAAATATTATACCTCCTTAGAATGACACCAGAAACTAAGCCAATTATTAAAGTCAATCATCTTTTGATCGTATTGAGGCATCATCCTTGGAGAAGGTAAAATCCTGCTCAATGCTAGGTTCATACCAGCCTGAGATACATATTGCTAGAGCTCTATGATGTCTCTCCTCATATAGTCTAGGAAGGTACGTCTCAGGTAATTTACTCCCACATGGACTATGACTGAGTCATATTGGTAATTGCAATCCAGTGACCTGAGTACATGCATAATGTAGAGCTGAATGTATCAGCTAGGAGGTTTGCTATATCTTCTGGCTCAGTATAGGTGGCTCCATTTACAATGAGCTCTGCACACAATTGTGTATTGCTTTTGAGGTTGTGGATATAGTTAAAGAATGATTTGTGGTTGTCCTTGGCCTGGGAGGCCAAACTTACCTCAAATTTGGCTTTAGTAAACTTTATTTGTCCTCTGAGTTATTTGTTTTGCTTAATGATAGTTCTTTTATCCTGCTGGGTGCTGCACCTCTTAATTTTTGCCATGATTTTCTTCCTACTGTTATACAACCAAATGATTTTCTGATTCCACCAGGGTGGCTTTTTTTTTTAGTTACTTCTGTACTTCTTCATGGTGAGTACAGCTGTCTCTACGCAGCTATTAACATGTTTGTACAGGGTCTCTGTGAACAGTTCTACATAGGCAGATGTGTTGTTAGGGTTTACAAAGGCTTGAAATTTTACCAGGTTCTCACCTGAGACATACCTCACTGGACTATATGAAGAGAGACATGATTGAGCTCTATGAATATGTGTCCCAGACAGGTATGTCTCTAGCCTTGAGCAGGATTCTACCCTCACCTAGGATGATACCACAATATTAACAAAACACAATTCATTTCAACAATTGGATTAGTTTCTGGTGTCATTCTAAGGGGATCCAGTTCCTGTCATCCTTTGATGACATGGGTGATAGACCACGGTACTTTGCCAGAGATGGTATTCACCTGTCACCTCTAGGCTTTCGGTTACTAGTTAAGGCACTTGCCTCCCCCATACTGCCTTTTTAGGTAAGGTCTCAAGAACAAAATTTCCAATGTGAAAATATCACTCACAAATAAATTAAAGGTTATGCTGCTAAACGCTAGGAGTTTAAATTAGATAGTACTAATCTAGGATGAGTCGATGATGATGATGAGAAACTGCACTCTCTGGAAGCACTCCTTTCCCTGTAGGATGTTGACCTCTGTGCATTCACTGCAACTTGGTTCCGGGCCACAGAGAATACCCCAACCTTGAAAAGCAACAATGGCTTCCACACCTTCAGACGACAAAATAAATGTGTGAGAACCACAGAAGGAGTATCTATCTCTATCAAAGATAAATACACCTCAAGACTGGTTAGAGAGAAAAACTCTGTGGAGTTACTCCAAGTTCAACTAACTGTGGGTAAGACCCCATGTCAACTCATCATTAGCTATAGGCCCCCTTCAATGAACCAAAATACCCATGCTGTTCATTTGGACCTACTTGAGTAAATCAAATTACAACCAAGCACTCTAGTCATGGGTAATTTTAACTATTCCTCAATTGACTGGAAAACTTATACAAGTACCAACATGCTCCTAAAAAGGTTCCTGAACTTTGTTAACACCAATGCCCCAGAACAAATACTTTGCAGCCCCACAAGGTGCTCAAATAATCTTTACCTGATCCTCACCAACATGGGTGACCATTTCACCACCGCAAATATAGGACTCTCACTGGTTAAATCAGATCACAAATCTGTCACATTTGAAGTAGTTATAACACCTGAACCCCTCTTAGGTGAAATCAGGCTAAACATTTTCACCAAACTAATTATACCCTACTAAAGGATGGCATCAATATCTTCCAAGCTTCTTTTCCCACAGATGGCATTAACAACTATACTAAGGTATACACAAATGCCCTGTACAAGCACATGTATTGACATAGGTGTACCTGATAGTATCAAAACAATATCCTCTAGAAAAAACAAGCCTTTCTGGTGGACATCTAGCATTAATACGTTATACAACAAGAGGAAGAAGCTGCTGTCTAAGAATAAAAAAGAGATATCCCAACGCTGGAAGAACACCCTCTTCTGCTTGAACAAACAAATAACCAAACTTGTAAAATCCTCTAAGGATAACTTTGAAAAAAATTTAGCAACCATAGCTAAGGATAACCATAAGGCATTCTTCAGCTATATCCGTAACCTAAAAGGTAGTATCCAGACATGCTTACTAGCTGTGGATGACATCAACACACTGATCCTGCAAAAACAGATAGCTGACAGGTTTGTTGAAAATTTTACTCTCCCATCCCCTCAAAACATTCCACAAAGCACTCGCTCTACATCTCCCCATCCTCACATCTCCAAAAAGCAAGTCATTTATGGTCTCTCCAAAGCCAAAAACACAGCATCTATGGGACTGGATGGCATTCCATGTTGTATTTTAAATGCTCTAAAACATGACTTAGCAACTCCATTAGGTACTTTCTTCAACCACAGCCTAAATACTGGTTTTGTCCCTGCTGAATGGAATACAGCAATCACCCCCCTTCATAAATGGGGTACAGCAACAGACCCTGGAAATTACAGACCCATGAGGTTAACCAGTCTTATCTGTAAGGCCATGGAATGAATCACCATGGACTTATAAATAAAGATATAGGTGATCTCCAAACCCTTGATCTGGCACAGTTTGTTTTTTGTTAAAGGCAGGTCATGCCTGTTAAACCTGGTAGACTTCTTCAAAAATATCATCAGAGCCATAAACAAAGTAAAATTAGTGCATACATCCTATCTTGACTTGGCCAAGGCCTTAGACACAATCCCATATTTGGGCATCATTGATAAACTCTCCCATTGAATATCAACCCTAATGTTATCAGGTGGATTGTTAACTGGCTCACCGACAGATCAAATTCAGTCAAATTTGGGGACTTTACCTTAACCAACAGACCTGTCACCAGTGGGGTTTCACATGGGTTAGTGCTAGCCCCCCTATTGTCTGGAATATACTTCTCAGATGTTCAGGCCAAAACAGAAGAGCTGTGACTAAGTTTGTTTCTGACTGCAAATTTGGTGCAATCATTGAGTCTCCAAACAATGTCAATATACTTCAAGAGTGACTTACACAAACCAATGATTGGTGCCAAAGCCATGGACTCAAACTCAATGCAAAAAAATGCAGTATTATTCCCTTTGATAAAAATGATACCCCTGCAGACTATCATATAAATAATAATATTTTAAGTAACAACTCAGTAGTGAGAGACTTGGGAACGCAAGTTGACTGTAGCCTAAACTTTGACCACCATGTGTCTATTGTGGTAAGGAAGGTATTCTATATTGTACACCTCATTAGCAAAGGCATTGCCTCAAGAGCAAAGAAGTCATAACACCCCTGTACTCAACCCTCATCAGGCCAATAACTGAGTACAATGCTCCCTTTGTTATGTACCTTACCTGGCACTTGCAGCAACTTGAGAGACCTCAGAGATTTCTAGCCAAGAAAATTCAGGGTTTCTAGCACATGTCATACATTGACAAACTGAAGTCACTGTCATTGTCATTGTACTCAGTAGCATACAGACTACTTAGAGGAGACTTGTGCTTGGGCTACAGACCAATCTCAGATTCAAACCTAATGAAATGATGCACATCTGCAAATCAAATGGGACAAGGGTCACCTGCTCCAGGGACCTTAACCTGGCTTGCGACATATACAGAACCTGCTGGAGAGACAGATATGTCTTTCAGAGGTTGCCACTTATCTGCAATAGGCTACCAGTTCACATCAAACAAAGCCTCTCTATGACCCTGTTTAAGCACAGCCTGGATGACTGGATGGGAAGCCATAAATTCCTGATGAGGATTTCACCTATGACCCTCCTAGATATGGGCTGTCGTTGCTAACTAAGATCTCGAGTTTAGGCAAGATCCTTTATACTGTGTTTCTCTAGTATTATATTGGGTACACATGCCTAGGCTTATAAAGATCTTTGGGTCAAAAGCCCAGTAACCACCTATAAACCTATGAACCTATGAACAAAACTATAGATGCACAAACATATTGTAAAAAATAGAGTACTTGCAGCAGAAGTATTCTCTGACCCTCAAAGACTACAAAGGGGTACATTATGCATGGAATGCTATGCTTCTATTTTTAATCTTAGCAACAAGACATTTTTTTTCCTTGAACATGGAATCAAGCATTGTCTATATGCACTCACGCAAATACTTATGTACTAAGGGGTCTATATTTGTTCGCCGAAATGTACTTTCAGCAAACACGTATTCATTGACCCTTATTCAGCTAAAATCACTTCCACAATTCACTGAATATTCTAAAGGTAAAGATGTAGTTGGCCAACTACACAGCTTTGCCCTTTTCTTTACTGTAGTGCAATCTCAGAGTTGGTATATATAATTGGAGGGGTGCAAAGCCCACTACTTGGGTGGGTTCGATGTAGCAAAATTTGGGTTCGTTGGGCTGTGGGGCAAGTATTTTTTTCCCTTGGCTTATATGTTTTTGAATAATTACTCCATATTTAATATTGTCATTTTCATGCAAGATTGATATCATTAGCATGCTAACACTCATTTTCAGCAATTATGCACTAATTTGCAAACAATGCACACCACACTACTTGTCTTTTAGCTTGCTTTCACTATGTGGATCTCTGAATTGCCCTCTCCTTGTGCACTGCAGAACAACAGCCTGTTATGTCTAACACTATGTACTGTCTCTGAATGCCACCTATTTTGCTTTCTTGATTTTCTGATTTTGGCTGAATTCAACTGGTATTGTACAAGAAGATTTTCTAATTCAAAGGTGCTTCCAAAACAGCTGGCTTGACACATTTAGATCAAATTTGGCTTTAGCCAGAGATAGCATTTTAGGACTTCCACATGAGGCTGATGTCTTGCAGGATGTATTTATGACTTAGTATCCGGATTTGTTCATGTGCTCATTGGGTTAGTAGCAGTTTGACTCAACTTATTGATCTATATTTTTGATTTCTTTCTTTCTTACCCTGCAGTTTTATGTGCATCCTCCTGCATCTGTTCTAATAATTCTACCAAGCAGATAGTAATAAATGCTTTATAATTCAAAACTCTGTCATATAATATAGATAAGGCAAAAACATTCCTGTTATGATTATCTAACTATGCATCCTACCCGTATGATTGCAACATTTGTAGATTAAGAAGTCCTTCTCTATTGCATCTGCAGACATATCTTCCATCATAGGATAAGCTCCATCATGTGATTTATATGGCACCATCTCACATATTTTGACTTATACAGATTATGAGGGCAGATGCTACTGTATCAGAGGGATCTGATGACTCCCTCAAGATATCTTCACTCTGACAAAATGAATAAAATATGTAAGGTTATTTAAGGTTGTGTCTGGTCTTCACTTACAATATCTGAGTGTCCTCTTCTTGATGCACCTAATTTCTTATTCCCCAGTTCAGAACAAGTCCTGCATTGTCTTCACTCTCCTCATCCTCTTTATTGATTACCTGTTTATATATATATATATATATATATATATATATATATATATATCTACTTCAAAACATCTAAAACCCATAACATCGAATTTCATAACATTGAGACCAGAACATCTAAAACCTAAAACATCTAAAACCCATAACATCGAATTTCATAACATTGAGACCAGAACATCTAAAACCCAAAACATCTAAAACCCATAACATCGAATTTCATAACATTGAGACCAGAACATCTAAAACCCAAAACATCTAAAACCCATAACATCAAATTTCATAACATTGAGACCAGATCATCTAAAACCCAAAACATCTAAAACCCATAACATCGAATTTCATAACATTGAGACCAGAACATCTAAAACCCAAAACATCTAAAACCCATAACATCGAATTTCATAACATTGAGACCAGAACATCTAAAACCCAAAACATCTAAAACCCATAACATTGAATTTCATAACATTGAGACCAGAACATCTAAAACCCAAAACATCTAAAACCCATAACATCGAATTTCATAACATTGAGACCAGAACATCTAAAACCCAAAACATCTAAAACCCATAACATCAAATTTCATAACATTGAGACCAGAACATCTAAAACCCAAAACATCTAAAACCCATAACATCAAATTTCATAACATTAAGACCAGAACATCTAAAACCCAAAACATCTAAAACCCATAACATTGAATTTCATAACATTGAGACCAGAACATCTAAAACCCAAAACATCTAAAACCCATAACATCGAATTTCATAACATTGAGACCAGAACATCTAAAACCAAAAACATCTAAAACCCATAACATCGAATGTCATAACATTGAGACCAGAACATCTAAAACCCAAAACATCTAAAACCCATAACATTGAATTTCATAACATTGAGACCAGATCATCTAAAACCCAAAACATCTAAAACCCATAACATCGAATTTCATAACATCTGACACTACAAATCACAAGAAAGTAACACCCCCTCCACATATAACGGCACCAAACTACCAAACACACTTTTTACTACGTTTCTGCAGGGGTGCAAGACCCCTGCATGCCACACCCCCCGTAAATTAAATATACCATCTCCATGATCGCACCACAGTGGGAAAAAGTTAATTTCCTAACCCCACTGTATTAAGCCCCCCTGCAGAAATATTCTGAAAGCAAAATACAGAATACTAAAAGATTCTAGCTAACCTAAATAGGAAGGTTTAATATGTATAAAGGAACAAGTATGTAGTGAGTCTGTGATTCCCCGCTACCTCACATTTTATACCATTGCACCAATTTTTGTTAATAAATGTGGGTATTTCAATTGCCTATAGGAGGTATGAACCATCAGTGGTAGGCAATTTGCTGGCCAGACCTTGATCAGTTCTTATTCTTCTATCCCAGACTCAGTTTACAGTGGAAGCTGATGAAGATTAATCACCAGCATCACAAATATTCCCAAATGGTCACACCTTCTGCATTAATGCCATGCTTTGGTACAAAATACTTCCTTTTTCGTTTCTTTCTTGCTTGCTTATGCTCCATGACAACAATGTGACTCTAATGAGATCAAAATTCATGTATGTAATCACAAAAAAGCAAAATATCTTAACTTATTCAAAACATAATGCTAGGAATCCCTTCTGAGGTGTTTTGCTGGGGCTGTGGGGTTGTGGGTTCATGCCTAAAAACTCTTAATGCGGTGTCTATGTCCTCAACTCCCCCAGCTCTACTGGCACATATGTCTATATATGGGATACATTCAGAATGCCAAATGTTCTGAATATTGAATTCAAAAAGACCAACATGAAAAATTTAAAAACAAAACATCCACCACCTTTCTAAGCAGTTGCCCAAGATTATCGTAGAGTGGGGACTAGGGTTTTGTATTTCCACCACTATGGGGAGAACTCAGAGTTTGTATATATAATTAGCAGGGAGTGCAGGGGATGTTATGACAGCTTCACCCCCATGTACAGAGTGTTTTCATTTCTTTCATTCATTTTCAGCATTTTGTGTTATGACTTTTTTTGGGCCACTCATCTTTCACTCGATATCCATGATGTTTGGCATACTGAATGTATTCTACACATATATATATATATATATATATATATATATATATATATATATATATATATATATATATATATATATATATATATATATATATATATATATATATATATAAATCTCTCAGAGACTGCTATATCTCAGAGTAAGAGAAATGTCCCAGATACTGCAATTCTGCAATTTCTGTCTTTTACACAAATCACAGTAGACACGTTATCAGTCACATATTAGAGTGTTGATCACTAATGTGCCATATACAAGCCTGTCATCATTTTATTTCTTGTCTTTTTATTTATATTTCATGTATCTATTGGAATTCCATTCCTGATAACTATTAATTTAAAGAGATGACATTGTAAACTCTGTCTTCTTCTTCACTAATGAAGCCACCAGAGATCTTCTTCACTAATGAAACACCAAATCTGTCTCTGGTAGGTGACTTAAAAGCACTTCTCTCACACACACACACACACACACACACACACACACACACACACACACACACACACACACACACACACAAAAACTTTATCTGTAAGCTACACACTCAAAGAAATGACATTGTGAACGCAGATATTCTCTGGTGACAATTGTCTTCCACAAGGTCACTTTTTCTGGGAAATCTAGGAGAAAGAAATGACTGCCAAGTTCAGTAGTTGTATATGCAAATGGGCAGAATAAATTAAAAAAATTAAATACATTTCAGAAATGAGACCAATGTATTTAATGGAAAGCTGTAAAAATGTCATAACAAAATAAGTATTTAAGACCCTAAGCTATGTCTTTGAGTTGATTCAAAGCTAACTGTATCACAATCCCAACCCTAGTGCAACTCTTAAGGCAAGGGTATGGGATGATGTTAGTTAGTTTGGTTATAGTCTGAGTTTGAAGGTGCTGGTAGTGTTAATGTTTTCAGACATTTGTCGATTAATCTTGGGGACATACAAATAAGTCATTACTGTTTAAATTCTATGCTGCAAAAGTTTTAAAGCATCATTTTCTCATGATCACACTCGTTGATCAATCATGGGAACAAAGAAAATTACTCAAACCTTACAACAGTCATGCAGTTTATTTATTTATTTTATTTATTTATTTAAATTTGTTGACCGGGAGTGTCCGACTGGACGTAGGTCTATTTCCAGTGGAAGCCCGGGGAGAAAAGCTCCACAGTTAAAATAAACAGACAGTAGTTACATTGTATTACATAGCAATTAACAATTTAACATAGCAATTACTTACAACATATTTACAGATGAAGAACATAGTACATCAGTAGACAACTAGAATCTTTATCTGTGAAGTACATAACAGACATTAACAAATGTTACAATGACAAGTTCCTGCTGTATAATAAGTACTAGGCTATAATCAAGGTAGTTAGTGGAGTGGAAAGAAAGGTAAAAGGTAGTGGTTGGATGGGGTGGGTGATATTAGAGTGGGAGTTGCAAGGGCATAGCCAGCATGTTTTTAGGTGCGCTTTTAGTAACATTTTGAAGTGGGTGCATGATGGTACGGAGGTAATTGTGGGTGGAAGGGAGTTCCATAATTTGGCATAATCAGTTTAGTTTTAATATGGGACTTGCAAATGATAAAAAGAATGAATGTAGCAAATGGATGTAAAGTTCATGTGTAGAGGTTATTGGGAGGTTATTGGAAAATGTTAAATTTTGTATCATTGGACCACCATGATTCTGTAAAACTCATAATCAAAATGAGAATGAAAAAATGTTTTTGTACTTCAATAGAAATGGCATCAGATGTTACTTTGAACAACAGGGAACAGTATGAATTGAAAAAAAATTTGAGCAGGAGACTTGTTCCAAGTGACATAATATTATAAAGAGGAATAGATCTGAATAGTCATTTGAGAATTATAATTGAATATTTTTGCAAACCGAAAAAAATGAAGTCAAAAAGACAAATCCTAAAACAACATACATGTAACTATGGTCTTAAAACTTAAGATCTAAATATTATCAGAAGATATGAACAAAATGGGTAAAGAAATTTGATTTATGTTATTTGTAGTTGTATGAGATTCAAATATTTTCTTTTTCCTTGAAGAAAATCAGTGCATGCCTATAGCTCATATTCAATAACATATTTTCTTGCCTTTCACACACTTCATAGTCCATCAAAATGTGATTATCTTGAAAAGTCATTTAACAAAATGCAGCTAACATATACATAAATATTTCAGAAGAAAATACACTGATTTAATTAGGGGGAAAAAACAACAAACACCAGAAGCGCTCCTACATCAAATGCAAACTAAATCAACACAAAGTAATACAAATAAAGAAAACTAAAAAAATCAGGATTATGATAAAAATTAAACGTTTCACATAAATAAAAGCATCAACAGCTCAGATTTAAGTGCATTTCTAGATCAGTAGCACTAACATTCAAAAATAAGTCATATATGCAATTTCCTAATGCAATAATTTGATAATCAGAAGACTCATAAATCTATTACTGTAACTTCCTCAAATAACTGAACTTCATATTATAGAGAAGACAGAGGCTTTTATGATTATTTCAAGTTAACAAAGTGTTTTCTGTCTCAGAAAGATAACAGTACATGATGGGGAGCTGCTGAGGTGTTCTGGAATGTTGTCCCATGTTCATAGAAGAACCCTTCCCAGAAACTGTTGCATAGTATTGCACAGATCCATTTGTGAACAGGCAGACAATTCTGTACTAAAAATTCGCACAGCTGAAATGATATAACCCTGCGCAGCACAAACTGAAATGAGTGAAGGAACTATTTTACATTGCAATACAGTACAAAACATAATAGGCTGCTACTCATAGTCGAGTCACACAGTACATACCATAAGAATGGACTAAAATGAAGCATATTTGTCTATGTAGAACTTCATGAAAATAGTTACAACTAAAGGACAATGATGAAAAAGGTGCAGGGATAGGGTATGCAAATGACTGTATAATGACATGTAAATGAAGAGGCACTGTCCAATGCGTGCATAGTGGGATGCGATTGAAGGTATGTGAAAGCAGGTTGTGAGCCATAGTCATCAGATAAGAAGGCATAAAAGTAACTGCATCTCATTAATAGGCAAATACACAACAAAAAATGTGGAGCTGAAACTGGCAAATATGTTAAGAACAGCAGCAACTGTAACACATCAACAGCAGCAATTGTAACATAGCAGCAGTACAAAAGTAATGATACCAGATGCTAAGCCACTTATGAAAGTCAATCATCTTCTGTTACTATAGTGGCGTCATCTTTGGTGAAAGTCGAATGCTGCTCATTGCCAGCCATATACCAACTTGGGACACATGGTCCAACAGCCCCATAATGTCTCCCTTCATATAGTCCAGGGAGGTACATGTCAGGTCATTTACACCCACAATTATGAATGAGCCATACTGGTACCGACAGTTCAATGACCTGAGTGCATAAGTGACTAGGTAGATCTTTGCCCCAATGGGAAACTGGCCATGATTTTTTCCTTGTTCAGCCTTTTGAATGAGTTATCTGTATGTTTGACAACAGAGTCTCCTATGACTAGAGTACTGGATATCAGCTTTGCAGTTGAGATTCCATGGGGTGTGGTTGTATGTGTGATGTTGGATTTGTTTTGATGCAGTGTTTTTGAATGTCCTATGGATAACAGATGTGGGTCAAGTGTCAGAGATTACTTTTTGGTTTAGAAAGATTGTTTTTAGTGCCACTGCAAATATTGGTTTATGTGTTGGGTGCATGCTATGCATCGTGGGTGCAGTGTGTGTGCTACTGGCAACCTAATTTTTATTTTAAGTGCTTGTACGATAATATCTTGCCTCCAGTGGCATTCTGTAATTATGTCTCTCACATACTGCAGCTGTTTATCTAAGGATGGGTTGGTTGTCAGTGAAGTGGATACATTTGCTACATTGTCTAAGGATATCCATATCGATCAGACTGACAAAAGAGAAATTAGTAAAGTGCATATCCATGATGTCAGATCCTTCTAGAGGAACTATGGTGGTGTGGTATAAGAGGTTAGTAGTAGGCTAGCTTGGTGTTTCTGAGTGTAGAGGCAAAAAGTAAACTATGGTAGAGTAGATTCAAGGGGCAGTGCCCCTTAGTGCACATGCTAGTTACTGTTTTTGCAATGGAGTTACTGGGTACAATTCCAGAAGTAGTTTAATATAAAAAAATTAGTTTCTAAGTGCCCACATCTATACATGGTCCTGTTAAGTGCCAATAGCCCTATGGCCAGTAAAACAACTTCACTTTAAGCCTTCCTGGTATTTCCCAACTTGAATAGATCAAGTGACTCTCTACTGCCACTAGATGAGTCATCACAAGTCTTAATGTAAAACCATACAAAAGTTAGCTAAACATGAAAAGCTAATAGAAACTAAGTCAACAACTAGCTAAGGCAACACTTTTATGGTTATTTTTAAGCAATTAATCCAACAGCACTGACACTGGAAAAGTATGTGCTTTATAGACTTAAATATAAATAAAGCCAATGAATAACTGCATTTATGTTCATATGTACCAGAAATGTATTAAGAAACATCTTTAGCATTTTTACAGGCTAGTTCCAATGATATACTCAAGGTATGCCTTGTTTGTCTATGAATGGATGCTGTAGCTAGAATATCAACAGCTACACATACATTCACATCCACTTGTACAGGAAGCCCACATATTCCTTCTAATCTATTAAACTGGCCATATATATTCGCCGACACCCAGATATTATCTCTAGCCACTCAGAATCAGTATTTCAGCTGCTAGTTAGTAAATGGTATGTTATCCCTAGCTAGTAATGACTTCAAACATGCTAACACTAGCCACTTTGTGTTTCCAGATGGGGGCTATTGATAGTTATGATATCCTGGACCCTGGGAACTATAGACCCATGAGTCTGACTAGACTCATATGCAAAGCCATGGAAAGAATTATCATGGAAATGATTAATAATGACATAGGAAACCATCAAACATCAGATCCAACCCAGTTTGACTTCATCAAAGGCAGATCAAGCCTACTCACTCAGGTGGGTTTCTTTGAAAAAATCATCAAGGCAATGGACGAGTGCAAAACAGTGCCTAACTATCTACTTTGACCTGGTTAAAGCATTTATACAATATCCCACTTGGGCAATTTACACAAACTCATGAAATTAGCCAGCTGGCTCTCAGATAAGACCCACTAAGTCATAATAAGAGAGACCACCTCCACAAAGGGGACAGTCAGTAGTGAAGTCCCTCAGGGGTGTGTGCAGACTCACTCCTTTTTAACATTTACTTCTTGGAAGTCAAAGCCAACATCAAGGGACTCTGGCTGACCAAGTTTTCGGATGACTGCAAACTAGTAGAAGTCATATAATCCCCCAAAGACACTAACATCCTACAGTAAGCACTAACACAGACAAATGACAGGTGCCAAAGCCACTGCTTAAAACTCAATTCCAAGCAATGCATAATAGCACCCTTTGGGAGGTTGGCCACCTTAAGATACTACATCATCAATAATGTGTCCTTAAGAGTGGAACCAGCTGTATATAGTGTGTATATTTATAGTAACTTCACTTTTGACCAACATGTTTCTAAGGTAGTAAGAAAATTGTTGTATTCTGCTCATCTTATAAGTAAGGGCATATCATCCAGGTCCAAAGAGGTAATCATTACTGTGTATTCAGCCCTCATCAGATCTTTTCATGAGTACAATGCCCCCTTCAATATGTAACTGACCAGGTACATGTAGGAAATCCAATGTCCACAATGGTTTCTCATAAAAAGAATACAGGGTGTTAACACCATGTCCTATGCAGATTACTTTAAAGCCCTATGTCTGCCCTCTATTTCCTACAAAGTGTTGTGAGGTAATCTGTCACTAGCATACAAGTCATCATTGGATACAGCTCTGATGGACTTTTTGCACATCTACAAAACCAATAGCATTAGTTATACTCATTCTATGGAGTTGAACTTTGCTTGTGACACAAATGTTATTTATTTTGTTTATTTATTTTACATTTGTTTACCGGGATGGTCCAACTGGATTCAAGCCCATTTTCAGTGGAGGCGTGTGGAGAAAAGCTCCGTTGGATAGTTGCAAAGTTTAAATATCATAAACAAATTCCAATACTACAACAAGATTCAAAGACATACAAGCAGGAGAATGGCAGCATACATAATTATTACGTGTTCAATTTTGTTGGACTTAGTACAAGTTACTGTGGACAAGGAAGTTGTTATACATACATATGAGAAAGAACTGACTAGGGTATAATGTCTTAGGTCAACATCTATACAGACCAAGTAGGTAGTTAGCAGGGTAGGTTAGAGTTGGAGGAAGGAGAACAAGGAGGATGAAATAGGATGAGAGATAAGTAGGGAACAGATAAACTGCAGTTAAGGAAAAGTGACAGTGGAGAATGTGATTTGCAGGCAAAAGCCAAGAGATAACAATATGGCATTTGGGAAGATTAGCCAAGTGTATGCGCAGGAGCAAAATCCAGTTGTTAATGATGTATTCTTCTAAAAGTTTTTAAAAATGAAGTGGGTCGGTAAAGTCTACAGTATTTTGTGGAATAGTATTAGAGATCTTGGAGATATAGTTAGAAAAAAAGGAGTCTGCGGCTTTGTTGTTGCTTTTAGAGACATTAAGAAGAGTTTTCTGAGAAGATCAGAGTAGTCGAGTGGCAGAATAAAGGAGAAGTATCTGTCGTATGGCAGGGGTTATTTCAGGCTGGTGTACAGATCTGTTGGGAGAGATGAGCTGGGTATAGGTTAAATGATGGGGAAGTTCTAACCATTTTAGTTGATGAAGGGCAGAGCAGTGGTGTGATCTGTGTGGGGGACTGGTGGCGAATTTTGCAATTTTATTGTAACAGGAGTTGAGTTTAGTTAGGTCTGTTTTGTTTAGGTCAGTGAAGATGGGAAAAGCATAGAGTAGTGTGGACAGGAGATGAGTTCTAGCTATGACTTGTCTGGTGTGATTAGTAAGAAAGGGCTTGATTCGATACAGGGAGCCTAGTTTAATGTAAGTTGTCTTAATGGTCTGATCGAGGTATAGGTCATATGTCATTTTATTGTTGATTATAACACATAGTAATTTTGTTTGTGACATGGCTGATTTAGTGGTGTTGTTGGTATAGTATATCTAAAATGTTGTTGTTGGTGTATTAGATGCTTTGCTAAGGTGAAAGAGCATCAGCTTGATCTTCGATGGGTTCAGCACAAGTTTTGCTTCAGTTAGCCAGGTTTCTACTTCAGAGAAGGATTGTTGTGTAGTGATTTCTAATTGCTTTATAGAAGATGCAGTACAGATGAGGGTTGAGCCATCTGCATATTGGATGACTGAGGCAATTGGGGTAGATTTATGCAGCTGGTTAGTGAAGATGGAAAAGAGTAGGGGACCTAGTATGGAACCTTGAGGAACTCCTATTTTAAATGGAAGTAGAGTAGAGCTCTACTGTTGCCATTTGACTGCTTGCTGTTGACTAATAAGATACCTCTTGGACCATGATAGGGAAGACAGCTTTGATTAAGGTTGGCAAGCTCAGTGCGCAGTTTCCTGTGGAAAACCATATCAAAGGTCTTAGAGAGGTCTAGAAAGATAGATGAGAAAAGGTTACCTTGGTTTCTTTGTTAGTTTACAGTGTCAGTGAATCTAAGGAGTGCATTCATGGTGCTGTGATGTGGGTGAAACCCATGTTGTGTTTGAGATAAGAGGTTGTTGGTTAGTAGGTGTTTTAAAATCTGCACAAATAAATGTTTTCTAATATTTTGGAGAGGGGTGGTAGAATGGCAATGCATCTATAACTGAATGGTTCAGTGTTGTCGCCACCTTTGTGCAAAGGAATGATGTAGAATGTTTTCCAGTTTAGCGGAATGTAATTTTTGAGGATAGAGTGATTAATCAGGATTGTGACTGGGAAGGCAATGGTATCTGCTGCTCTCTTTAGAAATTCTGAAGGAAGGTTGTCTGCCACTAGGGTGGTGAGTCTGTGGGTCTTAGTTTTTTAAGTAGTTTTTCGATGGCATGGGTTGGAACAGGTTTAAAGGCAAAGCTGTTACTGGTGGGATTATTGGTGGCTGGGGTAACTGGTGGAGTATTTTGGTGTGCGCTGATCAGGGAGTGATCTGAGTTTGTGACGAAGGCATTGAAATGAGAGGCTTTGCTGTTTCCTGATGGAGCTGTAGTAGGTTTGGGGTAGTGGTGTTACCTGGTTGCAGTAGTTTTTTTTTTATGGTTGACCAAAATTGTTTAGGATTGTTGTGGTTAATTTGTTGGGCAACTGTATGATAGCTTTTTGTCAGATTTTATTTGGGACTTGCCTTTGTTTCTAAGTTGTTTGTAGAGATGTAGATTTTCTTGTTTTTTGTTGCTTTTGCAATATAACCAGGTTGTGTCCCTTTGTTTAAGTTGAATGTCGGTGTCATTTGCGTAGCTTTCAACCATACATCTCCAAAATGAGGAACACTAGTCCTCATAATGTGGAACAAATGGGCAAAATGTGGAATGCATACTAATGGCTTACTAACAACTTCAGTTAGGAAAGTCATAGGATGGTTAAACTATGCTGGTTTTCCTTATAAAGAAGATCTTTTAATGAAGTAGTATGATTCATTTCTATTTACCATAGATTTCACTTAAAAAATTCCTGAAACTGAATGTGTTACAGACCTTTTCAATGTGGAACTTCCAGGAACATGAACTTTTTAAGACCTCAAATGAGGTACATTCCTCGTACTGAGGTACACTTGAGAGGTATGGTCATTTGTGAGCCATGGTGTGCAGTGATCATTTAGTCAAGCAACTCTACAGTGGGGCTAAGCTAATCAGGATATTAAGAAATGTGGTATTAAAGTACTGTACGGCAGCATCTGGAGAAAGGGTTTTGAGGGGTGCACAGTTACATTGTTGTAACAGGGAAAGGCATGTCTGGACATTGAATTTTTTTGTTATGGATTAGCTGGTTGCCTAGGTGGGCTAATGTTGTGTCTCAGGAGGCATGTAGGGAGGTGATCGCTAATACTGTCTGGGAGGCAGCCAGATTGGTAGGTAGCTTATGGTTTGTTAGTAAGGGTCCAATCTAGAACAGATTGTCTATTGGAGCATTTGTCTATTCTAGTTGCTTCTTGGATGAGCTGAGAGAAATTATGTAAGTTTATAAAGTTGTTGAGATTATCAGAGTTATAAGTAGAGTAATTGGTATTAAGGTCACCCATTACAATTGCTTTTTGCTGGTAGGTTTGGGATGTCCAATGAAGAATGTCTTCAGCTGTGTTAGGGTTGTCACCTGATGAGATATAGATGGCAATAGTTATTAGATACTTGTTATTGTTGATTTTTAGTTTCCTGAGCAGAATTTCAGCATTCTTAAATGTAGATATATTTGTGATGATGAGTTCTAGTTTTAAATTTTGTTTATACATTATAGCTAACCCACCCTTTTGTTTGTTCAGATGATAACATCAGTTAAGGTTGTATCCTGGATGGAGTATTTCATTATTTTTAATTTCTGGTTTGAGACAGGTTTCTGTCAGAATGGCTATATCAGGGGAGTATAAGGAAAGTAAGGCATAAAGTGCATGTACTTTCTTGAATATACTCTGTAAATATATATTTAGCAAGCAGAGATGATATCCTTTAGAGGGGATAGGATAGTAGAGTAGTGTGTTGGGGTATGAGTAGTGGTGAGTTTTTCAATCAGTTTAGGGCCAGTTTGGGTGTATATCACCACTGAGTTGTAGTTGTGTTAGTATGCTTATAATGGTTTTCATGAATTTTTAGCAGTTTGTTGTGGTATAGGATTCTTTCAGGTTTTGAGTGTGTTTGGTAGCATTTAAGTGGGAAATAATGTAAGTTATGTTATAAAGACTGGATGCAGTTTTAGGGTCATATTGAGATGTTTGATGGTAATGGATGTTAGTAATGGAATTGGAGGGATTAAAGTTGTGGAGTTAGTTTTGGTAGGATATTAGATGGAAGGTAAGAATTAGCAGGATGAGACTTATTGTTTGGAGGATTGCATTTAGTAGAGTGAGAATATGGGGAGGTGTAGACATTTTGTAATGGAAGATTAGTTGTAGTAGGGCTGATAGGGTGTGATTGGCTGGGGATGAGTATGGGGTATGGCTAGTTTATCTAAATTTTGGGATAGTGGAGTTGAGTGGGATTTGGGAGCAGGGTAGGGAAGCGGAGTGAGGCTGAATGTAGTGAGGGTGAATGGAACTGGTTGAGCCATGTCACTGAGTTATGTTTTGACCTTGGACAGTAATGAGAATTTCTTAGAAGTATCTGGGTTATAATACTCTTCTAAGAATTATAGTACTAATGCTCCCTAAGTTTAGTACTGTTGTTAAATTGCAGCAAATGTACATGCAGGGATAGCAGAAGAGGGGCTGGTGGGGTAAGAACTTAATGGTCCAGTGGTGTGCTTGTAGCCTGTGATACAGAAAACAGTTTATATATCAAAGGTTAAATGACATGCATGAGCTTTTAAAAGTTGGTTGTTTGGCAATGGTTTGTTGCGCCATAGTTGATCAATAGTGGAGCTATGTAATGGGCTGGATGAGGTGTGTTCCACACTTGAGGAAATAATTATACCTTGCAGTTCAGACTATGGGAGGAAAAGAGAAGTTCTGATAACAGTGGCGTAGAAAAATCAGACAAGTTGGAGGAACAGGTATGCATCTCAGACAATTACCCTCCTCTGGAACATGCGAAGCAGAGTTCTTCCCTAACCCTATTCAAGAGTAATCTGGACTAGTGGATGGGAAATCAGAAATTCATGCCAGGTCTACCACCTATGGATCTAATGGACAAAGGCAGTCAGTAAATCAAACCTTGGCTTACACATACCCTTAATATAACTATTCTAATGCTCAAAACACTTGTAACATACATTTGGAATGCATGGCTAGGCTTATAAAGGCCCTAGTGGTCATTAGTCAGTTATATACCTATGAACTATAAATGAACATCACAGTTTCTATAATAGTGAAGGGGAAAGAACCTCCATTTTGAATGGCTTCTATGACATTGCCTTTTTCACTAGGAATTTGGAGGTGCAGACAAACAACTCATATGTGGTGATGAAAGTCACACCTGATACCCACAGACAGTGTTATGACCATAGCAAGTGCTACTGTTCTATTGATTGCCAGGTAGTGTGCAGCACACAGCACATGAAACCAGTGTTTGTGCCCATAATTCCAGCATACAGCATGCAAGGCCTCTATAGCACATCTTCCTGCACAAAGCCACCTAGTACATAAGTGCAGGCACAGCTGTAGCCCCACATCTACAGCCACACACAGCTGATACAGGATGCCATATAGCCTTCTGTAACAAAAGCAAAATGTAGGATGGAAACTGATTAGCCATGATAAAAGCAATGTAGAAACAAGAGCAATCAGTCAAACATGGCAGAATGGACCAATAAAATATAAATTTAATGAAATAACAAAGCCTAAAAAGCTTAAGAAAGCTAAAGAACCAAACATGAAAGATAAGCTCTTTCACACCCTCTACTAGCCACTTCATCAGATCTAATGGTTATAATTATCAAACACTTAAATACAAAGTTACCTATTTATAGCACATGATCTACATAAAGATCTTAAAGGAACAACTCTATTAAAATCAGTCCCACTATCGATTTGCAGCTCAAATAGCCATTCAGTTTCAGTACATTCTATTTTATTTTTGATGTCACCACCTCAACTATTACACTTATACAATTCTAAGACCATAAACTTAAAATGGTGGCCTTCACCTTAACTTAAAATGTGTTTACTTAAAGCTTTCCTTACATCTTGCATCCTGATATTTAAATGTTCACGTATACAATATTTCAAAGATCTATTGCTTTTACCAATGTAATAGCTATCACATAACACATAAAAGCCGAAATAAACAAGATTGCAGCTTTTGCATTCAGCATAAAAGCAGAATGTATAAGATCTCCCAGTAATAAGGTATATATATATTCAGTACAACTAAAAATATTAAACATACAACAGTCCCTGCAGGGGTATGTGCCTAGTCTTTCTGAACAACATACTGCTCTGTGTAAAGGTTTATAGCAAAGTAACTTTATCAAAGACTTATTATTTTTTAAATAAAACCTAAGTGCTTCACCCAAAATGGACTTATATCTCTCATCAGATGTAAGGACATGTCAATTATTCTTCACAATATCACATACCAGCTGAACACTGTTTAAGTCAAGGACAATCTGAAATGATTAGAAACGGTTGATCCAAGTATCATAGCCATATCATTACAGTTAGAAAAATAAGGTTTAGCTAAACCATCCCTCTATTTCAACACTTCATCATAAGCATGGCCAATTTGATTCAAACAATAGCCCCTGCACAAAAATTCATCCATCACAACATTAAAGGATTCAAGCATCATTGCATTATCAACGCTTGGTTGAGGATGCCCATAAGGAACCCAGACAATGTGAAAGAAGTGTAATACAACAACATACAGGGTCATTGTCAGGTGGCTGTTTGGCCTACTGAAAGCCTGGTTCTACTGCTTCGATGCATCAGGTGGGCACTGCAGTATGCCTCATCCACAGCCTACACACAGTATAAAGCATGCTGCATGGCATCACTTTAAGTAAGCAGGTAGTTTGAATTTGTTAAAGGTAGATTATGCCTGTTTAACAATGGTCAACAATGTCTTGGATGAGGGAAAGACAGTGCATACCACCTATCTTGATCTCGCCAAAGCATTTGACACAATCCCCCACTCAGGTTTTATACAGAAGCTCTCCCATTTGGGAATTAGCCCCTATATTACCAGATGGGTAGCCAACTGACTCACTGATAGGAAATATATTGTGAAAGTGGGTGGCTTCACCTCTAGCAAAAGACCAGTCACCAGTGGTGCACCACAGCGTTCTGTGCTGGGCCCCCTACTATTCAGAATTTACTTCTCAGAAGTCCAGGCAAACTTGTGTGGCCTGTGGCTAAACAGGTTCACTAAAGATTGCAAATTGGAAGCAATCGAGTTCCCCCATGATGTTAACATACTGCAGGCAGGGTTAACGCAGAGAAAGGATGGGCACCAATGCCACGGATTAAAGCTAAATGGAATAAAATGCATTATCATTCCCTTTGGGAAAGCTGACATCCCACTGCTAAATACATTATAGACAGTACCCCCCCCCCAAGTGTAGAGCCATTGGTATGAGATCCAGGTACTCAGGTTGATAACCAATCTGAACTTTGACCACCATGTATCCACATTAGTAAGGGAATACTTCTATGTGGCACATCTTATAAGTAAAGGCATCACATATAGATCTAAGTATTTTATAATTCCATTATACCTGGCCTTCATCATACCGATAATTGTGTAAAATGCTCACTTTTGTATGTACCTCACCAGACACCTGTAACAATTGGAGAGACCACTGAGGTTTCTACTAAGAAATTACAGGGTACACAAATCATGTCTTATGCAGAAAGACTGAAAGCCCTGCCATTGTATTCTGTCTCCTACAGGTTGCTAAAGGATGACCTGAAAATGATCTAAACAGAAGCTTTTACTCCAGGAACACCTGCTTTTCAAAAAACAAAACAAACAAACAAAAAAAAAAAACAATCAATCTCCAGAAGAACTACAGTTCAAAAAGCAATTGAGCTCCAGAAATCTGCTGTTCAAAAAAAAAAGCATTGACAAGTGTGATCCAGGCTAACAGCATAGCTGCAAAAAGAATCAGGCAGCAAGCTATTACTCTAGGAAAATCCACTATTCAAAAAAGCAACCAAGCTCCAGAAGGCTTACTGTAAACATACAAATAAATAAAAAACTAAAAATTAAATCTCATGATCCATGTTGATAGCATAGCTCCAAGAAGATCAAGGCAGCAAGTCAGAAATGTAGCTGTTTTAATTAGTGCCCCTGAATGGTGCTTTAAAAGTATCTATATTATATCATCGAATGCTTAAAAAAGTGAACAATGAATAATCAAACCCATGTAAGCTAAAGCTTACAATCTCGAAAGCTCTGAACAAGGGAAATAAATCGCTGTTCCAACAAAAAAAAAGAAAAAAAAATTTAAATAATACATAAAGTGGGGGCCCCCCACCTCCCCTACTTAAATAAACCAACTCCAAGATCACACTACAGTGCAGAAAACGGCAAAGTAATGGAAGTGGCAAAGCAAATTCTTTCCCTGGGAAAGAATTTGCTTAAAAGCCACTTCGCTATTTTGCGTTTTTGTTGTTTTAAGTTCGACCAACAAGCATGCGATATAATGCGCCTTCTGTCATCTAATAGGAACTCCTTTAAAACACATCCCTCACCCCCTCAACTCTTTGTTTGAAGAGCAAAATAATCATTTCACTGTAATAAGTTGTAAATGATCAGCTTGGCACAATATGCACCCTCTCACACAGAAAAAAAAATAATGGATATTCCTTTTACTGTCACACCAAGCAGGTGGCTAGATGTATGATACACCCCCCTCCAGTCCCAACCATTTAGGTCCCGTTTTTGCGTGCTGACCCCCAAACTTCATTTAACATATTTTATTAACAAAAGAAAAAAACTCTTCTTTTAAACTGTAGCAATTGCTACAGTTTATACCTGCCTGCACAGAATACTTCAGCAGTCATGTTTTAGTTAAAAAAATGTTTTTAAATTGTAACAAACTTCTTACTACAGTTTATACCCTGCCTGGAGCAATACAGCATTCAGGTTTTAGTTTAAAAAAAAAAGTCAAACTTTTAAACTGCAGTAAACTACTTGCTACAATGTAGCAAGCAGTTGCTACAGTTTAGTTTACACCCAGTGTACTCCCGTGCTAAGGTTTAATGCAAATGCAATACCAGCTTTTAAAAGCTGATATTACATTAAGGAGTGATCTGAATTCACTAATCATGCCCACAACACTTTGTACCCAGAACTGCTGCCCCTCTCGTCTCGCCCTAGCTAAGCTACTGCAGCAAGTGTTTATTCCAGGGACACCCACTGTTCAAAAAAAGGATGGAAGTTCCAGGAACACCCATTCCCTGGCTGATCAACACTTTATAAATACTGAGTTTACTGGTTCAGCTCCTGGACGTCTTCTCTCATTGGCTCTATCTTTGAGCCAATGAAAGAAGACTTTCTGGTGCTACACTCCTCCAAAACAAGCTCAGCAGCTGAATGAGCTTAATCATGGTGAGATGGGAGAATTTTTTAACTATTATGGGACCCCTCAGCCAGCACTGGAATCTGGGCAGCTGTCGAGGTTGCCTAGTGCTGGATCTGGCCCTGGTGATATCTTTACTATGGTCATGCTGCACTCCATTCATCTCTATATCAGTGTAGGTGGCTAAAGACCAGATTATACAGCTGCAAGTTTGCCGACTGATCCCAAGAACTACCCACTAGCTGGGTCTGACTGGGATATCAAATTCAACTGGGAGCCACTAGTAGGTTTCTGTAAGGTGTGCATATGCACAATGGATGCAGTGTACTCATCACTCTGCAGCTCCACTGTCTGGTGTGGAGGAGGCAATTTTCATCATGGACAATGAGTGTAATATCCCTCATGTAGGATGGACAGTGCCAATGTGCCCTGGGAATGTGATACAATATGTGTTAGCATCAATGGTAGACCCTGCTACCCTCAGCCTGATGTCTTGCCACAGCATCTAGAGGTGTCATCGAGCAGTGATCTGGACTATGAATATATACTACAAGACATGCCAGTGTCAATCTGACTAACCCTGAAACACTGTAGACCCAGTGGCGTGCATGTAAATAGAGGTTTAATCATGGAAGTATAAAATATGTGCATGTCTGTGGTTGTAGCTGTTGTACCTGAACACCAAATATACTATGGGGACACCTGCATCGCCATATTTGTTTTCCCTACAGTCTGTACGATAGCAATAATAAATCTGAATGTTATTATTGTTGTATTACAACTGCATTATAGATGCCAAGATGGTTGCTCTGTCTATGACATAACGGGGATTTGACCACTTCAAGAAACATTGTCCAGTCTTACATGTTTTATACCCATGTCTTTATCATCTACATGCAGGGATGCTCAGAATGCCTTATCATCCATAAGGCTTTCACCAGGAGTTGCTCCCCCCCAGTTGTTGACCTGTCCACTAACATGCAGCATGCCTTTTTTAAAGCCTGCCATATCAAATCAGTGATGCAGCTCTGATACTGTTGTGTCATGAGATTCTTTCCATGAACAGTATTGCTTGTGTTGAGCACTGTGTTGCACTCATGGTCCCATAATGTAAAATAGTTAAAATGTAAAAATCATGTATTTAAGTTTGATTCCAGCATGCTAAGTTCAAAATACTTTTCCATAGTAATTGCAGATCAGGAATCGGATGTGAACCAAGCTTTAAAATAAGTGATTTTTATTGCCCTGTATGTAGCCACAGATTTCTTACATTATCTCCTGGAATTTCTTCAGTGATAGAAGTTTGGCAAAGAGCTGTTGTTCAGATTTTTGAGGTTAAAAAGGAATAATGACCATCATATAATATTCATTTCTTTGGGTCTGCAGTAGTCAGGAACATTGTTTAAGTCTCATTAAGTTATCAAACTTATGTATGAATGCATGCAGCTAAATATGAGCAAACGTCAAATATGTATCACAATTTCCAATACAGAGGTTACTTACTGATATCAAAAGTTCTGAAGCTAAACAATTACAGAGTCACAGCTGTTGCCAATATAGATAAATCATAATAAAAATTAGCTCTTATGCACTTCTTTGAAAATATATCAGTAACTCTTAATGTTGATATCCTTATGACTTACTACTGTAACGATAAGGAAACTTCTACAGCATATATCTTGACCTAAAATTCCTTTAATTGCTGCTCTTTAATCTTGAGCTGGATGCAGCATTGTTGCATTAAAGGACATTATATGTATATGGATCTATAGCTTTAACAGAAATACAAAGTATGGACAAAGAGAAAAATGCATGTTGGATATTCTCTATGGTTGTCAAAAATCCAGATTATGTCTACAGAAAGCAGTTACTCTGGGATAAGATGTATTTTCAAAGGGTCTATATCATGTTGACAAACTTTTAAAACTTTGAACACCATATGGTCAACACCATATGTTCGAACTTTAAAAGTTCAACAACGTAATTAAAAAAAAAGAAAAAAAGCAAAAAACGTACCTGAAGGTTGTAAGCAGGTGGCCAAGCCTACACCCCCCACACACCCTGGTACTTAAATATACCAACTTCGAGATCACACTACATTGTAGGAAAGGGAAAGCTTCCCTTACAGAGTTATCCACTGAAACTTTAGAAGTTTTACAAGTTTGAATGTCATATGGTTTTGACCATATGACATTTGAACTTGTAAAAGTTAGACAACGTGAATGAGACCCATTTTCAAAAGCAGTTTGTTTAAAGCTTAATATAGTTTGCAAAAGATGTTATATAACTTGAAAAAATATAATCCAAAAGGCAAAAAGGTGTGAAATATGACTTAGCAGTCAGCAGAAGATTATTGTTCAGCCTTCGCCTCCAAACTGGCTTTGGGCCTAGTAACTAGAGGAACGCAACCGTTAACCCTCTGCACAAGGGTGGTCAGTCTACTGACCCAGATAATTCCAGAATCATATGTGTGAGTAGCCTCATATGTATGGCAATGGAAAGAACTCTCATGGATGTTATAAATAAGTCATAGAAACTCTTCAGGCACTGGATCTTACATGGTTTGATTTAGTCAAGTGCAGATTGTACCTGCATAACTTGATGGATTTCTTCAAGAAGGTCATCAAAGCTGTGGATGAGGGCATACTAGTACACACTGCCTATCTTGACTTGTCCAAAGCATTTGATACTATTTCTCACTGGGCATTGTTAACAAACACACAGTACTATTCAGGGGTCTAAGAGATGTGGAAAGTCCTGAAATGTGAGAAAAAACTCTTCATCAAAAAGGGAAGAAAACATCCTTTATTTAAATGGTTTAAATATTTTCATTTGCACACAGAGTGACCTGCATGGTGATACTTTTTGTACTCTCCTGCTTTTTTCCATATTTTAGCCAAAATGGTTTTATGTTTACACTTTTCAGTTTGTTCTGTGAGCTTAGTCTTGCAGCTTCAGTTGCAGTTGTGGGAAAATTGTGAATCACTGCAAGACCTTAGCCTCATTTATACATCACACTGCAATTCTATCTCCATAGCAGAATTACTTGTAAAAGCTAGCTGTTTGTATTTTGAAAACTGTTTGGGGCCTTAGTGTAGTAATTTCATTTACATTTTTAGTAGACAGATGTGAACTACTGCAAAATTAATTTCTTGCTGCATTTTTTAATAGATTGTGTTATTGGTAAATTACTGCATAGTCTGGTACCTTAGACCATAGTGGGATTGCAGTAGTGGCAATATTATACATTCTATTGAAAGATTTGCACCCAAGTTCTTTGACATCTGTTTACACTGTAGTTTTGCTGCTACAGTTGTATATTCTGCTTATTATTTATCTGCTTAAAGTTACTTTCCAGTGACTTTGCTTACTTTGCTACTGTTTTCCTCCTTTTTGGTATCTATTCCTGTCCTCCCTTTAAGTACTGTTTTTTTTCTGCTGCTCCTGTTGCTTAGTTACAGTTTTTCCCTGTCTCACTCTTTGAAAGCTAACATTTCTGAACCTACCTGGGGCCATTGATCTGTGCCTCAGAGTCACAGGGCTAAGAGAACTCGTGGCTTACATAGGTCCTGACATCACAGAGCTCCAATATTGACTTAATTTGATAGGATCCCTCTCTAGCTAGCTTGATTCTTGCAACTTGAATTTTTGCAGACTATTTAAGTCCTTGTCAAACCCATTAATTTCCAAAGATCCATAATAGTGAGGTCCTACCTAGCAAACCAGTATCACTCCAGGACCCTCCCCTTACTATCAACTGTCTCCTGCACATTTTCCCATAGAGTCCATCTGTGTGGCATCCTTGCCACACACTGAGAAAATCTCGAATTAATCCTACTCCACTCTTGGCAAACAATAGATTTGTTTTATTGTTTTGCACTTGAGTTAATGGTATTACAGTTTTACTTTGCTTTATTTGTTGATTTAGCAAAATTAAATGTCCCTAATATTGTGATTGCTGAGATCCACACTTTTAAGAAGCCTTTCAGACAGTGTTACTATGTAATTTGCCGAGATCTTTGGGAGTTAGGCTATAGTTATCCCACTCCACAAGGGGGGATCCACCCTGGATCCCAGAAACTACCGTCCCATCAGTCTGACAAGCCTTATCTGCAAGGCCATGGAGTGTATTATCATGGAACTTATAAACAAAGACATTGGCAACCTTCAAACACTGGATCCCTCCCAGTTTGGGTTCGTGAAAGGCCGATCTTCTCTCCTGAACTTGATTGACTATTTCGAATCAGTCTCCAGAGCCATGGACAAGGGTAAGGTGGTCCACACAGCCAATCTAGACGTTGCCAAGGCCTTTGACACCATCCCCCACTCTGGAATCATAGATAAACTTACTAAGCTGGGCATTAATCCCTACGTCACCCAATGGGTTGCTAACTGGCTTACTGATAGAACCCACACTGTAAAAGTAGCAGACTCCAAATTCAGCTCCAGACAAGTGACAAGTGGAGTACCTCAGGGTTCAGTCCTGGGACCGCTCTTGTTTGGCATCTACTTCTCTGAAGTACAAGCCAACACTAAGGGACTCTGGATAACAAAGTTTGCAGATGACTGCAAACTGGGAGCCATTATTGAATCCCCAAATGATGTGGATACTCTACAAAAGGGCCTTACAGAAACAGATGCTTGGTGCCAGAGCCATGGGATCAAGCTCAATGCCAAGAAATGTATAGTTATCCCCTTTGGGAAAAAACATGTATCCATGAATTACCATATAGGTGGCAGTACACTAAACTCCGAAAGTTTGATAAGAGACTTAGGGACACAGGTGGACAGTGGTCTCACCTTCGATAACCACATCACCACAACAGTCAGGAAATCCTTCTATGTGGCACACCTCATCACTAAGGGCTTTTCATCCAGAAAAAAGGAGGTCATTGTCCCACTGTACTCATCCCTCATTAGACCCATTATAGAATACAATGCCCCGTTTGGTATGTACCTCTCAAGACATCTGCAACAACTGGAAAGGCCACAGAAATACCTCACTAAAAGAATCACAGGCCTAAAGCAGATGCCCTACGCTGACCGCCTTAAAAAACTCCAGCTATACTCTGTCGCATATCGTCTAGTCAGAGGCAATCTTTGCTTAACATACAAGGCCATGTCAAGCCCAGAGCTGTTGGACATGCTACACTTAAAGAAATCCCAATCCCTCAGAGTCACACGCTCCAGGGATCTAAACCTTGTCATCACAATAAACAAAACATGCTGGAGGGATAGGTTCCTGACCCAGAGACTCCCCAGACTCTGGAATAGATTGCCCATACATGTCAAGCAGATTGCCTCTTTGGCCCTCTTCAAAAGGACCCTTGACGATTGGATGAAAGAAAGGAAATTCACCCCGGGGATCACGTCAGTCGCCCTGCTAGACAAGGGTCCAGGGAAGTAAATAGTGTGGGAAGAAATAGCCAGGGAATTGTTATGGCTAGGCTTGTATAGGCCCTAGGGCTGATAGCCTAGTACCAACCTATGAACCTATGAACCTATTACTTAAGAAACTTAGCATATGCGAATCTGTGTGTCTGATCCATACAGTGTGTGCTGGGTGTAGTGTCTACATTTATCTCAGATGCCAGGATCCACCAGATTGCTCATTGCTCACACACTCAGGTCATTGGACCACAAGGTACCCATATACCTCTATCATAGTCCATGTTGGTATAAATGATCTGAAACGTATCACTGTGGACTATATTAAACAAATATTATGGAACTCTCAGATTATGTCTCAGGCTAACATAGAAAAGCATTCTGCCTTCATCAAAGATGATGCCACAACATGAACAGGAGATGAATGACTTTAGTGGCTGGTTTGGCTTCTGGCATCATTCTAAGGTGGTGCAATATTTGTCAGCATGGAAGGATATGATCAACAAACCAAATTTATTTGCCAGGGATGGTCAGCACAGTCTCCTCTTGGCTTTTGAATATAGGCTAAGACATTGTCTTCACCCCTAGCCAAACTGACAAAACTCCCAACATAAGAAATCCAACCAAAAGGAATCTAAAGGTGTTAATGCCCAATGACAACAGTCTAAAGAAGAAACTTCACTTTGTTCAAGCTCTCCGGATGCAGGAGACTGCAGACATCTATGCAGTTACTAAAATATAGTTTAAAGCCGCAGAGAACACACTGGCAGTGCAAGGCTATGATGCCTTCCATACATTTATGTCAGCTGATGCACAGGCAGAAATGCAAGGAGGAAGTGTCTCAATATGCATCAATAATAATGTCACCTGAAGGCTGGTCAAGCAAGGTGACAAGTTTGTGCTTCTACACATCCAGACTATCAATGGCAGTGCCACATATCATATCCTTATTAGCTATAGGTCCCCTCTATGATCCATGTAACCCATAACTCATAGTTAAACTTTCATGGGTGACTTTAACTACCTCCTTTAAACTGGGAATTATTCATAACCCCAAATTTGCAGACCCAGAGATTCATAGACTTGGTAAAACAAAACAATCTGGATCAGATAGTCCACGTTCCCAATAGGGGTACAAACATACTCCTCACTAACATGAGAAAATGCAGAACCCCCTAGTGTATTGTCTACTCTGTGAAGTTTGGACCATAATGCAGTCTCCTTTGAAATAAAAATAAAACCTGCATCTCCAGCTAACCCTGTAGCATTTAAACATATTCTATGGAAAAATTCCTATTATTATGTGACAACTTGACAAACTTTCTAGCCACTGCAACCCTAAAAACACAGCTGCTTATGCCGTAATGCTCATAGATGCTCTTTGCAATCAGGCTAATACATGCAGACAGACAGCTGTGCTTACCAGAAATATGCTCAGAACAGAATCAAAAATCAAGCCACCCTGATGGAACGCAAACATCAATCGGCTGTATAAATAAGAAAAAAAGTCATAGCAAAAGTCAGGAAATACAGCACCCAGCATGATAACAACTCTCTAATCAATCTAAACAAATAACTTAGAGGGTAAATCAGGTCTAATAAAGTGAATTTTGGGATAAAAATATCCTCCCTGGCCAAGGACAAAACCTCAAAGGCTGTACTCATAAATGTGCACAGCTAATTGTGAATGGAGCAGCCTACACTCAGCCAGAAGATATGGCAAATCTTTTGGCAGACAAATTCAGCTCCAGTTTTAACTCCTCTCTCCAAGTCACCCCTCAAAAAATACCATCAAACATAACCCCCGAACCATTACTAGGGAGGCAGTCCTAAAGTCACTCTCCCAGTTCAAGAGCACTGCATTGATGGACCCTTCTAATATATACCAGGATGCCTCCTAATTAGCATAAAATTCAACCTACTGTGATCTCTGGAGTGACTATTTGACTATAGCCTCCATTCAGGTTTCATGCCACATAAATGGAGAATTCCAACAGTCATCTATAAGAGAAGGCCTTCTTTGGATCCCAGAAACTACAAGTCTTTTACCCTGACTACTGTCAAATGCAAATCTGTAAAAGAAATTACACTGGAAATGATTAATAACGTAGCTGTGGCTTGTGATATCACCTGTTGGGCTACAGCCCCCCACCTCTCTAAAGTCCATGAAAGTTTCTGTTTATTTCCTGGCTCTCATAATTCTATGCATGCATGTGCATGTGTGGAGTAACAAGAAAAGTTGACAATGTTGGAAAAAAAGACTTGTCAGGCCATTTTCTTAACCAGTCGTTGGAGTTCTTTCATGATTTTGTTGGAAATATTTGAATCGTCACTCAACAAGGATCTCAACCCTGAAGCAGTGATGAGCTTTTTTAGCTAGTTATGGCTGTCTCATGTGACTGAAACAACCCGAGAATTAAAATAAAGGAAGTAACTGTGGGAATGAACATAAAAAAAGTTTTTTATTGCTAGTATTATTTTTTTTAAGTATAGAATGTTTTTCTTTCATAAACAGTATGCCTGCTACTCTAGGCAAAGAAGGTAAGAAGTGCTTCATGTGTGTGTGTGTGTGTGTGTGTGTGTGTGTGTGTGTGTGTGTGTGTGTGTGTGTGTGTGTGTGTGTGTGTGTGTGTGTTGTGTATGTGTGGTTACACTTCATAATCTCGAAAACCAGAATGCCGAAAATGCATAAGAGTGAATTTGAATATCTCAAATCCACGCTTATGCATTTCCGGTACATTGCGTGTAGTGTTATGGTGCCTGAAGTTGCAGATGAGTGAGTGTTTGTTTGTGTTTTTGTATGTTGTATGTGTGGGTAAGGGAAGGGAGGTGTAAGTGTGAGTGTTGGATTTGTTGGTGTTTGTGTATGTGTGAAGTGTATTTGTGTGCGAGCGAGTGGAGGTTGCTGTGGTGTGAGTTTTTTTTTTTTTTTTTAATGTTATGCGTGATCTCAGAATTGGTATATATAAGTAGGGGGGCCTGGGGGGGTTGGAGGGCAGGCGGCTTGCCCCCCTGCTTATATGTAGTGTAGGGTTGTGTGGTTTGTGTGCTATGGGTGGAATGGTGTGTGTTATATGGTGTATGTATGTTCGTGATTGAATGATTCATGATTGTGGTTTTCGGTATTGTGAATGGTTCGACTTTATAGTCTCGGGTTACTGAAATTCAGGATTTCAGTAATTTGAGATTATAAAGTGAAACCATATGTGTATACTATATATGTGTACATGAGTGTATATGCATGTTATGTGCAAGGGGACAAGGATGTCAGGATGGGTATGCTAAAGCATATTAGCATTACATTACTAATCAAAGTAGGGGCTAATATAGCAATTTGAAATTACGCTTTAAGCTATGTTGTTTTTGTGGATATAGATGCCAATGTTTTTCTGCACATTTGGAATTGCAGTTGGCAGATGCAGTATAGCTTGCAGACAGTGTGTAAATCAGTGCAAGGCAAATAATGGTAATTAAGAAAAATATGTTGGCTTTCAGCTTAGCAATTATAGATATCGCTGGATATCTAGCCACCCAGTTGTGTAACTCTTGACTCTAGATGATTATCACTGTTGAAGTGACACCCAGACCCTGTGTGGAATAATGGGGAAAAGGGATTGTGGATGGATGGATGGATGGATGGATGGATGGATGGATGGATGGATGGATGGATGGATGGATGGATGGATGGATGGAAGGTTTTGAAGCACAGAGACCAAGCAATGTTTGTTTTTGTTTTTTTCCCACCAGCTAAGCATTGTGATTGCAGTTTTTTGTTTTTATTCTTGGGAGTGACTACAGTAAATTGCCTTAGGACAGGAAATGAGGTGGGAAGTGAGCTGACCTCTGTACTGAGAATCATCAGTGGAGAACAATCACCAAAGGACAACACATGTTTCAGTTGTAATGGTTTATGCTGTCAGTAGGTTTGACACCTTTTCAAATGCCTGAAGTGGGACGTGAAATCCCTCCTCCTCTCCACTAATTACATCACTCTTACTCCATCTCCTCCCACTTCTCAACTCTCTCTCCATATTAGAAACCTTAACAAACTAAACTACCATTCTTCTAGCTATGCCCTCCCTACTGCTCTGAACCCTCCGCTCTTCCTTTACCCTCCTACTATTCCTAATTCATTTATATCAGGCCAGGTCCTATTTCTCAAACCAACTGCTCCCCTCTTTTCCTTCATACAGTACTATATATAGCCCTCTCCAGCCCTACATAAACTCTTACTTCTATGACATCTCCTCCTGTCTATTCCAGTCCAACCATCTTCACCTTTTTAATCTCAAAATTCTAGCCATAATAACAAAACTTCACTCTCCTAAATCAATACAATACTATCCAGAATATCTAAAACTTAAACTAAAACCCTTAAAATTAACATCTGTCAATATCCTTTCCCTAGCTGGGGACATTCACCCCAACCCAGGTCCCAACCCTCCCACCAATAACCACATCCTTTCCCCATACCTGAAGCACCTTGCCCTTAAAAAAATCTCTTAAACTATTCACAATCAATGCCCAGAGTATTAATAACAAAATTAATTATTTCCAACCATTTTGAAGTTATAGGCATCTCTGAAACCTGGCTTAAATCCCATATCTCTGACTCCGAAATCCTATCCCCAGGATTTCAAGCTCTTAGATATGACCGTTTAAATAAAAAAGGCGGCGGTGTTGCCTTATTCTACTCTAATCTTCTCAACATAATTTCATACTCAAATACCATTCCTCAGTGTACAAACACAGAACTAGTAGTAGGACTGCTAAAAATGAATAATCACAAAAGCCTCTGTGTCATAGATGTTTATATCCCTCCCGGAAACAACACCTCAACCCTTGAATACATACTCCTATGGGCGTCAGCTGAAATTAACCATGAAACTTATATATTAGACAATGTAAATATAGAGTGGAACAAAGTTAACAACCATTCACCTTCTCTTTCTATTAATCTCTTCAGCTTCACACAAGTAACCCACTTTATTAACAGACCCAATAAAATATATCCCCCAGGATCCATTCTTGACTGGATCCTAGTCTCCCAGCCAGATAAAATCACCAATTCTGGCACCATCTCTGACTCTATCAATGCCCACCTTCAAGCCTTCATTCACCGTGCAACCTCCTCCCCTCGACAGCAGCATCCACACTTACACATTCAAAACCTTAAAAACTTCGACCCCAAATCTTTCTCAAACCTTCTCAAAGAAATAAATTGGAACATTCTAAAAAATCTCCCACTAGACAAAGCCCTAGACTACTTTAATGCTGCATTCCTAAATATGCTAAACTCTCTTGCTCCACCTAGAACAAAAAGAATAAGAGTTAAGCTGCCCCCCCAGCTAACTAAATAAACAAAGCAAATCATGCATTAAAGAGACAAATCTTGAAAATTGTACCAAAAGAATAAACTCCCCAAAACCCTTCTACAATATACACAGCTCCGTAACCTTGCAAAAAACAAATAATCAGAGATAAAAAATCTTATTACACTAAGCTCCAGTCTAACCATAATAAAAACCCAAGGCAATTCTGTAACTCAATAAACTCTCTTCTCAACCCTGGTACCAAATATAACCCCTGTCCCAACCCCAGTAAATCTGATTTTGAAATAGCCTCCCTATTTAACTCTTTCTTTATAGAATCAATAGCAGACCTAACCAAAACTTTTACCAAGAACAACGCTTTTCCTCTGCATACTCCCTCATCTAAGCACCCCCCTCATCCACTGACCCTAGCTTCCCTCCTATGTTTGAGCTCAAACCTGTCTTCACCAACTACATAAAAAGACTTCTCACCAAACTAAAACCCTGCTCCAATGCTCCTGACAACACCCCCTCATTCTTCCTAAAATCAGCTGCTGATGGAATTGTACTCCCAATTAGCATCTTAATTAACAGATCCATACTAGAATACTATGTTCCCAAACTCTGGCATACTGCCTTTATTCTCCCTCTCCATAAAGGAGGCAAAAACACTAACATCTCAAACTTCCATCTTATTGCTCTTCTCTCCCCAATTTCCAAGATCTTAGAAAAATGTGTCCACAACCAACTAATACCTTTCCTGATTCCAAACCATCTTCTCACTCCTACCCAACATGGCTTCTGACCTGGGCAAAGCACCAAAACAGCTCTACTCTCCTTAGAAACAGTCAGTCTAGCCCGGGACTCAAGGAGCATAGTATCAACAGTTCTACTAAATCTCTCTAAAGCATTTGACATGGTTTCCCATACCCACCTCCTGAGGAATCTTTCAAATGTGAATCTATTTCAAAACACCCCATCCTGGTTCTCAAGTTACCTATCTAACAGATCCCAGGCTGTGAAATGGAGGAAAGACACCTCACCTTTTCTACCCACCCCTACTGGTGTACCCCAGGGATCCATCTTTGGACCAATGCTGTTCAATTTTTTTATCAATAGCTTTCACTCTGCTATTCCTAATGCTAAAATAATTCAGTATGCAGACAACTCAACTTTAGTCTGCTCTACCACAAACCTCCCAGAACTTCTAAGACCCAAATTGCCTTCTTTACTACTGAGATCTGGATGTGTCAAAACCACCTATCTCTCATTGCAAACAAATCTAAAATTCTACTATTCCCACCATCAAAATCCTTCTCTTATGACAAAAACTCTTTCCTAATACTTAGTCATAACAACTCTCCTATCGAAATTGTACCCTTTGCCAAACTACTAGGCATTACTATAAATGAACACCTAAAGTTTGACATTCACATTTACCAAAATATAAAGAAAACCCACAAAAAAATGAGCATGTTATATAGAAACAATCACTTCCTCTCCTCTTCTACTAGACATCCACTAACCTCTACTTACCTCCTTCCCTCCCTAATGTACAGTTCCCCTCTACCAACCAACCTATCTGCCTCCATCACTTCCATACTTGAAAATTGTTGCAACAAGATTTGCAAATTTGCCAACAAATCCAAACATTCTACCCACCACTACATTACCCTCCAGTCTCTAAATTGGCTAGAACTCTCCAAATATCTAGACTACGTACAATTTACCACTGTCCATAGATTAATATTCAACCCAACCAATTGCTCCAAACTTTCAAACATCCTTTCCCCTTATACCCCTTATAGAACTCTCAGATCTGAACACCAAAATGTAATTACTATCCACAAACCCAGACGCCCCGCTGGGCAACTTCTCTGCTCATTCTCCCTAGGCAAGAAATGGAATTCTCTCCCAACCTCACTAAGGACTATGCAGAACACTGAAAACTTCAAAATTCCCCTTCACTCTTACCTTTCTTCTAAACAGAAATGCAACTGCATCCTCCCAACCTAGACTCTCCTTGAGGTGGAAGACCTGGACACGGCATCATCCTAGGGCTTTAAGCCTCTTACAAACCTGCTTTATCTAACAGCTGAAAATTTCCCATATATTTTGTTGCTTAATGTAAATATTGTAAATAGTTTTTCATTTGATGGATTTAATACTTTGTTAAATGTAACTGAACTCTGAAATTCACATACTAGCATGTTCTGTGCAAATATTGGACACATTTTTATTCTCTTAATAAGTATCTGTTTTTGTAATGTCTACTGTATTCTATAATATGGAGCTTTTCTCCCCAGGCCTCCACTGAAAATGGGCTCCCTGGGCCCAGTGGACTTCCCCGGTAATCAAACTGGAAATAAATCAATAAAATAAATAAATAAATTCTGAACTTTTGTAGGGCAAAACATATCCATGGCTAGTGCAGAGGACAGAGTTTCACTTTTTTGCCATAATAAAAGCTTATTCTTTTTTTTATGTAGCCTATGCAATTGAGTGACTTCTTGGTAGTTAGCAATTCCTGACCTGGGTGTATGTCTTTGGCAATACCCTTGTTACCTATTTCTTAACCCCTTCCCCTTACCTAATTTCTGGGCAATAGATTTCATAGATGCCCTGGTTTCATGGGCGCCATTTGTTAAATCCATTCCTTCCCTGCTGCAAAACATTCCTTGCCATTAGCGTTCACCCCACCATGTAAGTTTTACTATTGTTATCTGAGTAAATTCTACTCACCCACAGGTCTATTATTATTATTATCTTAACTGAATGTGGAGTTACCGAAAAACTACATTTTAGATATTGGCTTGACTTGCAACTTACATACTCTGAACACTAAGCTCTAAATTATGGTTGCTAAGCTTACTGTGGATAACTGCATTTATAAATAAAGTTGTTGAGTAGCTGTTGCTGTACTCTGGACACTATTAGTGGTGTATGTGTAAAACTATCCTGCCAGATTATAATATGTTTATTGTGTTTTCACTATCAGGGCTGTATTCCACTAATGGCTATTACCAGCAAACATCTGCTGTTTTTATTATGTTTGTAACCATTGCATCCTTTGAATGCAATCAGAAGTGACAATCTGTCTTTTGCCATTGTAGAATTATCTTAGCTTACTTTTACATGCAAATAAGTGTAGACAGACATTATTTGTTTCTCAAGCCAACTTAACTAACTGCTCTACCATTTATTATGTCATAGCCATTTATTTGGAAGCATATTCTGTTACTGTTGCATATGTAGCATATGATAATTGCTATATTTATCTGGTCTATATGCTTTGTTGTTCTCTCTACTCCTTTCATCTGACTTCCTCTTCTCGTTTTTGTCTTACAGCCCATACCACATCCTCTGCATGTTTTCTCCTGGCCACAGTTCTTTTGTTTGACCTGGATTAAGAAAACCCTTCCTGGTGATTCCTGGGTTCTGTGGCTTGCTAAATCTGCAACAACCACTTTAAGTATGTGTTGATAACTGAGGAAAAGTCCATAGTAATAAAGTGTAATTTCTTAAACTCAATAGGTGGGTTTTTGTATATGGTTGAGGAAACCAGCAGCCCAAACTTTTTTCCCCTTCTCACTCCATATTGTATCCTTTTCCCTGTGACTTACTCATACCCATCTATTATTTTTTTCTCTCTCCCTTGCCTCAGCCCCTGCTCTTTTTTTAATATATATATATATATATATATATATATATATATATATATATATTACCGTGTTTCCCTCTTTATATTTCCCACTTAGTTCTCACTATGTATTTTGTCCTTAGGCCAACCTTGCTGAACAGTATTTTACTTTTAGTATATTTTCTTCTTTTCTGTAGCTATGGAGGTTAGCAGTCAACCTCTGAATTTCCTCTTGCCTTATAGGTATACAGCTTTTTTCTCCTTAGTACCTCGGTAGTACCCACTTTTTTTATGCAGCCAATGAAATTGATTGACTTCTTGGTAGTTAGCGATTCCCGGACTGGATTTTAGCCCACTCCATTTTCCCTCACTACACTCTGTCTCACTCCACTCCCCTAGCCTACCCACTTTCCCACCCACCACCAGGATCCTGCAACTTATAGTTAACCAAACCACACCCTTCTCTGACCTGACCCATTTAGCACCCTATCCACTGCCTCATGCAATTAACATCATACCATTCTTCCCTCCTCCCACCTTTTAACTCAAAATTTAAAACAGATTTATAAGGTACCATAAACTACATTTCTCTCCTACTACTACACAATACTATTTTCTTTATCATCCAGCCTCTACTAATACCTCTTCAGTTCTCTTATCCCACCACACTGGCTGTACTACTCCACCATTGGTCTTCCCATCATTTTCTTAATAAGCCCTTTCAAACACCTCTATTAAAGTAAGTTATTTAATTTTTTACCACACAAGTCAGTTAACCCCTTAAATCCTTTCTTTTTTTCAATATTCAATAACAGCTCTACCATGCCCTCAATAAAACTTACCATTTCTCTCACTCTTATACTAGCTCTGTTATCCCTTGCCCTGTATTCTTTCTCATACCAAACCCACCTTCTCAGATATTGCCACTCTACTACTTTACCTATCATATCAGACCATTGTCATAATAAAGCCCCTGTTCTCATCTCTCCTCATCTTTTTATTCCCTCTCTAACACTACTCCTCTCTCTTAGGCATTTTAACACACACAGCCCTACTAATAACCTTTACATATAAAACAGACTATCTTTCCAACTAAAATTACTTATCCAGCACTCCCTTACCCATATTAATCTCCGGTCCGACATTCATCCTGACTCAGGCCCTGTTCTCACTACTTACTCTAAACCACACCCTTTACTCTCCTCAAATTGTAATTTCCACTCTACATCTATTCTACATCTAAAAAAATGTAACTCTGACCTTCTCATCATAAATTTCAACCTCAGAAGCGTCCTTAATAAAGTCCATGAATTTCATGCTGCCATTGCCCTTTACACCCCAGACATAGCCATTATAACCAAAACCTGGCTTCAGCCTCATATAAAATTAGATGAATTATTTCCTAATGGTATAGTATCATCAGAGAAGATAGATTATCTAAACATGGTGGAGGTATTGCTATCATGTACAAGGACAACCTTAATGTAGTTCAACTTAATTCTATACCACCCAATCGCCCTAATTCAGAACTCTTAGTTGCTAGACTAGATATAAATAAACATAAGTCTATTGTCATAATAGCTATCTACCCCCTCCCTGCAAATAACCTATAGAATATTGAAAACATCTTTGAATGGGCCTCCACTAACTTTAACCATAAAATAGTTATACTTGGTGACTTTAACTTTGACTGTCTCACCTGCTCCTCTAATTCAGCAACAAATTTTGTAAACGTATATAACTTCAATCAAAACATTCACCACCCAACATGAATAGACAAGCATAGAAATAGACATCCCCCCCTCAACTGGATTCTGACAAACAAATCTAATATTAGCTATGAAGCAGGCTGTCTACCTGACACTTTATGTGATCACTTCCCAGCATATTGTTGTTTGTCTTTTCTGCTTTTCCCGGTTAGGGGTCATCATAGCGGAACTCCGGTCCACTAATGATTGGCAGTAGATTTTTATGGTGCCGAGTTGTCAGTCCAATGCCCAACCTTCAGCAAAGGCACGCCCATTCACACATGTCTTTCAGAGACCACTCTGCAGCGGGGAGGACATGCATTCCACACAGAAGGCACTCCAGCCGAGAATCGAACAGGAGAACTTCTTGCTGTGAGTCAGCAATGCTACCGTTGTACCACGACAGCAGATATTAATAAGGAAAAATCCAAACAACTGTAATAATATTACATTCCACTACATTCAAAGCAAAAAACAATTTTCCTCAGCCATATTTAACAGGGTCTTAAGACAACATAACTGGGCAACTCTAAAAACTGTACAATTAGACCTTGCTGTGCAGTACTTTAATAATGCTTTCCTGCAAACATTAAATAAGCTTGCCCCACTCTGGAAGATTTGCACAAAAACCAAAAAACTCCCCTGGTTAGCAAAAGAAACAATTAGATAACTCAAGCAAAGGGATAGATCATGGTCTCTTTATCTTACTAACAGAAGTAATGCTAATCTTACCATCTACCATCATCTCCAAAATCAAGTCAAGAAGCAAACCAAACAAGATAAAAAAATTATACTTTCAATCTTGTCAACTAAAATACCAAAAAAAAAATCCAAAATAATTCTGGCAATCAATTAACCTCCTTCATAATCCTGGAAAACCCACTACCCAAGTCCCAACAACTACCACTACTACAGACTGTATAGCCATCCAATTCAATTCCCATTTCATTACCGCAGTGACCTCGCTACTAAACAAAACTCCTAATTCTCCTCTTTTAATACCCACCCCTACTATCCAACCTCCTAGCTTTTTCAAATTGGAACCCATCCAAACTAGTTTCATACAAAACCTTCTATCTAAGGTAAAACCATGTACTCTTGCTGCTGATCAACTACCTGGAGACTTTCTGAAACTAGCTGTCAAATCCATTTCCTACCCTATATCTATTCTAATTAACCATTCTGTCTCTGAACAATATGTACTGCTTACCACTTCATAAAGGTGGTCTCTCAACAAATATATCCAACTACAGACCTATAGACATTCTGTCGCCTTTAGCCAATATTTTAAAAAAGTGTATTCACAAATATTAGACTATTTCCTGAAGAATAACCTCTTATCTGATACACAACATGGCTTTCGACCCAAACACAGTACTAATGCAGCCCTCATAAGTTTTACCAGTTCTGTTAATCACCTCAAAAACAACAACCAACTTGTCTCTACCACCTTCTTCGACATGCCAAAAGCCTTTGACATTGTATCTTATCAAATCCTTTTAAATAAATTGGCCTCTTACAAATTCTGTCCTGAAACCGTAAGGTGGTTCCATAGATACCTCTCTAATTGAAAACAGGCCACCTTATGGGATAAAAAAAACTCTCCCCCAGCTTACCATCTCTGTAGGGGTACATCAAGGATGAATCCTTGGACCACTACAATTCACTATTTTTACTAATGACATCAGCTCTGCCACTAACCCTGCCAAAATCATACAATACGCAGATGATGCCTCACTTATCTGTTCTGCTCCCACTATCAATGTCCTCCAAATAAAAACTCAGACTGACCTCAATAATATTGAAAACTACTTAGCAGTGCATCACCTTATACTAAACCCCAACAAAACAAAGCTCATGGTCTTTTCAAATGCTTCCCTACCAAATAATCATCCACTTCTCTCTATCTTCTCTTCCAATGCCACTACAATAGAACCTGTTGAACATACAAAGCTACTCAAGGTCATTGTTGGCAATGCATTGAGATTTGACAAACATACAGCACTGACAATTACAAACGTCCATGTAAAACTTGGTACTCTATATAGGGCCAGACCCTATCTTACCAACCATGCCAGACTTGCAACAACAGGAACCAACCTGTTATCCTCACTACTTTACTGTTCACAAATATTCACCAAACTTCACAAAGCAGAAATAAATAACCTTGAATCTTATTATAACAAGATAGCTAAATTTGCATCTAACCAGCCTCAAAAATCATATCATTGCACTGCCCTCCACTACCTGGACTGATTAGAACTACCAAACTTACATTAAATCAACTATTAATCGCCCATACAGTCATGTATAAACCTAATTACTGTCCAGGACTATCTGACCTTGTTCAACCCTATACTAACTTTAAATCTCTTAGATCAGCTGAAAAAGTATTGCTTAAAGTTAACAAAACTCATAATTCACATGGAGACTCCTTATACTGCCATAAAATTGCCAAATATTGGAATTTTCTTCCTCAACATATTCTATCCATCAATAATACTCATAACTTCAAACAAGCCGTAAAGCAATACTTGTCAACTCACTTGGTATGCTCTTGTTCTCCTACAGACTCACCTGTTTCTCTCCTTCCTTTTTACTGCCTCTCTTTATGATCTCACATAGCTTCATGTCCTCCTCGATGATGATGCTTCCTTGTTTCATTTCATCTTTCACATTTTCTTCTCTTGTACTGCTTATGGAAAAAATAGTTTTTGTAGTGTATTCAGTGTTTTAATGCTGTTTCTGTTTAGTACCCTTAATTGTTAATAATGTATCTATATGTGACCTTATGGTTGTATTTTTATACCTTTGTATAACTATGTTACTTCTGTGGAGCTTTTCTCCCCAAATCTCCACTCAAAATGGACTAATTTGCCCAGTCTGACATTACCCAGTAAACAAATGTAAATAAATAAATAAATCAGTTGCTTATGCTAGTTCATATAACCTTTAGGTGTTTCAGATACAAACTAACTGTTTTATGCAACTATTAAAGAAAACTTAGAAACTATTTATTTTTGTCCTAAAATCTCAGGACATTTTTTTAGTTTTTTTCGCAAGACACAACTGCCCAAAGAGGGACAGGTTGTAACCCTAGGTCTAGACTTATTCATTTTCTTCATAAAGTATGAACAGTGATTACAACCACATGAATTACTAAATAACTGAAATGGGCCTATACAAAGATTCAGTATCACTAAGTGTGTATGACATATTACTTGAAGACTTTCTAGTCTGCAAAGCAAGATAATGCTTCCCTTTCTGATCTTATGTTATGAATTTTCAAGGCTATTGCTATGATTTTTAATGCTTAGAGGCTGAAAGGCATGAGGGACAGGAAATTCTCACATCAGAAACATTTTTTTTATTTTACATAAAGTAATAACATCTTAAGTAGCAAGCAATAAATTATAAAGAGGTTGGATATATTTTCTTTACAACTTGTACCATATGGCTATGTCATATTTCAGGGGAATCTAAAGTTTTCTTTCTATTATTACCTAGTTCTTTTTTCCTACTCCACTATATTAATCATACCATTTTCTGTCTCCAAGGTGACTACTCATTCTACATCTTCTCTTACCCTCTTCCTTATTATTTCTGTTTCTCTAATCATTCAACTTTTGTAGAGACTTATTATTTCTCTAGTTTTATCATAGTGTCTATCTTCTCTAAACTAAAACTCTGGTATGTTGATGCATTGTGATTGGATTTTCTGTACACCAGGTATATTATGACTCCTTCAGTAATGAGACAATGTGTTGATATGAAATACTATTATTATTTGAAGCTTCTTACCCATATTCTTAGCAATTATGCTAACAATCTTGTATTTTCAATAACTTTATATCTCAATGTTTTTATCATCTCATTCCTCCTATTTTGTTTCCTATTAGTGAATTTACAATTTCTTAATGTTATCTAGCACTATATCTACTTTAAGAGGTATGTCTTAACTTTTTGGTGAGGGCAGAAATTCTCATTTTGTCTTGCTGTACTCTTTCTCCACCCATTGTCTAGTTTGAATGATTTTAAATAAATAGGTAATCTTATCATTCTGATTGTTGGATGTCTCTTAGAACTGATAAAAACACTCATGCCAGTTAAGATCCATTGTGATTGTCAAAATTAACTTACTTTAAGCTTTCTACACTGAATTTTATAATTACACGTGGAAAAGGAGCTATATCAAAGAAACAAGTTAAAGGTAAAATACATGGTTTACACGTTTTTTTTTCTGAACAGTAGAAAAGATGTGTTACCTTTATGGAAAGAAAATTGAGTATGATAATGGTAAAATGGAACAGATGGCTGATGCTGAAGCAAAAATAAGATATAAAAAGTTATTGTATGATTAGGTGGGGAGAATGAATATTTGCTGAAATGAATCAAGAATTGGTTGTGACAAAAAGGATGGGATGGTTGATGGCAATAAAATGTATGATGATTAAGATAATATATAAATATGTATGAGCCCAAATAATGATATATATAATATAATGTTAAAAAAGAGAGAAAAATACAGCACCCCTTTTCTGCTTGGCAAGAACCATGGAATTTTTTACATTCATCTCAGCTACCACCAACTGAAGCAGATAGGACCTCAGTCTAACATCTTATTGGAAGGACTGTACCCCCCCCCCCCCAACCCATTATTCTACACTGCATTGTTAGTGCTGGAAATTAATCCAAGTGGAAGGTTCAAGAACATAACCTGCAGTCTTTTGTAGTTTCTGTCTTCAAGGATAAATGTGGTTCAAGGTGATGGTAAATGTTGGAGGTATGATGGAGAAGAAGGAGGTAGCTGGGAGCATATGTTTTAGGTGGTTGTTGCCATTTTTACTGTTCATGTTAAGCTTAATTCTGGTGGCTGCCAAAAAAGCAATTACTAGACAACAGAAATCAAAGTCTAAACCAGCCATACTTGATGTAGTGAAAATCATAGCAGAGATACAAAAATAGGAAGTGGGATCTTTAGAAAAGGGTATGAGTAAATTACATAGAAAAAAGTGAAAATTGTGGGAACAATACTTGCAGAAACATGTTTGGAGGAGGAATGAGATTTAAGTGATGGCAGGAATTTAACAATTTATGTAGTGTCTGACTGATTATATTGTGTAGACAATATATGTGATGTATAATGTTTGTAAATGTGAACTTGTTAATATGGTTTGATTGCTTTTATATACATGTAAATTTGCCTATGTGACAAGTGTTAATTCAATAAAGGTATTTTCTACAAAAAAATAAGTAGATTTCCTCTTGAGCTGCACATACTGTATGGATTTCTAAACACTGGGATGGATACATGTATAATGTTTGGAGTGCCTCACTTCATTGACGGTTGTAGTGGCAGCCAGCAGTGTGCATTAGTACCGACCTTTTATCATCTTTGAAATGGAATCAGATGCATCTTATACTATATGTATCTTGTAGTTAACAAATATGTGGACTGCAGATGTACTCTGTAGTGGCTGCATGTAACTAAAAATGCTATGGGCAAACCTTTAAGTTTGATGAGCCTTACTTTGGTAAGTTGGTCTAAGAGCAGCCCTGGAGTGAACCTCTGTGCAGACAGAATTTCTGTCCTGATGATATACATTTGAGTTACAAATGTAACAACCTTCAAAAGACATGGTAAAGCAAAGCCTGTTATTCTAGTAAGTTTATATGCATATAAAGGCAATAACTGCTGCTGAATTTGGTCCCTGGTCCTCCTTTACTTTCTTCCTGAGTGATAATAAGATATTTAAACATAGGGGAGTTTGAAGTCACTTGCCCTGTGTTCTGACATCAGTGAACTGAGACGATGATAAATTCTTTGTAGAAGCTATTTATGTATGTATTCAGTCATTTATTTGATCACAATCAAACATATGAGATGTACAGTCACAGTCATAGAAGTGGCTGTAACTGATGGCCACATCTGTGCGTGAGAGGGGGAAGAGGTTAAAATAAATTACTTAGACCCGTTACTGTTATTTTTAATGCATTATATTCTGATACGTGTGGTATATTCAGTCTATAAAGTTATCTTTAATTGTTGCATAGAGTGGATGTCTGTGGATGAAAGTGATTGAGACTATCAACATTTTTTTACAATAGGCTGTTATTATTCTGGCTTTGCAGAAATAGTGTGCATATTTTTTTCACTTTCTGTTACAGTTAGACATCAGCAGCGTATGCAGTAAATGGTGGTCTGGGCAGTATGTTGACACAGTGTTGCATCAAGGAGTTTTGCCATCTAAGAACTCTTTCGCTTTCCTGTTGAATTTTTGTCTGTTAATTCCTTCTGCATGAAATCAACATGTATTCCTTGCCTCTACGTGGATTTTATCCATGTGCTTTTATTTCTTCTCCCAGACACTCAGTTGTATAATATATGCCATTTGGTCTTTTGCTTTCATTACAGTTGAACATTGGAGTGACACACAGAAGATAACTATGTCATTCATGAAGGTAGGACGTTAGGTACTATTTCTAGATAAGATTTAAATGTCCTTGCATTTATCTTCTCAGTTTATTGGGGAGCTACCATTTTCGTAGCCTTGAAAATTAAACTTTAGACAGAGGTTATTTTTCCCTGAACTAAAAATATAAGACTGAACATATTTCCCTACTCATTTTTTCACTCATTGTAATTATATCAAAAGTTTGTAAACATGCTGTAAGATGCACCTCAGAGCATCTAGAACTCTATGATTCCTGGGGCCTAGCAGCCCTTAAATCACTGTCTTAAGTGAGCTAATTCCTCTAGACTTAAATTAGTGTAAACTCTTGTCACTTACAGAGTGTTAACAACATGGGGGTGGATCAGCTGAAAGCAAAATAAAGTATGAAAAGGAAGAAAGAAAAATATGTGCAGATGGTGTAAGGCCAGAATGATGTGAAAACAAGGGAGTACCCTGAGAAAGTGTGTGGGGGGACTAATCAGTAGTAGGAGGGGCCCATGGCATCCCTTTCTAAGACTCCATCTTACCTAAGTCTGGTCCTCTTAATTGTGGATAGACATCTAAGGTGTATATAGTCAGTGAAGTGGCTATAAGGAATAGGTATATAGTGAGGCAGTCTGTAGAGTAGACCCAGGAGACAGGGATATGGGGATATATGTGGCCAATAACCTGGTTGATTAATATGTGTCTAAAGTAGTAAGGAAACCATTATGTGTTGCTCAACTTATAAGCAAGGGTATTGCATCTAGGTCCAAGGAAGTCATCTTTCACTGAACTCAGACCTCATCAGACCAGCCATTGAGTAAAATGTCCCCTTCAGTATATACCAGACCAACAACTGGAGCATTCATAGAGGTTCCTCACAAAAAGAATACAGGGTATTAACAACAAGTTCTATGTGGAAATCTTGAAAATCTTATCCTTATACTATGTCTCCTAAAGACTGCTGAGGAGTAATCTATGTCTGGGATAGAAGGCATTCCAGGATCCCACTCAGATCAACCTCTTGCTTATCAGCTAAATAAATGGCATCAGAACAACCCAATCCATGGACTTAAACCTTGATAGTGACATAAATAGGACATGCTGGATGGACAGGTATATGTCTCAGAGAATACTACTTATCTAGAACAGGCTTCACAGGCATATTAAAGAGATTTCTTCCCTGACCTCTTCAAGTATAGCCAGTAACACTGGATGGGAAATCAGAAATTCATCCCTGGTCACCCACCTATGTCTTTAATGGATAGAGACAGACTGTAAATGTTTGAGTATGTATGCCCAGGCTTATACATACCCCTAAAAATAACCTCTAGGGCACCAAATATGTTGCATACATTTTTTATGCCTGGCTAGGCTTCAAACCTGCCTTGTAGTCATTAGCCAAGTATATACCTATGAAACAATGTCAGACATTGGTTAGCCAACTGTCTCACAAATAAGAAACAGGAAGTCAGAACAGGGGACTCTACTTCCAGAAAAAGGTCAGTCATCAGCACAGTCCTTCAAGGCTCATTGCTTTAGTTGCTTCTTTTAGTCATTGACTTTTCAGAAGTCAAAGCTAATGTTACAGACCTCTAGTTAACCACTTTGCAGATGACTATAACACTAGTGCGATTATAAAATCCCCCAAAGACACCAATATCCTTCAAGGTGTCACAAATCTATAGTTTATGCTAGAGCCATGGTGTAAAACCAAATGACCAAAAATGCATACAATTATCTTTTGCAAAATTAGACATTCCCAGGAATTATTACATAGATAACTATCACATAGATAATATATTCTTAAGAGTACATCCAGTGGTTAGGAATGTGGAAGCATATGTGGATAGTGACTTGGACTTTGAACATCATATATCTACCGTTGTAAGGAAATCATTCTGTATTGCACAATGCATTCGCAAGGGTATGGCAGCCAGGTCAAAAGATGTCATTATCCCACTGCACTCATCCCTCATTAGGCCAATCAATGAATATAATGGTCCCTCTGGCATGTACTTTACCAGGTATATGTAACAACTGGAATGCCCTCGGAGATTCCTTACAAGAAGAATACAAGATGTTAACTACACAGAATAAGCAAATTACTTTAAAACCTTGTCTTTATACTCAGTCTGTTACTGGTTACTGAGAGATGGCCTATGCCAGGTTTACAAGGCATCATATAACCAAGTACAGAGGGACATGCTGCACATCTGTATGTCTAATAGCATTAGAAATACCCAATCCAAGGACCTAAACCTCATTTACAACATGAATAGAATATATTAGAGGGGAGGGTATGTGTCTCAGAGACTACCCCTACTCTTGAACAGACTTCCCATCCATGTCAAACAGAGTTTGTAACTCACCCTATTCAAATGTAAGCTGGACCAATGGATAGGGAATCGGACATTTACCTCTGGACTGGCACCTATGTCCCTAATGGGCAAAGGCAGCTTGTAAATTCTCAGACATCAAAATACAGCTATATGGAAAAACATGATTAGTCTTAAAAAGCTGAGTTTAAGGAAAAAGTGAAAGTTATTTTATATTGGCCTAAAGTATTGAAACAAATGCCCTTATTCTCAGTTTTATTATCTGCATGCCTGCTCATTAATGAGAAGCATCATTTTTATCCTGTGGAATGGAATAATGTGATGTTTTCCAGTATCAAGGTAATTACTTTTAAGTGCACGTGTGTGTACAGACTACTCCTCTAAATATTGTATTATTTTTCAAGCAGCAAGTAAAATAAGAAGTTTTATTCTAACAGCAGGGAATTTAAGCTTACTAATTCAAATGTACACTGCCCTTAACGAAGGGACTTTAGAAATTACTGAAAACTGCTAAAGAAATATAACACTTCAATTGTTGTTTATCATGGTTGAGTACAGCAGATCACAGCTTCAAGGTATAGGATTATCATTATTTCATTTTTAATGGAAATGTCACTGAAATCTAAATTAAATATTTCTTATTACAGCCAGATGGTCAAGGTAGAGTATTTTATTTACTGAACATTTATTTATTTGTTTATTTATTTATATTTGTATACCAGTGTAGAGCACCAATCACAAATTTTCAGTTGCTGGCTCAGCTTGAGTTGTATAAATCGTAACAGAAAATTATACATCAGCATATAAAATGCATGAGTATAAGAAACTGTGCACATATATATAGTGAGAAAGAGAGAGAGTGAGAGAGATAGTGGTCAACATATATAATATGCAAATACGGGAAGCTGTGTATTTATGTAGAGGTTAACATATATGTTGCAGTGAAACAAATGTTTCGAAGGCAAAATATATGTACATATTTACTTAAGAAGAAGCAAGAAAAAAGAGAAAGGGGAGAATTGGAAGGGGAGAAGAAAACAGAGAGGAAATTGGAATGTAAACCTTTCTGTAGATTATTTAACTGTATATAGACATGATAACATCGGAAAATGAGTAAACTCTCGGTTCAATATGTGAGGGATTATATTCTGTGGACCTGTACAGGAACAGTTAGATATTACCTACCATATAGGACAGCAGACAGTTTAGAATAAGTATATAAGTAGAAAGAAGGAGAGAAAACATAAATTAGATGAAAGAAAACTGTATTATGATACAAAGAACCTTCATGTTTTAACGAAAGGGGACAGGGTACTTGCAGGTGTATTACCAGTTGCAATTAATGCTTTGAAATCTTCTTATGCATATTAATGCTTGGCATAAGATACTTTGATTTCTAAGACAGCATAAGTGAAATGTTTTTAAGGAGCTTGGATAATTAGATCAAAAAAGGGACTAAATATACATTTTAAAATGTCAGAGGATTCAATTAAAGTTCCTGAGGAAGTGGTACTATAGGATGAAGGTGATCTACCTTGCTGAAAAAAAAATAATTAGGATATCGATACAGACATGCATCAGTACCAATTTTAGAATAATCTTGTACAAAGTGACTCTGTCCAAGATCATTGCTATAGTCAAATTGTCAGGGAGCTATAATTCAAATGTTACTTCAACTTCAGTCTTATTTCAAACTCAGAATATGACTTACAATAAGAAGCTTCACAATACCGATTCTAAAACCATAGTAATATATATAAATTATGTTGTTGTATCTTTTGGCTTTTTCCCGGTTAGGGGTCGCCACAGCAGAACTCCGGTCCACTAATGATTGGCAGTAGATTTTTACGTACCAAGTTGCCAGCCCTGACGCACAACCATCAATAAATGTACGCCCATTCACGCATGTCTCCACACAGAAAATGGTTTAGCTGAGAATCAAACAGGACAACATCTTGCTGTGAGGTGACAACGCTACCGCAGCACCACCACCGCAGTATAGTAATATATAAAAATGACAGGCTGCTGAATAAACAAGTGCATTTTTTCCTAACATTTCATAATATGAATTTTTACCTGAGACTAGTTAGAGAGTGAAATGTTGTGTGTGTTATTTCTAGTTTCAAAATCTAAATTCAGTGTGATTTCACATGACATACTATCATAGCTATAGTACATGTTTTTCTAAAATGCGGTAAGCAATTTCTATACTAATGATTTTAATAAAATACATATTAACATGGTGATGCCTCTTGCCTCTAGGAAAGGCACACAATAAACCATAGCATTTTCTTTGTGTGTTAAGCAAGAAAAGAACAAACACAGTCCATGGCAAATTGGCTTGACTAAATACAAAGCAAAATAAACAAATGCTCACTCACTTTAAAGTTATAACTAAAGAAACACCAAAATAACCACTCTTAGGACTAGTAAAGTTCATTTGAGTGAGACATCTTAATCTGTTTACCAAACTCACAGAAGGTTTTCATGGTTAAGTAACATGAAATGGAAACTTTGACATTTTAGTCAATAATACAATAAATATTTTTAGTACATCACGAAGATAAGTTCACACATACTTCAGAGACATCTGAACATTTGCAGATGAAGTACATTCTTCTCCAACTAAGAAGAACCAGCTTTCCTAAGACAGCATCAACTCTTTCTGAATACAGGCCCCTATGTCTAGAGTAAACATGCAGTCTATTGGTTTATATCTTTCACATAAGGAGACAAAGAGGCTCCTGGTTTCACAAATTTCTTTAGGACAGACAAACAAACTCTTGGTTTTCAAATTTCATAAAGGCATGCACAAAATCTTTTTGGCTTTCCAAATTCCAATTGGCAGACCCAAGCTTCAGGCTTTCTAAATTCTACTAGCAGACATACAAAGCACCTTAGTTTCCAAATTTCACTAATGCAGACACAAAGTTTCTATACATAAGGCCTTTTTAACTTGTTGAAGTAAATTTTTAAAACTCTCACTAAATACAACAGAAGTGGGGAGCTTCCCCCATGCTTTACCCACTCATTGAACTTTCTAGAACTAGAATGCAAAAAAAGTATTTTCTATTTTTTACACAGCTAGTTTACATAACCTGTATATGTGATGACCACACCCACTTTTCAAATCATTTTTTTTTCAGATTTAACCCTTTCAGGTATAAATCCCAACTCACCTTGCTTATTAAAAAAATAAAGAAAGGAGAATGTAGACTTTGTATACATGATATGCAATTACATAAAAAGGGATTTAATCTTACTGGGGATGTATGCCATATAACTTAATCATTCAGTCCTTCTAATAATTTTTTTATGGCAATACATCTATTGCCTCGCTCTCTCTCTCCACCAGTAATATGACATCTCATTTTAAATTGTCTCTTTACCTCCTGATGAAAATCATCTGTATTAGGCTGACACACTGTCACGGAATTTAAATGTATATTGCAGTATTCCCTTTTACAGCCTGTGACCTTTTTAGCTTAGCATACAAAACCAGCAAAAAACTCACTTAGTATCCTTTTTTGGTCTATTTTGGGCCAAGAAAACACCTCATTACCAGCTATCTTTCCTCAGTCAGGCATCTAAACAAAACTGACTTACCTTTATCACTTTTAAGTGCATTCTCTGCCTCTATTTAAATTCTTTATTCAGTTTTTTTTTTTTTACCTTTGCTCATTGTATCCCCATAAAGTCTGTTATCATCAATTCACACTCTGTTATTCCCAGAATTCCTTATTCCCTCACAGGCAATTTTGTCTTCTGAAATAGTACAGACCCTGGCCCCACCCACTTCACCCTAGCCAATATCTTAGCCTGCTTAGCAGGATTACTAATTCCCATATCTTACACAATTAACAGACATCATTATTTTCATATAACACTTGGTCTCCCAGCCCTCCTCCTGGGAAAAGCGTCAGGAATTCTTGAGGTACCACTGAAGATATGCCAAAACTCCAGCAGGATACCTTGTTTTATCTGCACTGCCAAAATCCACCAAACACACATATATTATGTCTCCCTCTTTTCCACATCCACTAACCCTGACACCTAGAGTCACCCACTTATCAGTTCTCACCATAATCACTTTGGACAATTATACCAACCCTCAAATTCTTCCTGCTTCCCACACTGCTTTTCTTCCTTCATGTCTAATTTTACAAGACATTCTTCTTCCACGTACTAAAGCCTTTGTACCACATAATTAGTAAACTCCTTACCTCTTCATCTATACACTCAGCATATACACCCTTCTCCACATCCTCTTCTGAATCCCGAACCTTTCCATCTTACTCCTACTTCCAGTGCCTGACACAGCCCATATCTAGTTTTCTGCTCTGTAACTTTCAGTTTAATTGTCAGTTCTTCTACAGTCCACTACACAGTAATTTCTGTCATATTCCCAATCAAAAATTCTTACCTACCTTATGGACTACCCTCTTTTCACTCATCCCACACAGCAATGAATGTGCTTGTCCAGACACTTTCCTTCTTTCTTAGCCATGGAGCATTATCTATAATGCAACTTTTGTAAAATATAGTTGAAATACTGTGATGAATATCCTTTGACATATCTCTATTTTTATCTTCACCTTCTTACATTTTCAGCCATTGCATCTTGTTAAATATTTCAAGAAATTATTCCTTAACTTTATGCAAAAAATATCTGCAAACCAATCATAGTAATATCAACAGTTTGTCATTCCAGCAACTGCCCCATCAACTCCCAGGAGTTAGGTATCATGCCTTTATGGGTAGCTTTAACTATGGCAACAATTCTCACTCAAAAGACCATGAGCATAGTTGGCCACAGTAAAAGATTCCCAGAATATGTACAGCCTTAATCCTTTTGCCTCATGTTACTAAGTAATTTACACCTTACTGTTCCTGTTTGAAATTGCCCCCCAGTAACCCACCATCGTTGCACTTTGACAATCAGTGCACCTCCTGAGCATATCCTCTTGCCATTCCTATTGCAGAGTGCAGCCACTACATGCTTCTGTCAACCAGAACAGCGACTAAGGATGGGAAAAAGGGGTGCCTGCCCCAGGTGCAAGTTGTTATGTGGTGCAATCAGCAATAATTTGCTTTTAGGAGGTTGTCAGTTTGGGTAAGTGCTCAGTGTGTTAATTCACCTAGATACTGCTCTGCACTTCATATAACTGTCTTTATCTCTGAATCAGTCCTGACTTGTTACCCTTCCTACCCTTTTTACTATATTCCCTGAATATTATTCCATACACCCAGAAACATCACTACAGCTCTCATCCATTTACATACTTCTGCCAGTATTCCTCTATGCCAACCTGCTGACACCCAGAAACATCAATGCAAATCACATCAATCTACATTGCAGCATAAATATTCTTTTGTACTAGCCTACTGACAATGTGTATCACCCTTTCTAGTCTCACCCATCCTCCCTCTTTTTACTTCATACTAGCCTACAGACACCTCACTCTCATCCATTCACATAGTCAGGTCCTTTCTTCACCTCTTCTATGACTTTTGCAGATTTAAACAATCAATTGATCCTTTCTCTTGCAAATACCATTCCATAGAGTAACATATGAGACTTGTCACTAATGAGGCCTATAGCAGCCCAGCATTCTTTCTATTCTGCTATACACCCTTCACATAAATAATATTATATTTAATCAGTTTAACACAATAACCTAAATTAGGGAACCTGCCGCACACCTCAGCTATTCTGGCTAAGCCTCCTTTGTTAAGGGATAATGTAAATAAGATTGTTACACAAGCATGCTAACATGGTCTTGGGATTTAACCGAAAACAACACTAATAAGTTTAACATTGCCTTACCAACCACTTATAACCTGACAGCAAGGTGTGCTAGCTCCATTCATATGCCACAGCTGTATAAGGTGGATGTGACTGTCCTGTAGAAATCCTTCCTCACTTGTACTTCTCTGTGATACTATAGCCATCACCATGTATACCTTTGATTCTCAGTCTGTCTCTCTGAAGCCCTTCATTTTCATGCAGCATCAGCGATAGTCAATGTTGAAGCAATACTAATATCAAACTGAAATGTAGAAAACATAATCCCTGAGATTCCAAAATATTTATTTTGTTACAACAGGCGAATTTCCATAACGAGCAGTGATGTACAAGCAAGGGGCAATGTTATTAAAATGACGGTCATTGTAAATACAAATGACGATAAACAATATGTATGAGTAATTCGGAAATGTAGACCTTTTGCATGATGAGACAATCACCAAAGTTGCTGACTGCAGGAAACTTTTGGAGTTATAGGAGAGAAACCTTGAGAATGTGCACAACTTATTCACTACTTAGCGGATATGTATATGAAAGAGGCAGTTATCACAGGTGATAACCATGGAGGTGCACACCATCGCCTGTGGCATTGCCAAGTAATTCATCCTCATCTAACACATAACACCAAACATGACTTCTGACTAATAAAAACAAGAAGAAGGCAGAAGTGAAGGTCCACACTTTAATATCTAAGAAATAAGTGCTTTCATCCTGGTCCACTAGACTTCATCAGAATGAATAAACATCTAACACATCATGCCCTCCATGACACAGAATGAGTGAATGGTTATCATGTGGATAGAGGCACCATACAACATCTGCATGATATGTGTCATCCTTATATGCATTGTCATTGAATGCATGGAGAACCTATCCCAGTGGACACAATGTTATGTGTAATTTTGAGAATTTTGGCTACAGCAACCTTCCAGTGACCAACCATGGACATGATGGGTGCATCCCAAGCATCTACCTCAAGGTTACCCTACCTGTTTCTCTATGCCATTCTATAGCATGTGGAGGACCATATGTGGTCCCTGTGCACCAAAGAAGAGAAACCATACATTCCAAACATTTTATCATATAATCCATTTTCCTGAGGTTCTGGGACCCTATAACTGCAATCATATTGCAAGAAAAACCCTCACCTGGAGAACAGGATCAACTGGATATCAACCATTAGGGTCCTCGCTTTATCATCTGCCTAGTGGAGTCCTCAGTACCTGTGATTCCCACCTCTGGCAAAACTGTGACTTATATCAGTAATTTGCGTGGCATGATTTTCTGGTAGGCTATATTACTGGTGTTGCAGGACATGCCTTGAAGCCATGTCTAATGACACCAATAAAAATCCCATAGACCAGAACAGATAATGCATGCAAGTGGTGCCTTGTTACAGACTCAAATTATTGTTGAACATGTGTTAAAACTGCTTAAGGCCAACATCTGTTGTTTAGATGTCTTCAGTGGTACACTGCAGTTCAATCTTGAAACATGTAGTAAAATATTTTATTGTGTGTGTGTGCAGCCTTATATATCATGCTACTATGTAAATAGATACAGCAGTGAAAAGATATTAAACAGGAGTATGTCAGCAGCAGATGAGGTGTTGAAGAGCACCAATGGGGTCTGGTTGCATGGAGTGACCATGAAAAGTGAAGGCAGGCAGGTGCAGTAAGCCTTGGCATTTGCTAAGAAGCAGCATCTGGTCAAAACAGCAGGTCAAATTAAATATAACAAACAGCAGTAACAATGATGAATGCAAGAATACACTCAGGCTATGTTATACCATGATAGACTAGTAAAACTGTGTATTAAATACTAGCTAACCAGGTAGAAAAGTACTGAGGACTCGGCACACTTGTCATGACATACACATATGGGGAAGGTCAAAGTGAAAGGTGCCAACAGTGAGCAGTGTGTTTGTGTGAGGGTGGGTCCAGATTAGGTTCATAGGTTCATAGGTTCACACTAGGCTATCTGCCCTAGGGCATTTATAAGCCTAGCCAGAGTGTGTGTGGCCTTCACCACCCCTTAGGATGAGAATACTATACCCATTAGTTTGCTGTGCCTCTGTCCAGCAGTGATACAGAGATGATTCCCAGGGTAAACCTACGATCTCCCATCCACTCGTCAAGATTTCTCTTGAACAGAGTCAGTGAGGGGCTCTGCCTCACATGGACTGGGATTCTGTTCCATAGTGTAGGGAGTCTCTGGGTGATGAATCTGTCCCTCCAGCATGTCCTATTTATATCCGTGTTGAGGTTTAAGTCTCTTGCTCTCGTGGCTCTGGTGGATTTGGATTTTTTGAGGTGGAGCATGTCCATTAATTCCGGGTTGGACATGGCCTTGTATGTCAGGCACAGATCACCTCTGAGCAGACGGCATGCGACTGAATAGAGCTGGAGTTTCTTCAGTCGGGCATCGTATGACATATGTTTGTGCCCCTTTATCCTTTTGGCGAGGAACTTTTGGAGTCTTTCCAACTGCTGCAGGTGTCGGGTAAAGTACATTCCGAATGGGGCGTTGAACTCAATCATTGGTCTGATAAGTGAAGAGTACAGAGGTACAATGACCTCTCCTGATCTGGATGTGAATCCCTTCATGATCAGGTGGGCAATGCAGAAGGTCTTCCTAACCACTTTGGCAATGTGAGTGTCAAAAGAGAGGTTACTGTCAATTTGGGTCCCCAGGTCCCTGATAACTTCTTCCATGTTTAATGGATTACCACCTATGTGGTAATTAGGGGTTACCTTGTTTTTCCCAAAGGGTATGACTATACATTGTTTGGCATTTAGCTTAAGGCCATGGCTCTGGCACCAGTTATCCATTTCTATGAGACCTCTCTGGAGGATGTCTGTGTCTGATGGAGTGTCAATTATGGTGCCCAGTTTGCAGTCATCTGCAAATTTTGTCAGCCACAATCCCCTATGTTTGCCTGCACTTAGGAAAAATAAATGCCGAACAAGAGGGGACCCAAGACTGAGCCCTGTGGGACACCGCTCGTGACCGGCTTAGAGTCTGACATGGCACCAGCAACTCTAACCCTGTGTGTTCTGTCCTTGAGCCAGTTTGCAACCCATCTTGTGACATATGGGTTTACATCTAAGCTGGTGAGCTTTTCTATGATGCCCGAGTGGGGTATTGTGTCAAATGCTTTTGCTAGGTCAAGGTAGGCTGTGTGAACTGCCTTACCCTCATCAATGGCCTTAGTGACTGTTTTGAAAAAGTCGACCAAGTTCAAGAGGCAGGATCTGCCCTTGACAAAGCCAAATTGGGTAGGATCCAGTGTCTGTAGGTCCATAATGTCTTTATTTATGAGTTCCATTATGATCCTCTCCATAGCTTTGCAGACAAGGCTCATCAAGCTTATGGGGTGGTAATTTCCAGGGTCCGTAGAAGCACCGCCTTTGTGGAGTGGGACCACAGTTGCCGTACGCCATTCTTTGGGTACGTATCCTGTAGTAAGGCTAAGATTAAACAGCAGCCTTATGTGTGGGTTTAGTTTCTCATTGAGTTCGTGTAGCACACAGCCGGGGACACCGTCCGGTCCCATTGATGCTGTGTTTTTTGCTTTAGAGAGAGCAGCTCTCACCTGGGCATCTGAGATGTTTGGGAGGCTAGACTCTGGTGGGATAGATATTTCTCCTTTTGGGGGGGGAGGAGGGGAGAAATTTGCACTGAACCTGTCTGCCAGTATGTTGGCAATGTCTGTGGGTTCAGTGATTTTTGTATCATTTTGGACTAATTCTGAGCATATCTGGGAGTTTCCACCCAGGTTTCTAACATAGCTAAAGAAGGCTTTATGATTGTCTTTTGTGTCATTAGCGATTTTTCTCTCAAAGTTGGCCTTGGATGATTTTATGAGTGATCGTAGTTTTTTGCTAGTATTGATCAGAGATGCCTTCCCTTTTAGGGATTTTGCTCTGTCATGTAGTAGCTTTCTCCTCTTGTTGTAGAGTTTGTTTATGGCTGGGGTCCACCAGACCAGGCCTGCCTTTGGTGGAAAGGGTCTTGATTTTATTAGGGATTGTTGATCCATACATTCCTGGAGGTGCTCGTAGAAGGCATTTGTAAGGGTTTCAGCAGCGTGGGTTGTGGTTTCCACTGGTTCGGGGCCTTGAAGGATACCACTCCAGTCTTAAGAAGTGTGAAGTTTGCTTTTGAGAAGTTCTTCACTGTGGTCTTTTGCTGGGGGTGGGGCGGGATGTGGATCTCCAGTGAGATTAATTTATGGTCTGATCTCACCAATGAGGGATATACTTCCGGTGTGGAGCATTTTGTCCCCATGTTTGTGATGATCAGGTCTAGTATATTTTCTCCTCTTGTGGGAATGGTGACTAGTTGTTCCATAGCATTTGAGTTTATGAACTCAAGGAACCTTTGGGCTAGGGTGTTGGGGCTTGAGTAATGTTCCCAGTCTATGTTTGGGTAGTTGAAGTCACCCAATATGATGGTGTTTGGAGAGACATTCATACTCTCCAGTGTCTTCAGGAAGGCTGTGTGGGTTTCCTGAGTTTGAGAAAGTGGTCTGTAGCATGTTACAAACTGTAGGGCAGTTTTAGCTATGGTTAATTGCACCTGGATGGTCTCCGATGCTTCGTGCGTTGCCACTAACCTGGAGGTGTGGGTATCCTTTATGAATATGGATACTCCCCCTCCTTTTGTGGTTCAGTCCGGATTTTGGGTCCGGAACGCATGATATGAGGTATAACCTGATAGTGCTGGGGTGCTCTCAGGAGCCTTGAACCAGGTTTCAGTCACAGCACAGACATCGATGTTCTCCATACTGAGGAGGGCTTCGAGGGCGTGCATCTTGAGGTTTAGACTTCTGGCATTGAGCAGTATTACCCTTAGTTTTTCTCCATTTTTGTTTTCTAGGGCGGTAGGTTTATCATTTGAGCCTTGCCTAAAAAAGGCACTATGGGGGTGGCAAGAGCCTTTGCCAATATCCGGAAGCCCAGGGGTGACAGGTGCAAGCCATCCCTTGCAAAGCAGCGTGGCTTGTCAAGCATGTCATCCCAGGCAGACAGACATTGGATCCCCTTAGAATGACACCAGTAATTAAGCCAATTATTAAAGCTGATCATTTTGTCTCTGTATTGTGGCATCATTCTTGGTGAGGGTAGGATACTGCTCAGGGTCAGGGTCATACCGGCCTGGGCTACATAATCTGAGAGCTCCTCTATGTCTCTTTTCATGTAGTCCAGGGAGGTACATCTCAGGTCATTCACACCGGCATGGACAATGACTGAGTCATACTTGTACTTGCTGTGGAGTGACCTGAGTGCTTGTGTTATGTGGCAGATTCTAGCGCCTGACAGGCAGCTTACTGTGATCTTTTCCTTGTTCAGTCTGGTGAGTGGGACGTCAGTGTGTCTGACTATGGAGTCACCTATAACAAGTGTGTCTGGCATTGTGTTTGGCCTTAAGGGCTGTGACTGTTTAGCACACTGACTTTGAGAACTATGTGTTGCATGTCTTATGTCTTGAGGTGGCAGTTGCTTGGGTGTCTGCTTTGGAGGCCTCTGTAGTTTTGGTAGATTTTTGATCAGTGCCTCTGAGTATGTCTTTGTGTGTTTATGTGTTTGTTTTGCAGTTGTGATAGTTCTATGTGAAACTGGGTTTGTGGTGTGCGTGGTTTCCTTCTCCTCCTGTCTGGTCTTGCCAGTCCTGAGTTGAGAGAGCTCAGCCTCCAGTTTGGCTATATAGTTGCATCTCTCACATGTATTTGTGTTTTGTGGGAGAAGGAGTGGGTTGTCTGTGTACATGAGGCAATTGTAACATTGCCTCAAGATGCCCAGATTCACCAGCTGAACAGGAGAGGCGCTAGCAACTGACCCTTGACATGCTAGAAAAAGTGAAAAAGTTTGCTGTGTAACAGAGTCAGAAGGGACCTATAGGGAAATGGGTACTCAAGGGGATTCTAGGCTAATGTAGTACTTTATTTAGTATACAAGTACTTTACCTATATAAAAATGCTTTAGGAGCAAGTGCTGAACTTTTGAGATAGAGAATAGACTGTTTAGATTGCAAGTAGAGAAGTTCTAAGGGAAAAATTGAAGAGCAGACTTTACGGAGCCAGAAATAGTTTAACCTTGTTTAACCGGCGCTGCCCGATGGTGCTCTATGGGCAACTCCGTGCTAAATCACAAAAGCGCTAAAGCGGGCTTTATAGCAGGGGGTTGAAAAGAGCTAGGAATTGACCCAAAATGGCCAATAGACTACAAGTTTCTGGCTGGAACCACTGCTCAAGGGACAAATAGGCTGCTCAGTGCTCCCCACTCCCACTGGTGAACAAAGAAGCTTCCCTTTATCCAAATAAGGATATGGAATAGCACAGGAACCAAGCCAAAGCCCAGAGATCAGCAAACTCTGAAGACTGGACTATTCTAGTTCAGTAAGGCAGGAAAACAAGATTTTTTTTTTTTTTTGCAGAAAACAGAGGAAAAACAGACAGTAAATGCTATAAATGCTTTTAAACGGCTAGCGCACTTGAGTGTGTTAGCCTACAGGTAAAATTAAGCAACAAATAACTTTTTAAAAGTGCAAAACAGTTAATCAACACAAAAACAGTTTAAATAGAATGCAGAGCTGTATAAACAGGCAAAAATGCAGTCGCTAAGCAGTAAATAATCAAAAGCCAGAAAATATACTTAAATCAGGAAAAAGTCACTCTTTTGCTCTCTGCTGCTTGTAGAACTCTGCAGGACACCACGAGGAGCTGTGCTGAGTTGAATACAAGCGAAAAAGCGCTCTAAAGCGGGCTTTATTACAGGGGGCTGAAAAGAGCTAGGAATTGACCCAAAATGGCCAATAGACTACAAGTTTCTGGCTGGAACCACTCCTCTAGGGACAAACAGGCCACTCAGTGCTCCCCACTCCCACTGGTGAACAAAGATGCTTCCTTTTATCCAAATAAGGATATGGAATAGCACAGGAACCAAGACAAAGCCCAGAGGTCAGCAAACTCTGAAGACTGGACTATTCTAGTTCAGTAAGGTGGGAAAACAAGATTTTTTTTTTTTTTTTTTTTTGCAGAAAACAGAAGAAAAACAGACAGTAAATGCTATAAATGCTTTTAAACGGCTAGCGCACTTGAGTGTGTTAGCCTACAGGTAAAATTAAGCAACAATTAACTTTTTTAAAAGTGCAAAACAGTTAATCAACACAAAAACAGTTTAAATAGAATGCAGAACTGTATAAACAGGCGAAAAAGCAGTCGCTAAGCAGTAAATAATCAAAAAGCCAGAAAAAATACTTAAATCAGGAAAAAGTCACTCTTTTGCTCTCTGCTGCTTGTAGAACTCTGCAGGACACCACGAGGAGCTGTGCTGAGTTGAATACAAGCGAAAAAGCGCGCTAAAGCGGGCCTTATTACAGGGGGCTGAAAAGAGCTAGGAATTGACCCAAAAGGGCCAATAGACTACAAGTTTCTGGCTGGAACCACTCCTCTAGGGACAAATAGGCCGCTCAGTGCTCCCCACTCCCACTGGTGAACAAAGACGCTTCCTTTTATCCAAATAAGGATATGGAATAGCACAGGAACAAAGACAAAGCCCAGAGGTCAGCAAACTCTGAAGACTGGACTATTCTAGTTCAGTAAGGTGGGAAAACAAGATTTTTTTTTTTTTTTTTTGCAGAAAACAGAAGAAAAACAGACAGTAAATGCTATAAATGCTTTTAAACGACTAGCGCACTTGAGTGTGTTAGCCTACAGGTAAAATTAAGCAACAAATAACTTTTTTAAAAGTGCAAAACAGTTAATCAACACAAAAACAGTTTAAATAGAATGCAGAGCTGTACAAACAGGCGAAAAAGCAGTCGCTAAGCAGTAAATAATCAAAAAGCCAGAAAAAAATACTTAAATCAGGAAAAAGTCACTCTTTTGCTCTCTGCTGCTTGTACAACTCTGCAGGACACCACAAGGAGCTGTGCTGAGTTGAATACAAGCAAAAAAGCGCGCTAAAGCGGGCCTTATTACAGGGGGCTGAAAAGAGCTAGGAATTGACCCAAAATGGCCAATAGACTACAAGTTTCTGGCTGGAACCACTCCTCTAGGGACAAATAGGCTGCTCAGTGCTCCCCACTCCCACTGGTGAACAAATACGCTTCCTTTTATCCAAATAAGGATATGGAATAGCACAGGAACCAAGACAAAGCCCAGAGATCAGCAAACTCTGAAGACTGAACTATTCTAGTTCAGTAAGGCAGGAAAACAAGATTTTTTTTTTTTGTTTTGCAGAAAACAGAGGAAAAACAGACAGTAAATGCTATAAATGCTTTTAAGCGGCTAGCGCACTTGAGTGTGTTAGCCTACAGGTAAAATTAAGAAACAACTAACTTTTTAAAAGTGCAAAACAGTTAATCAACACAAAAACAGTTTAAATAGAATGCAGAGCTGTATAAACAGGCTAAAATGCAGTCGCTAAGCAGTAAATAATCAAAAAGCCAGAAAAAATACTTAAATCAGTTATAGCAAATACAGTTATAACAAATGCTCTGAAATATACTGTATATTTCCAAAATGTTTGAGAAGGACAGTCAGAACACAAGAAGGTTCAGGCGAAAGAGAGAAAAAAAAAAAAAGTTTTGTTTTACTTTTTGAAAGGGAAAAAGGAGGAACAGAAGGCCTTATCAAATGTTCTCTCTGTATTAAGCAGAATGACCTAATGACACTAGACTGGGAGGTGTGTCACAGTAGGGGTGGGCAACTGCAAAGCCACCAAGTATAAGAGCAAGACACCAACAGGGAGGGAGGGTGGGACAAAATAGCCTACAAGACAGCAAGCACTACAGAGACAAATGAAAGTTTTTAAACAGATAAGGATTTGTGAAGATACTGAATAGACAAAGTGCTTTATATATATTAAATTTAAAAACAGTAATCTGTAAAAATAATCAAAAAAAATCAAGATACTTATATTTTGTAGCTCAGTTGCAGTCAACAACTTCTCTAGTCTGCACTGTGTGTAAAGACAGAAACTTGTTTTTTTTTTTTTTACAAGAACACAAAAGAACCAGCCCCCACTAGCTAAGAGATAATTACACAGAGGAAATGTTTCAGTTTACACAATAGCCTACAAGACAGCAAGCACTACAGAGACAAATGAAAGTTTTTAAACAGATAAGGATATGTGAAGATACTGAATAGACAAAGTGCTTTATATATATTAAATTTAAAAACAGTAATCTGTAAAAATAATCAAAAAAATCAAGATACTTATATTTTGTAGCTCAGTTGCAGTCAACAACTTCTCTAGTCTGCACTGTGTGCAAAGACAGAAACTTCTTTTGTTACAAGAACACAAAAGAACCAGCCCCCACTAGCCAAGATATAATTACACAGAGGAAATGTTTCAGTTTACACAATAGCCTACAAGACAGCAAGCACTACAGAGACAAATGAAAGTTTTTAAACAGATAAGGATTTGTGAAGATACTGAATAGACAAAGTGCTTTATATATATTAAATTTAAAACAGTAATCTGTAAAATAATCAAAAAAAATCAAGATACTTATATTTTGTAGCTCAGTTGCAGTCAACAACTTCTCTAGTCTGCACTGTGTGCAAAGACAGAAACTTCTTTTTTTTTACAAGAACACAAAAGAACCAGCCCCCACTAGCCAAGAGATAATTACACAGAGGAAATGTTTCAGTTTACACAATAGCCTACAAGACAGCAAGCACTACAGAGACAAATGAAAGTTTATAAACAGATAAGGATTTGTGAAGATACTGAATAGACAAAGTGCTTTATATATATTAAATTTAAAAACAGTAATCTGTAAAAATAATCAAAAAAATCAAGATACTTATATTTTGTAGCTCAGTTGCAGTCAACAACTTCTCTAGTCTGCACTGTGTTTTAATGCTGTGTCCCAGTGTTTGCATCATGGCTAAGGGACTGTGTGGAGCAAAGGAGTCTGGTAAGGGAAGGAGTATTATCTCCATGGGTATGCATGACTTTATAGGGTTCCATGATAGAATGTAGCATGGTGATGGGGTCTGATGAACTGGCCTATGGGAATTCAACAAGAGATATATGCATTGATCATTTACATAGGGCCCTCTGGGATTCCACCACTTGGAAAGTCATAGGCTATAGCCATGATCTCTACCACAAGGCAGATGGAGTGCTACATGATTAGGAATGGTGTGATGTGGAATAGGTGGCTGCAGCGCAAAAATCGAAATCAGTCAGCTAGTACACAGATTCAAATACAGTTAGATCACGTCATGCGATCTTCATTAACAACTAGATGATTTCAGCTTTCTTACATCTAAATCTAAAACTGACCTTCTACAAGGTACATGCAATTAATATATATATATATATATATATATATATATATATATATATATATATATATATATATATATATATTTATACATAATTTACTATTGTTTGTGTGAATGACATT
>NC_056729.1:193965589-193995589 GCF_019279795.1 Protopterus annectens | reverse complement strand
GTCTGTCTGTGTCTATCTATCTATCTATCTATCTATCTATGTATCTATCTATGTATCTATCTATCTATCTATCTATCTATCTATCTATCTATCTATCTATCTATCTGTCTTGTGTTAAGCATGAGGAGACAGCACATGCATGACAATGTCTGGTAGTAATAATAAGAATGACTGAACTAAACTATTTTTGAAAAAAAAAAAGTAAATGATGGAGAATATGATAGAATAAGGCATGTACATCCAGAAATGAGAAAGGGAGAGAAAGAGATTAAGAGGTTTGTAGTAATGGAAAATGCTACAGTGAATAATTTTGGTTACAACTAGAGGATGAGGGATGAAAAGAGGTTTGCAGAACTAAGTGCAGATGAATATGAATAGTTGCAGTCAGCAGTAGGGGAGAGATATAAGGATGTGATTATGGTAGAATTTTGAAGGAGAAATTGTTAGTAGGAAGGAACTTTAACTGTATTGTTGTTGAGCAGAGGATGGTAGAGAGACAGGGGACAATAAAAAGAGAATGATAAGGAACATGAGCATAGCCAGGTATAGTTTATATGCTGTTATAGCTTCTGTGCCTGTTTTATGTGTACTGAGATAGAATACAGTGAATCTCCAGAAGTGCTGTATAATTTATAAATGAAAAGGTGACTGCTGTGTTTGTATCTCTGTCTGTGTTGAGGAGATTCGCTATCACCGCTCAGTCTCAAGCCATAGTCCTCCTCTGCATGAAAGGAAGAGAGAGAGAGAGACTGGGGATTCATGAAACAGACAGGCAGACAGACGTTTGAAAGCAAAGATATAAAACAACACCTCACAGCCATTCTCATTGTCTCTCATCTTATAGATGATGAGTTATTCCATCTAATATCTGAATTCATTCATTGAATTTCACATAAGGTCCAAAGACTGATGTGCTCTGTACCCACTTATCATGTTACACCTTCATTTATTGAATGCTTCATCCTGACATTTTCATACCATTTTTAACAAAAAAGGGAACTTTTCCTTCTGTACTTACTCTTTGAGGTATTTGTCTAAGTAACTCAATGTAATTTCTTCTTTTCTAACTCTCCCAAGGTTATCTGTGCCTTTAAGCTCTCTTCTTCTTCACATTCATTACCACAATGACTTAATTCTGCAGGTTTCCTTGCCTGATTTACTGGTTTAAATAACTTAGACTTCTCTCTCCTCGGTATTCTGCCGACAGGAGACTCTCCTTCTTTTTCCTGTCCCGTTTCTTCCACTCAAACTTTCACATGGAGCAATGGGCCTATTGCCTGCTGCCAATAACTGCCTTTCACTCTAATACCTATTTTTATAAACCTTCACTGCATCCATCAGTATATAACAAATTAAAATGCTCTCGTTCCATACCCATTAATTTCTTAAATGTAACACTGCAAGGAGAGAGGCTAGTTCTGTTCTCATAAATATCTGGTCAGTAATCCTTTTCAAATTATGTGTATTGGTAAAGGTCGCAAACTTCCTGGCAGTTCTTATCTTTTACTATCATTCACTCAATCCTTTTATGGGCATATTCATTGTTCTCCAATTTCTTTTGTGATTAGATCTCTTATTTTTTTTAAACCTGCATCTCTCTCCTCTCTCTGTCTCTGCACAGTTTGAATCCTGATCTATGACATGATACTTTGATCTCAAGCATATACCCCCTTCCCCTTGCACTTTTCTTTATATATCTTAATGTAACTTTCATATCATCCACATTTCCTTATCAGCCCAGGATATTGTTTTCCAGCACTGTTAGAGCTATGTAGCTGCTTTCAAACATGCTCAGTATTTTATCTGTTTTTGCATCCGTCTGACAGAAAATCCACCTACTGATTCTATTTAAACAGGAATGTTCTTTTTTTCATAATCTACTGTATACAGGGGCATCTTTCATAGAATATGCAGAACCAGTCAACTCTTTGGCCATACTGTTTAAACTCAATACAAAAATAACTGCTTTTGTAATTATCACTGTTTTTACTGACCATGGGGATAACTAAACTAATATATATATATATATATATATATATATATATATATATATATATATATATATATATATATATATATATACATATATATATATATATATATATATATGTATACATATATATATGTATATATATATATATATATATATTATAATATATATTTATTTATATTTTTATAAAGAAAATAAATATTCTCTTCCTTGCAGCCTCATGATAAGTAGATTAGCTCTGCCAACATATTGACTTGTCAAACACATCTTAAAAGGGTGGCACAGTGGTGCAGCAGATAGCATTGCTGTCGCACACCCAAAGGTCCCACAGTTCAATTCTCAGCTGGGGTGTCCTCAGTGCAAAGTCTACATTTCCTCTCTTTGTTCACATGGGGTTTTCCTCAGGTGCTTTATTTTCCTCCCGTATTTGAAAGACATGCACTAGATGGATTAGACACTTTAAATTGGCCATAGGTGTGAGTGTGCATGTTATTGCATGGTATGGAAGAATGACTGCAGCAGAGCTATCTACCTGGTGGTGTGAACCATTGCTCTAGATGACTGTCACTTTTGAAGTGACATCCCAATCCCATGTGAAAAAAAAATGGAAAAAAGGGTGATTAATGTATGGATACATATTTGAAAGCAATGCGTGAACTCTTGATTTTTACACTGGAAATCACATATGTTTTCACCAAGAATTGTCAAACCAATTAAAGCATATTGAATGATATACTCCAAAATCGTGTCAGTACCTTCAGATATGTCATGTGATAGTTACGTTTTAAGAAATTCTACTTACCTCCAATCCTTCTGTGCTACTAATTTACTCAAAACTGTACATGAATATTCATGGTATACATACATACATACACACACACACACACACACACACACACACACACACACACACACACACACACACACACACACACACACACACACACACACACACACACACACACACACACACACACACATCTGTGTGTGTGTGTGTGTGTGTGTGTGTGTATATATATTTGGTGTACAGTAGTATGACTGCAAACCTCTCTGCAAGGACATTGAATCATACACTTTACCATTAACCAGAAAGAAAACAAAAAGCTGTGTTCCTTCATTATAATTTCTAAAGTCTCAAGTAATGACTTTGTCATTTACAGAAGGAACAATGTGTAAATTTTTTCATCTGTCAAGTCTGTGAACAATTTAAAAGTCACACATTTTTAGTTAACTTGAACATTTAATAACTGAAAAAAAGGCAACTGATAGATTGTAGAAATTTACAAGATTAACATGTGAAATCAGTCCTCCTGGCTTTTAATTCGTTGTAGATAGGCAGTGGTTAATTACATCTGCTTCTTTAGTCAATTGGAACAGAATGAAAGATTTAATCAGCCATTATACAAACTAATCCACATGAAAAGGAGATACTGCGCTTTTGGAAAAACTGTTGGCAGTTCATTGTAGGGTTACAATCTTTGGAAGACAGTATGTTATGTATAAAGCTGTTTTATCAAATGCAGTCTAAAATTGATGAAGATATTCATAGCATGTGTGCCACGGTGGCCTTTCTGATAGCACATTGTTTCAATCAGCAGTTAAAGTGCAGTGAAAAGGGATGTTGGTAACTAAATCTATCACAGAGGTAGGAAGTTTTTATGTTTTGCAGATGTACTGCCTTAAAAAGATCAATAATCTGTAAATAATTTTGCCTTTATTTCTTGACAGCTAAACATATATTACAATGCACTTCATTTATGCTAGGCAAACAGCTAAAATCTTAGAAAGCAAAGTGATCACCTACCAATAAATCAATAAATAAATTAATGAATACAAATTGAGGCAGACTTTACATTTTGCTCACATGGTGACAATTAAATAGTTACTATTGTATGCAGTTACTTGACATTATATTAGTAACATATTTTGTCACCTAAATGCAATACAATGTCCTTAAATCAGTTTGCATTTTATATGTTATTAACACATATCATGTCTGAATATCACAATTAATTTCTGGTTAGTCTGGACAATTAAGAATTTTCTTTTACTAAATGAATTATGAAAACAGTGCATTTTCCCATATTAGATGATGGAATTTTCACTTTTTGAGATGTTTCTTTCCTAAAATGAGAGCTAAGTGGAATTCTCATTAAATTCTACAGTTCTCTAATTTTCCTATTCAAGTCTGTGTAAAACTGGCTTACTTGTTTTTATGCACTCTGTAAATAAACCTTAAAAATTTCCAAAGAAACTATAAGAGCACACTCTCTACTGGGCTTGGTTCTATAAAGGGGATATAGGTGTCTTTAGATAGTCTTTCATTCTGGACCTATCATAGTCAGTCATGACACCAAAATCCCTTCTCACAATTATTTGAAAATTGTTCTCATTTCTGCCTCCTATTGAACTAAACAAGCCTGGCAAAAAATGATGATGGTCAATATAAATACAGCTCACAGGTACCTGCTTAATCTGGTTCTCAAAGGTTCCCCACAGAGCAAGCTCCACTTCAACAACTAAGTACCTAACCCAGAGATCCCATGCTAAGAACAGCTATCTCAACTTTAGGCTTCTTACTCAAGCTTAGCCCATACCAAAAATGTCTTATTATTCTAGCATTTTTTTTTCTGGCAAACTTTAACTGCTACAGTCATAGCATTTCAGTTTTCTTTTCATTTCCCCCTGCAATACGACTTCTGTTTTGACTGGGGAGTTACTTATATATTAAAAGTATAGCATAAAAGTAAGAGTACAATGTAATTCCTGAACACTGACTGAATAATCAAATTATAGTTGTCACACACTGATTTTGATATCAAGCCAGCAAAAGTGCTAAATAATCTTTGTCAGGTGCATCAGTACTGCATGTACTGTTTCACTAAGTGGACAGACAAACTCCTGAAGCATAAGCTGCATTGGTAACAACACAGACATATCTTAGGTTTATCATTTAAATTCTATATGTGTTTTTCAATAAGTATTTCAACATCATGTTTCTTCACATATTCTGATAAATTTACTGTTACTTTTATATTATGCTCCTTATAAGTTTCACTCCAATTTTCTACATTAACAATGTTTGTGCTTGCTCCATCTTATTCCATTGACAATAAAGTCTGTAGGTAGTAACCAGGTCTGCAATGTACAGATACATGGGTAGTGGCTCCTCTGACTTCTTCACTGTGGCTACGTTTTCAGCCATCGATAAACTTATGTTATTGTGGAGATGTGTCAGAAGTGGAGATAGCATTAAAGTTCAGCAAGCTAGAAGTATACTAGAACCATCCTGCTAGTGTGATGTATTCTAGAATAGTCCTCCTGACTCCCTGAAGGTGACAAGAGAGTAAACTTCTGGTAAGTAGTTCCATACTGCACTTGTGTGGTAAGTAACTTATATATTAAAAAGTGCAGTAATGTCTCAGAGGAAAGAAAGATGTGTGGGCATTCCTTATAACGCATAATGAGATAAAAAAAAAGATGTGAAGTAGGTTTGAATGTTACTTTTCTACATGAAGTTCTCAATACAAATTCACTTTGTGACCACATAAAATGAATGGGTATACCTCCTTTGTCGACACTAGGATCCTTTCCTTGTTTGCATCATGGAGAACTATAAAAGTGATTTGTTTTGGTGATAACCTTAAGCCATCAGCTGGCTTCAGTTAGTGATGAACTCTTTCTATAGAAATCAGGCTGGCCTAAAGTCATGTTTAAGCCTTTCAACAACTGGTCTCCAGTAAAGAGCTACAGTGTCTCCCTTCAACATTCTCTTGGAGGCATACAAAACAAAAATGTATTCCTACACTAGTAATTTTTTAAACTTCAATTTTAATTAACATGGATTTGGGTATTTAACTTGTTTTGCCTCTTCATATATAGCAGACATTCCTCTATTGATGTAGACTGAGTATTAATTGCAGATTTCATCAAAAATATTTTAAACATGTACTCTTCCGTTGCCTTTTTGTAGAGTAGTGCTTTTCTGCTTTATCTTTAAAAACTATATCCACATGGATGGCTAAGTTGTTAATTTCCATCACCAAATCTGTCACCTGCCTTTGGCCATCTGGTCCACCCATATTGCTACCATATATTAAGTAGTCACATCTGGGAATATCATGGTTACAAATATACTTTTATGTGGGATCTGATTACAGTTCTTCTGAATCAGAAAATTAAATTGATGCACCACTTAAAAATGTAGGATATTTTAACAGTACACAAAAGAGTTTACATTAATCTTTTAATGGATCATATACATGTCTTCTTGCCTAGGAAATGCTGCATAATTAAGCCAGTATGCCTTTGCCTGTCTATATATGAAGCACTGAAGTTGTCAGATGCTATGTGTGAAACTGCACTCTGCAGATGTATTGTAGCCATAAACTAAAGCTCGTGGATAAGATGTTCTTTACTTTTGAGAAAAAAGTACAGACAATATAAGCTTATATTTCCAGCTATATTCTTAGAAAATGAGAAAAAAAGATTAGTGTGTCAAAATCCTTGCATAGTTAGGAGAATTCAAGATAAACAACTGTAGAACACTATGCATGTTATTGGAGCTGTTAGAATGAATGTTCATTGTAGGCAGCTCCAGATAGTGCTTACCATTGCTGACAAAAATATTGTATTAGTATATCACTGAAATTTAAACAGGCAAGCATTAAGCAAAAGGGAGCAGTTTAAACAATAAGATATATATTCTAAAAAAGATTTTGTACAGATATGTTGACTTACTTATTAAATTAAGCTGTTTACAAATGGAATATTGCATCAAAATTTCTCCCAGAGTACCAGTAATTCATACACCTTCAGAGAGTGAGCAGATCAAGAACTGGAAATAATGAGAGTCTTCTTAAGACTGTTAAACAAACTGAGCTGCCTGCATGACTTAATGGTACACCTACGTTGTGAAGTAAGTCAGGCTTAGATGACAGAAGTGAAACAGATGGATTAAAAGGGAACACTTGCCACCGGAGACCAATGAAGATGACGCTTCCGTTAGGTACCATCTGAAATGCTTTTCTACATTAGATATTAATCAAGACTTTTGGCAAATCAGACCGAATCAGACTATCTCAGTGGTATGCACTTTCAACCTCAGATTTGGCAAAGACAACTGTCATAGTTTGCCATTGAGCCATTGAGTGTATCTTCAGCATCAGTGGTATTCCAGAGAGATGTTACAGAAATAAATAAAAAAAATGCATGATGTAGTCAACATAATACTTAATAGGTTAGGTTTCCTAAGGAGTCACAAAGTAAAAACATGGAGTAAGCTATTAAGTCATTGAGCAGAATAACATAAGAAAGTCTAAAGCTGAATATGAGCAAAAGTAAGCTATGTGTGACTAATCTAAAATGTGTGAACCATATCTGGAATTTTTAGGTTTAAAGATGATTTGGGAAAATACAATAATTAAGTAAATATAAAATGAAGAAAAAAATATTATTCTTGAGTCCAACATTAAGTATCTTAACCAAAACATTAGAGACTGAGAAAAGAGATAGCTCAATAAAGCAAGGTTTTGTCACCAGTCATTTGTCATTTTTAGACCTGTTTGCAGGATGTCAACATTGTCTGGGATTCAATGATTGCTCCCAACTTACAGCCTTCAGTGAACTTTGTGAGCCAGAGAAACCAGCACTGACTGGCCTTCACTTCAGAAAAGTATATAACAAACACAAAGGATCCCAACACTGAGTTATGTGGGAAACTGCTAGTAACAGTTCCCTTACTAGAGGTGAATTTGTCTGTTCAGACAATATCTCCTATCAGTGAGGCAGTTTGCTATCCATATGATAATACAGGGATTTATGCCTAATGCAGCAAGTTTATATATGATCTATGAGTCGGCGGATTGTAAAAAAACCTCTGGCCAGGTCTAGATAAATGGTGTGTACAATTTTGCACTCATACACGGACCTGGTGACTCTCTTGAAGAAGTCCACCAGATTGAACAGGCAGGACCTCCCATTTACAAAACCAGATTGTGTCTGGTAAAGTGTTTGGAGATTTCCTATGTCATTATTGATCAGGTCCATGATACTTCTCTCCATGGCCTTGCAGATAAGACTTGTCATGCTTATGAGTCTGCAGTTCCCTGCATCGGATCTGTTGATGGGTCCCCCTAGTGCAGAGGGACAACTGCTGCCGTCCTCCATTCCGCTGAGACAAAACCCATTTGGAGGCTGTGTTTAAAGAGTGTTTCTAATGGCTCTGATAAATTCAGTTTTTAGTTATTTAAGAAGTATCATGGAATGTTGTCAGGACCTATGGAGGCTGTATTTTTGGCTGTAGTAAATGCATTAAGGACTTGTTCTCTGGTAATGACTGTTAGGGGGATTGTTGCAAGTATCCCTTTGGATGTGGTATGAGGTGATGGGGGAGAAGTTTGAACTGAGCTTGTCAACCAGCAGGTTTGCTATAGTTTCAGACTGGGTATAAGTGTTGCCATTCATGATTAATTTGGCATATTGTTGAGTGTATTGCCTGAGATTACAAACATAATTAAAAAAGCCTTATGGTAAATTTTCACCTGAGATGGCATCTTTGCCTCATAGTTTGCTTTGGTAGATTTGACCAGTTCTCTTATTTGCTTAGATAGACTGGTGTTTGTCTTTTTGCACTGTTTTGTCTGTTCCTTCTTTGCTTTGGAGAGGATTTTTTTGTCCTTTCTTTGAACAGCCTATTTACGGTTGAGGTCCACCACAGTGGTTTATTTTTGCCAGCAGTCATAGGTTTGACTCGGGTAGGTACTGCCTCCTGTATGTAGCTATGAATGTGGTTGTACAGAGCTTTTATGTACAGCACATAGTAGGCTTCAGTGTGATCTGGGTTCGGAGGGGCTTGGAAGTTTAATAAGCTGCCAACTTGAGTAAAATTGACTTAGGAAATTTCTTAATAGGTTTAGAGTTTATTGGGGGGAGGGTTATAAGTTAGTTTTAATACTAAAGGAGCTCATTTTGTGGCCAGATTTTACCAGGGAAAAGATAAAGCACAGGATGGAGCAGTATACCCCCACCCATGTTTGTGAGTACTAGGTCTAGGATATTTGTACTACTAGTTAGGGAGCTAAATAGTTGTAGGTTGTATGTGTTGATGAAATCCAAAACCACTGAGAAAGTGAATTATGGGTCATATACGTCTCCCAGTTTATGGAGGGGTAGTTGAAGTCACCTATAAGTATGGTGTTAGGCTGAATGTTAAGAGAATCCAGTAGGTTCAGGTAAGAGATGTGGTTTTCCTGACTCATGTTAGGAGATCTGTAGCTAGAAAGGTTATGATAGGGGGTCGCACTTATGGTTAGTTAGGCATGGAGTAGTTCAAGTGAGTCATGTTGTTGGACCAGTCTAGCAGTGTACTTGTCCTTTATGAACACTGGGATACCTCCTCCTTTTATTTTATCATAAGTGAGGGGCATCGGAATGTATGAAAGGCATTGTGGGTTGCTGTCCATGGTTCTGAACCACATTTCCCTGACTGCACATATATCTCCATTCTCCAGGATGAAGAGTGCTTCTAGGAAGTGCAGTTTTTTTATTTAAACTTCTAGTGTTTAGCAGCAGTACCTTTAGGTGGTCATGAGTGCTTTTTGTTACATTGGAGGGTTTAACAACTTGGCATGGCCTAAGAAAGGAACTATGGGAATAGATACAGTTTTTGTCACTATCCAGAAACCAAGTGATAACAAGTGCTACCATCTCTGACCAATCATCATGGTTTGTCAGTCATGTTTCCCCAGGCTTACAGATATTGGATCCTCTTGCTATGACACCAGATACTAAGCCAATTGTTGAAGTCACTCAGTTTTAGCTGGTACTGTCGCCTCATCATTAGTGACGGTAGGATGGTACTCAAGACTAGATGCATACCCGCATGGGACATATATTCAGAGAGCTCCATCATGTCTCTCTCCATATAGCCCAGTGAGGTATGTCTTAGACCATTAAACCCACATGGGCTATGAACATGTCATACTGGTACTTGTGGTTTAAAAATCTAAGTGCATATTTGATCTGGAGGATCCTGGCTCCAGACAGACAGCAGATTGTGATCTTCTCCTTGTTTAGCCTGGTAAAGGGGACATCAATATGTCTTACAATGGAATCCCCAATAACTAGAATGTTTGTATGGTGTCACAGGTATAGTTTTGGTGCCAATATTTATGCCAAAAGTTGTGATTTCTCCTTTCACTGCCTACACAAATGGGTACTATTTTGAGTCATTTTACCCCACCTGAAGGGGAGGCTTTGCATTCCATTGTTCATTAGTCAGTCTTGTGGTATGTGTAACTGTAAGGACTCTGTAAAATTTACACTGATACCCAAAGGCTTGAAACCTAGAAACAGATCTGAGGTCAGATCTATTACAGATGATACAATATTCATATTGTCCTTCTTTTAAGTGCTTCTTTCTTGTAGTATTTCCCTTCTCATGACCTGCTTCTGTCTGGTCTCTGCTGTTCTGATAAAGATAATATGTGTGATGAATGGGCAGTAGTATGGGTTTTGAATACCACCACTGCCTCCAAATGTAAGTGACTGCGGGTTTTAAATTCATACCTCTGGTAGTATGATATGATATATGATATTAGCAGGAGTGTGTGTTCTCAGATTCCACACTGTTTTAAGTCATTGAATATTGGAGGGTGATTGGCCTTAAGGGTGTATTAAAAATGCACACTTGTGCCATGGGTGATAGCCAATATTTTCTACACCCAAATAAGCTTTACACTATCCAGATGCATATTAAAGTTAAAATCACTGACTTCTCCAGGATTTTGCCCACCTGAAACGTAACTCAGTGCTTTCTAGTTGTTTTACCAACAGTAATTGAAACTTGTCCCAAATGTTTTTGCTCACAGACACACACACACACACACACACACACACACACACACACACACACACACACACACACACACACACACATGCACATATACACGCAGTATTTTCTGGGGGGGGGGTAGATGATAACTTCCCAGTACTGACACCATCTTTTCTAGTTTACAGTATGCTGCTACTAGCCAAACTACTTTGGCAAACCAAGAGCACAAGTTACATTTGTCTTAAAATACTGTAATCCATGAACACTTTAATGGTAGAAGCAACTTGAGCAGTAAAGCTTTGAAAGGTGGATGCCCACAATTACTTCACCTGTTCGTCATCCTTACCCTTAAGCTAATAAATAAATCATCAGCTACCAGTGTATGAAATTTAAAATAATATTCTGTACATGGAATAAAGAAGATGCACATTACACCTGAAAAGTAATGTGCAAACAGAAATATTCTTGCCTAAGGAAGTTAAAATAAAGGATTTAAACAGATGGGTGCTTTTATCTAATCGAGATCTCTTAACTACTTTTAACTGAAGATAAAAAGTGCCCTGACTGTTTATAGGTTTCAAGTCTTTGGGGATTAGTGTAAATTTTCCAGAGTCCTTACACTTAATATACTACTGTTGAGCTGTGTTCATCTGTGCATGCTGCAGCAGAAGAATACAGTAACTGGTTCCCTACCAGGTAGAGCAGAATGTAACTCAACAGTCTGTCTCTAAAAATTCCTAGACAAGATTTCCTGGAGTTTCAGCATGCATTTCAGAATATGATTTCTTTTTTCTACAGTTACATACTTCTGTAAAAGGATCAGGCTGCTGGCTAAATAAGGATTTTTTTGTATTTCTGCTGCTCGCTGACCATCATCTCCTTGGAATCTAGTGGCCAATTTTTCCTCTCTGGACAAGAGTCATTTCTGGCCCATTCATTTTCTGAGAGGCAAAAGCCAGTTGCTGAGCTGTTATTCTGGAAGAATGAGGACTTTTTTTCTTCTGGCCCTCACTCTGACCCCTTGTGGCTGGTGTGGGCACCATTAGATCCACAGAAAGCCAATCTATGCTCTTCTCCAATATGCACATGCATCCAACGCATGTTGCATTGAGAGACCATCACCGGCTTGGCTGGACCAAGCTTATGTCCCTAGTCTGTGGTCTCATTTGTTGCCTGCAGGCTTCTACCTACACAGTGTTGACTGGGATTTACTTGCTGAACCATCAAGAGATGAAACTTTGGTTAAAATATGCATTTTACATCGCCTCCACTCAGTTTCTTGTTTTAAGAGTCTTTATATTTTTAGTAACAGTGTACCGCCCTTTTGTTATTTTTACCCAACATTTCCTTGCCTCATCATTTAATCCTGATCCAGTTTACTCAACACCTCCCTAGTATGTTGAACATGTTCTTGTAGTACTTCTTTGATTTCTTGAACCTGCTTAATGGATGGATGGCTGCTATGGCAATACTGCTGTATCGACTGAGTTGTTAGCATCTCTCACTGAGCAGATATACAACCAGCCCCATTCATATTCTTCTTGCAACCCATTGCATATATTAAGTAGTAGCTTGTTATCATGTTGATAAAGCCCGGGAGAGCCTGGGTGAAAGTGCTTGATTTTATTGGATTTTTTGACTTGTGTCACTATTAGTTCACTTTTGAATTAAAATTATAATCAACACTAGGTTCGCAGTTCGTGGACTTTATTTCAGTTACTAATTTAGACAGCACAGTTACAGCTTTACCATGGAGTAAGGGGCTCAGGAACCATACCCAGAGCCTTTGGTCAACATCATACTGTTTACATACCCTCTCAAACATATGAATGAAACTATAAAAATTATCCCCCTCTTTAAACTGTGGAAGAACTTTACTGATTTGTTTTGTGCTTCAGGAGTCTGGTTACTCCTTTCCCCATTACCTCCCTGACTCTGGTGAAGAGTCAGCATATCCTTTTTGTCCTCCCTCTGCATCTCCATCTCCTCAGCTTCCAGGCATAGCAGTTTCTCATTCTCCTCAGCCTGTAGATGTTTCAGTCTCTCCCCTGATTCTGTTTCCAAATACCTGGCCTCCAACTCAAGTCTCTTTAGCTCCAGATGAATTTTTAATTTCTCTGCAGAAAGGTTGAGCTCTCCATTCTCTGAGTGTTGTACATCTCCACTGACAGTCTGATCATCCTTCTGGTTGCTATTCTCTGATGCAGCTGTGACCAAAGCTGCAATCATGTCTGCTTTAGTCAGGTTTCCATGCAGCAGTCCATTAGCCTGGCACAGCTCAGCCAACTGGCTCCTTGTCAGCTTACCATATTCCTCTGCTGACATGATTGCCTACTTTCCCTAACTAACTGAGCTAACAAAAGAAATAAAACAATTGTGATATGAACTCTGAATTTTAACTGTGTGGCTGATTTAGAGTACAAAAACACCTTCAGTGATCACTGTACACAAGCTACAGGAATTCACTATCTATACTACTACAAGACAATTAGTATGTGATGTGGCTAACTCACCACTATCAAACAATTAATATTTGATGTGGTTGTCCCACCACTGCCAAACAATTAATATGCAACACCCGCACACTCGCTCACTAATCAAGGAACCTCAATCCTCACCACTAACACCAGTGAGGGGTGTGCACATTGGGGGGATAAGAAGTACACACACAGTTAAGTACAATTTCTTTTAAGAGCACAAAGAGATCACAGTCAGTCTGGGGCTGGTTTCTCCCTTTATTTCCAGATCCCCAATAAGACTCCCCAATGGCACAGCTATAGGGTCCAGATCTCAGCCTAGTGGTCAAGCTAAAGCCTCCAGCACCCTCTCTGTCCAACCAGTGCTTCGTGTCCCTGCCCAAGTAGCTGACACACACACAGACACAAACACACACACACACACTCACACACACACACACACACACACACACACACACACACACACAAACACACACACACACACACACTTTAAGATTTGATTTATATACAAACACACAGATACTCCTGGGGAAGGCTGGCACACATTCTCCAACCATGCCCCCTTTCTACCCAGACTATAAGGTAGTACAACCGCCACTGACCACTGTTATCAGCTACTATAAGGCCCTTCCCAAAGGGTGACCAATTTCCCTGTGTAATATTACTGTTATCCAAACAGTAAATGTGATGAACAGCAAGACTATTGGAGTGACTTGGAAAGCATCACCAAATACATGCAAGTACTCTCTAAGAGCATAAATTGTCTCTACACAAAACAGCCACACTTGAATGGTTTAACAATATTTAATAATAAATAATAAAAGCACAAGACAAATCTCATCAATTCAACACAGTGCTAATCAAGAGTTCAGAAATTATAGGAAATTTAAAACAATATTGTAGGATAGTCTGACATAAATATAGAAAACAGCTAGACTAATCTGGCTAAATTCTATCTAATGCTAAGAGAAGTCACTCTTCTAAATACTACTTACATACAGAGCAAGCAATTGCTGGTAAGTTGTCGTCAGCTTCCGGCAAAATCAAAAATGCTCAATCTTTCTCTCTGAGAAAGTCTTAAATTGATAATGCCAAGTATTGCTGACTCGTTTCACATTACATCATTTTTATCACTTCTCCTTTAGTTCCCAGGTAAACAGAAACTCAAAATTTACATTTCTTTGTAAGCTGTACCTGGCCAGGAAGCCAGAGCAATGAAAGATACTTTTACATGTAAAATCTTAGTAATTATCTCTTAAATTAAGACAACAGAAAAAAATTGCTAGCCGAGACATCCTGCCTCTGAGCTTGATATCAAACAAAGTTGTTATTATTTACTTAACAGCTTTCTTCCAGCAGGCTGCACTGTGGTTACATTTTTGAAGTTCAGCATATAACACAGTTTTCTTACATTTGTAAAAACAAGCCTGTAAATTATATTAATATTTACAATGACAGAGACTTATTTACAAAATTCTATCTGTCTAGGCTGGCAGCCTTCACACATTCTAACAAGCTAAAACAGAAAACAACAGAAATGGGAATTCTAAGAGAACAAAACACTGTCAATAAGAAAGACTTCACTGGTTGGTGAAATAGGAAGAAACAGTAATTGGTCAGAGTTCTAAACCCTTTTCTACCAGTTTAAAGCAGGAAACTCATGTAAATGTAGACTCGGTGCAACAGGCACATGTGTATAAGGAGAAAGGCACAACTTAAGATATGTCTTGTTCTAAAATAGCACTTTAGATATAAACAGGGAAAAGTAGACAGCAACCCATAGAAGAAGCAGAACATGAGGATGTGAAACATGTTTAAAAACAAGAGCGATGCTGCCTCACACAGAGGCTGAGGAAAAGCAAAATAAAGAAAAAATCTGGAAAGGGTAGTGGATTCTGAGAGACTAAATTTTTAAAGAGCGTTAATGTTATTATTTTTCTCACATAGAAGAGGAACCCTAAATAGAACAAAGTGGCAATGTGCATCATGTTTATAAAGAAATGATACAAGAAAAAATTAATAAGGTAGAAAAAGCAGATGACACTGGCTTAATGACATAAGATGCCTTTCCTAGTGCAAGAGTTAAATACTAAAACCCCACTGCAATGCACTGGTAGGACAAAAAGCTAAGGTTTCTACATCATGGTGGACTGACCCTAAGGAAATTTCAAAATTCACTCACTTAATTGTACATACAGTTTGAGAATTGAACATATAAATTCAATTGCAAGCAAAGAAGCTGAATAAAATATTCCCACTATTTAACCATAGTATGAGCAAAAAAAATTGCTTATTGTACAGAAAAAGAAAAAGACTGACTGGAATTAGTGCATCAACTATTAGTGCCCAAATGTTTCAGAAATGTAGTAATGATGATAGACCACAACCACAAAGTAGGAAGTCACCTATAAATGGATAAGACTAAAGTATGGTCTTTTCTGATAAGACTCAAGGCATGCAGAAATTACAAGGACTGTCAGTGACTCCCTGCTGGGTGAGGAAAGTAAATATATTTTTTCTGCAAGTTGCTTAAACTGATAGAGCTACTTCCTGTTTTATCTGTTCCATTGTGTTTTCTGTTTTAAGTAATCTGCTTGGCTTGGTGTTTTTGATCTATGCAGCTGAGAGAAACTTAAATTACCCCAGCTGCACATTTCACGTGTATTTTTCATTGGCTAATTTGTTTCCTGAATGATACATAAATGTATAGAGAATATCTGTGGCTTTGTCTTTTCTGATGCCTACAAACACTACAAGCACTGTTAGAGATTCCTTGCCGGGTGATGAAATTAAATCTAATTTTTGTCTGTGTGTGTTGCTTAAACTGATAGAACTGCTTCCTGTTTTACCTGCTCCATTTTTATTTTGTATTTTTAGAAATGTATTTGGCCTGGTGTTTTTGTTCTATGTGCCAGCTAGACACTTAAATTACCCAGGATGCACATTTTACATTTTTTCCCAATTGGTTTAGTTATTTCTTGAGTGATACTTAAATACACAGAGAATATCAGTGGCTTTGTATTTTCTGATAATACTCAAGGCTGCAAAAACTACAAGCACTGTTGATGTTCACCTGCTGGGTGAAGAGAGTAAATCTAATTTTTGTCTGTGAGTTGCTTAAACTGGTAGAACTGCTTTCTGGTTTACCTGTTGCATTTTCTGTATTTAGAAGCCTTCTTAGCCTAGTTGTTTTGCTTTTTGTGGAAGACAGACACTTAAGTTACCTAGGCTGCATATTTCACACACATTTTTGGGTAATTTATTTCTTGCGTGATACTTAAATGCACAGAGAATATCTGTGGCTTTGTCTTTTTTGATAATACTCAAGGCCTGCAGAAACTACAAGTACTAATTCCTTGATCTTCTTTTTAAACTTGGTGATTTTAAGTTTCCCACCCTTACTGTAAATTGAGCTTTATAAGCTCCTCCTTTTCTACCATGCTGATTATTATCTTGAATTATTTATTTGATTTTCCTTATGCTTATTTTGAAAAAAAGTGCATTTTTCCTCCCATTATCTGTTCTATTTATTTATTTGCTCTGATTTCATTGTCTAGTTAGCTGTCGGATAAAGTAGTCTATTTTTACACTCTAGCAAGCTCTTTTCTGTGGTTTTACATCAAGCGAACAGAGGAGTTTCTATCTAGTTGCAGTGGGTTATAACTTGGTCTGTACAGATTGGGTAAATGCACTACAGATTCCTAGATGTAGTTGTTTTATTGGCTGGAGAACTTATTAATCAGCTTAACTTGTTCTAGTGCCTTTACAAATTCTAGACAATTGAGTAGCTCTTGACTCATTTCTACAAAAAAAGTATTTTTATTGTATAATCACACTTTTAAAAGCTGTTTTTAGTACACTGCTTTTATCTTGAATTACTTAATGCCTTTCCATAAGTTAAGTTTGTTTGTTGTAGCATTTCACCCTGGACACTCTTTTACTCTACTTTTACATTAGGGGGACTGGGATTATTCATCTAGTGGCAGTAGGTGTTTGTGTAGTCTGTCTGAGTTGCGAAGTTCACAAAAGTGCTCTAGGAGTAGTCATTTTATTGGTGAAGGAGCTTGGTAGTCAGTTTCTGCATTTCTAGTGCTGGTATAAACTTGGTACATTTGCACAGAGCTGCTCACTGTGCTAGTGCGCTGTACAGATGCAAGCATCTATTATTTTCATTATACTGTGAAAGTTTATTGAGCTATTTATTTATTTATTTGTTTGTTTTGTTTGTTTGTTGGTTTGTTCATTTATTTATCTATCTATTTTCTGCCTTTCTTTAAAGTTTAAAATTGCATTTTCAAACTGCTGTAAGGGATGCTGTTCTACACTGAAATACATTGCATCTAATGTTGTTTAGTTAACATTAGGCATCTTTTTGACATCCCTTAACACTTGGGCTCAAAACCAGTAATTTTTCACTAAGAAGGTCAAAGTTTGCACTCTTGTGGCAGGAAGCGACTGATTTCACCTATGTAAGCTGGGCATTTCTAGTGGAAAGCTTGTTGTGTGCTTACCTGATTGGCCTTGGAGCATAGTTAGTGCAAAACTTGTTTTTTTTTTTTTTCTGAATGTATATAAGCCTTGCATTTGTGAGAAGCTGCTGTTTGAGCAAGCAGTGGTCACTACTACCTTGTATACACACAATCATCAGAAGTTAAAATTTCTCTAAAAAATGCACCTCAGAACTTTACCTTAGTCCTTAGTGACATTTTACTGGCATGGAAAAATTACAGCATTTTATAACTTCTGTGCTGGATGCCCAGAATGCCACACAATGACCTTTTACCTGAGCATCTGTTGATATCAATGTCTGTCACAGAGGTTCCATTTTAACATATTGCTATGGGCATCGATGGACTATTAGAAAAATCCAGCAATAAGTACCAGTACATTTTATTTAGGACTATAGAAAAAGTAACACAGTTTTTTTTCACTATGAAAAGCTAATGCTATATTCATAGTTAGGAAATTAGTACCATTCTTTTCCATTGTATGGCCGTCTAAGAAAACATTCCAGGAAAAGAAACCAACTTTGTCAATGCTTGAATGCCAAGAATGTCAAAAACTGTGCTATGCATTAGTAGAGCATTATAACAGAATAATAAAGGCCATTTTGAAGAATAAAATGAGTATGACATAAAAATAATGAGACCAGTCAATACAATACCTCCTGTCCACCATTACAGAGGCAACACAGGCTACAGCAGAGTTTAGTTCTTTTGAACTGTTAAATTTAGGCATCATGACGGAGTGTTAGATATTGTCAAATAAACTTGGACAGAAGAAAATAAAAAAATTAAAAGTATCACAGAACACTATAACAACTCATATGCTGAACATGGTGATGTCTGTCTTACGGGAAAACATATAAAGAGCCAGGCTACACAACAAGGAATGCAGAATAGAAATGTAAGGACTGGGGAACTCAGTGATGGAAGTCAAGCGTTAGTTTTGGTTTCCTCCACATGGTCAAGATCCATTTGAAAATATAGAAAAAATATATAAATTATGTCAACTAACCAGTAAGAGTAGACTGGAACAAATATGCAAGCAAATGGTGGTCATTGCAGGGATATAATGAACTACTCAAGAGTGATGAGAGACTCCCCACTCTAGGTTGAAGGGCTTTCCACTCTTGGAAGATAAAATATTTCCCAATAAGGCCCACCTGAAGGGAATTTTTGGGTTACTTATTGATATGTTTGGGTGTTTTTTTTTTAGATTTAATTATTGAAAGAAATATTACATAAAGTGTTTTCAAGCAAGGTACTTGCCCTCCCACTATACATTTAATAAAGGTTATACACCAAGAGAGAAAGAATTATGACATTTCAGTTGCCTATATAGTGCTTGTAAAGAGTTACTTGTTTCAGTCAGGTATGCATTCATTCTCAATTACAGAAACTTCAAAATCCCCAACTTCCAAAGTAGGGACAGACAGAAAGAGAGAGAGAGAGGCTCACACACACACACACACACACACACACACACACACACACACACACACACACACACACACACACACACACACACACACACACACACACACACAAATGCACATACACTAAACTTAGGCACACACAGAAGCATAGAGATTCACCTACATACAAATGTGCACACATGCATGCACCAATATATACATGTGCACACACATAAACACAGGCACACACATACAGGTTCAGAAAAGAAAGATACCCACTCAAATAAACACATACATTCAAAGTTGCATGTGCACACATGCATACACAAATGTACACACATATACACATGCATAGACACACAGACCCAAAAAAACACATGCACAGATCTCTGTGAATCACAGAAAGGTGCACATGACAGAGATAGACGCAGCAAACACAGACACACACACATTCATAAACAGAGATGAGAAACATCCATACTCATGTACACACACACACACACACACACACACACACACACACACACACTCACAAAAGATACACATACAGACAGAATTAGATACATTAAGACACATAATAACATATTCACTGACAAAAGTCAACTCCACACAGAAATGTCTAGACACTCACATGAGACACACACACACACACACACACACACACACACACACACACACACACACACACACACATGTCCACAAGAATCAGATTCACTCAAACACACTCACATATATATTCTCATACAAAGATGCACATAGATACAAATATGCAAACACATGTGCGGACACACACACACACACACACACACACACACACACACACACACACACACACACACACACTCAACCACACCCACCCACACACACACACACACACACACACACACACACACAAACACACACACACACACACACACACACACACACACACACACACACACACTATCTCAAAAAAGATGCACATGTTAACAGAGACAAACGTAGTCTAAGATACACAGATATAAACAAAAATATACAATCACATATAAAGGCACATGGACGCACAAGACTCAGAGTCACACACTCACACACACACACATACACACACACACACACACACACACACACACACACACACACACACACACTGACATACAAGAAACACATAGGCACAAATATGTACACACAGACACACACATGCACTCACATACAAAGAAACACAGACACAGATATGGGTGCATGAAATCACACACACACACACACACACACACACACACACACACACACACACACACACACACACACACACACACACACACACACACACACACACACACACACACACACACACACACACACACACACACACACACACACACACACACACACACACACACACACACACACACACACACACAGACACACACACACACACATGCACCCAGTGACAGCTTGAGATTTACAGTGTGCTTTTAAGTTGTTTGCAGTAAACATTGTTTTCTGTAAAACTATTTTAAGTAGAAACAGTTGGGTATGGTTTCAGGCTCAAAGTAGCTAATATGGAAAGCATATTCATTTAAGAGGCATGTATGCTGTTCCCTTGCTTAATAAGGAAAATGTAGTGACAAGAAAAGGTACCCTTCCCCATGAACTGCATTCAAATGACTATTTTATCTTAATGAAGACATTTGCTCCCATGGTGAGATTAAGATATAAAGAAAAAAGTGCCAGAATTAGTTTTCACCTGTCAGCACATTAGCCAGGTATCATAGTTTATTAGCCAGGGGGACTTCTGTATAATGCATTTAATAGCACCAATTATAAAATAAAGTGATGGATAACAAGAGGGTTCACAGCTGCACCAATTCAGAATTAATTTGACCATTCTTAGAAGGGAATTGTATGCCTGGATCATGTGTTCTTTGTAGTGTGCTACAGTAAGACAAATTGCATTTTTAAAGGGAGGGGACCTTTTGCCTCCTTACAGCAGACCATTAGCTGTAATCTGAGCTTCTTTTTAACTACCAGGTGTAACAGGTACTCCTGTCACCCCCCCCAAAGACATTCTCTGGCCCATGCTTTGGATTGGTGAGGAGAACGAGAGTCCTGCTTCAATATTATATTGCTGCTGAGGAACGTTTTGACCATAACCATTATTCCCCTTCCCTGAATATGCCTGATTACTTCCATGGAATTAAAATGCAAAGGAAACATTCGGGTATATTATCACTCTTCCATGTCAACTTACACCACAATTCCTGTTTAGCACAATGCCTGCCCTACATGTCCTCAGCATCCAATAGGGATCAAATGCAGGAAGCATCGAAGTGAGTGCCCCCCCCCCAAATATAGGCATCCCCATCCTTCCTGTGCCAGCAACTCTGACACCTGAGCCAGTAAATGAATCTAGGTTGCCTGAGCTGTACTCAAGGCTTCATCCCTCTATGCCACAGTGCGGTCAGAAAGAAGAATTGCTGTGGATTATACTTGAGGAAACATAAACATCTTCCAAGAAAGAAGTACTGGGGGGGATAGACAGAGAGAGAGATAAGAGGGCTAATTGGAAGCATCTCTGTATTCTAGACATTTATTTCTGACCAGAATAGAATTGCTGACTCTGTGTGTGAGATTGTGTCCCTATGTTTATGGGACTCTGGAATGTTGAAAGGAGACAGGAAGTGTTTTCTATGTCCTATCTCTTTGGTGCCCATTACAAGAAGTTATTTAATTTCCTTTGGTGGGTTACAATTGTTTGTAAGAGTAGATTCTGATTTTTTTTTTTGATTTTGCAATAAAACTCTGTTGCATTCACTTGTGGACTTACTTGTTATTGTGCTCTTCCTTGTACCTCTCTCAGGTTCAGTGAACACAGAATGCCTTCTTATTTCCTTCAGTAACCATGTAATTTTATATCTAGTATTCTTTCTTAGGCAGTAGGTCTCCACACTACACTTTGATATAGTATCCAGCTTTCTCAGCAACACTTCAACAGTTTTTCTCAGTCTTTGAATCATAAGGATTTCTACATAGTTTATAATTATTGTTCCACCCAAATTTAATGTCTTTGTGCTTTTTTTCCTTTCTTGATACCTTGATCTCTTGGAAGTCATACCAGAAAAAATAGACATTCATTACTATAAGTGTGTGTGTGTGTGTGTGTGTGTGTGTGTGTGTGTGTGTGTGTGTGTGTTTATGTAAAGTGTGTTTTGATCTATCTGCCAATGTATCTATAAACATACACATATGAATATTTACATGCAAACAGATGCATGTACATGGACCTACACACACACACACACACACACACACACACACACACACACACACACACACACACACACACACACACACACACACAGTATAAATATATATATATTTGTTTATTTATTTTACATTTGTTGACCAGGATAGTCATAGTCCAACTGGATATATGTCCATTTTCTGTGGAGGCCCAGGGAGAAAAGTTTCACATACCAAAAAAGAGACAGTACATACATCACTGAGTGATAAACTCAGGCAGACATGTTTAGAAAAATATAGACAAAGAATACAGGCAGATATCAATATACACAATGTGCAGACTTAATCTGATTGGCAAAGACGTATCAGAAAATGAGAACATAGAATACAATCAGATCTCATAATTCACAATGCTTAGACATTCAAATGCTATGAGGCATAGATACTTGACTAAACAGCAGGTTGGGTAGCAAGACATGTATTAGTGAAGTTGTTAGGTTTAGAACAAGAGCACAGCCAATGAAATGTGAGGTATTTTTTGAGTTCTCTTTTAAATAGGGGTAGTGAGGTTTCCTTGGTAATGGTAGTAGGGAGTAGATTCCAGATTTTGCCGGTTGAGTTGGCAAATACAGCATCGCCTGCAGAGTTGTTGGATTTTTTGGGTCAGTATCATTAGTTTATCAGCTGAGCATAATGGCCTCATGGCACTATGAGGGGTGAGAATATTTTTGAGGGCAGGGGTGTTATCAGGTTGACGGAGTATTTTATGCGCTACTATAAGCTGGTTGAACTGTAGAAGGGTAGGATACTCTAGCAATCCCAGTGTTTTGAGGTTCTGGCAATGGTGGGTCCTAAAAGCCATGCCTGTAGTGAATCTGGCTATATGATTATAACATCCTGATAATTTGTTGAGGTCAGTTTTGGATAGATTGGTGAGGACAGGGGAGGCATACATAAGAGTAGAGAGGAGGTATGATCTTGCAATAGCTACACTAGCTAGGGGGGTGAGGAAAGGTTTGGCTCTGTACAGGGAGCCAAGTTTTTTGTTGACGGACTTAATACTGTGATTTACATGTTTATCAAATTTAAGGTTGTTGTCTATTATTATGTCTAGAATATTTGCATGGTCATCGGGGAGATAATGGTGTCATTGCTAAATTCGTTATTGAAGGAAGGAGGAGAAATTCTACAGTTAGGGGAGAAAAGTAGTAGCTTAGTTTTGTTAGGATTTAGAAGCAGGTGGCAATTAGCTAGCTATGTTTCTACCATGCTGAAAGTGGTCTGGGTGAGGGTTAGAAGTTGTGTAGGAGAGGAGGCGGAGCATATAAGCATTTAGTCATCTGCATATTGGATGCAGGTATCTCCTGGGATGGTGGTGTGCAGATCATTGATAAAGGTAGAGAAAAGAAGGGGACCTAGTATAGACCCTTGTGGGGCACCTAGGGTTAGAGTAAGTTGGGATGACAGCTTGCTCTGCCATAAGACAGCCTGCTGTCTACCACTTAGGTAGGAGTACCAAACCACAGAAACACAAGCGTAACTATCAAGAAAAATGTATGGCGCGTAACACGCGCTACACTACAATCCAAATTCAAACTGCCAAAAAACCCATATTCACAGTATGCAATTCTGCTGTTTGCAAATCTGCAATTCACGACTCACACCCAAAAATATTTTCAAGATTTATTTAAACACTGCTTAAATAGCCCTAAAACTTTTCCTAGCTTAGGTAGGAGTGAAACCATTGTATTGCACGTTGGTCTAAACCGATGGTTTGTAGGGTATTGAGCAGTAGCTAATGGTTGACCATATCAAAAGCTTTTGAGAGATCTAGGAAAAGTGCTGAAGATAGTTTATTGTTGTTACGATGAAGATTGATGACATTAGAGAAAGACAGAAGAGCTGTGGTGGTACTGTGGAATGGCCTAAAGCCGTGCTGAGAGTCGTCGAGCTTTTTGTTTTGAATAAGAAAGTGCATGATTTGTTTGTGTATGAATTTTTCCATGATTTTAGCTAGTGGTGAAAGAACAGCTATAGGTCTAAAGCTAGATAATTCTCTGGAACTCCCTCCTTTATGGAGAGGTTTAACGTGATATTTTCCATAATGCTGGGATGGATCCTTCTGATATGGATCTGTTGATCAGAATAGAAATGGGAAGTGCTATGGCATCAGCTGCTTTTTGAAGATATTCAGCTGGAGGTGGTCAGCAGTTAGTGTAGTAGGTTTTAGCTTTATGAGTAAGGTCAGATCAGGTTGGTAGGTACGGTTTGAAAGCTAAAGGTGGGTTGGGTGCTGGGTGGATCAGGGCTAGATGTGCCAGAGCTGGTCTTTGTGTCCAATGAAGTGAGATGGGTAGCTAGAGACTTGATAGTTTCAGTAAAGAAGGAGTTGAAGCTGTTTGCAATTTCTACAGGGGATTTATCATGGGCAACTGATGGGGCAGGAGTGGCGGAATGGCCTGGGTGGAGAAGATTGTTAATACCAGCCCAGAGCTTTTGAGGTTTTAGCTATTTTTTGTTGTAGGAGGGTGTAGTGATTTATTTTGTCTAGAACAACAGATTTTTTGGTCTGATTCCTTAGCTGCCGGTATCTTACTTGGTCCATAGGGGCTTTGGTAACATGCCACCTGGCCCAGGTGTTGTTTCTTAGTTTAATTTTGGTTTTTGCTTCTTTAGATAGCCTTGGTGCAACTGTGGCATTTACACGGATAGTACAGGTAGGAGCATGGTTGATAAGGATAGCCAGACATCTGGTATTGAAGTACTCAACTGCTTCTTGCAATGGGAGTCATTTCAAGACATTCCAATTACATGCTTTGAGTTCATTTTGGAAGTTGTCAAGGTTAAAGTTCATGACGTTTCTTATAGTTTTGTAGGTGGGCTGGTTGGGAATGTCTGCTTTGAGCCTAATAATATAGGTAAGGCAGTGATCACTTAGATCATCAGGTAATGTACCTGACTTGTACTTTTGGGGGTGGCTGTTAATAAGTATCCAGTCAAGGATACTATCTTTGACTCTATTTTTGCTAAATCTGGTGGGGGTGGCAATGATCTCAGTAAGCCCATGGAGGTTTAAATGGGTGGAGGGAGTTTAAGAGGAACAGGTGTTCCAATCAATGTTAAAGTCCCCCAAGACAACGGTTTCCTGGGAATAGTTAGAAGCTAGCGAATGTAAGATATTTTCTACAGTATTATCATTCCTGCTGGGTGGAATATAAATGCAGACAATGTATCTGCATTTATTTTTTTGTTTTTTATTAGTTTGGTGATGAAAATTTCTGCATTGCCAAGCTGAGGTGGCTGTTGGGTGTAAATTGCTATTGTTAGGGTAGACTTGTATAGTACAGCTACCCTGCCACCTTTCCTGGAGATCCAGTCCAGTCTAGTCTAAGGATGTTGTATGGTGGGGGGTTATTTTGTTATCTTTGGTTATTGGTTTTAGCTGGGTTTCTGTGAGGCAGAGGATATCAGGGGAGTGAACAGCTAAAAGTCCATGTAGGCTATGAATCTTGTTGTTTAGGTGTCTGATGTTGAGGTGACAGACCAGAAATGAGTTTGGAAGTCTATCAATCTGGGTAGTACACATTGGTTTGTTAGATGGTGTGCTTGGGTCTACTGTTGTGGATGGGCCAGGGTTGGGTGGATGTTTCCATCTTTCATAAGATTCATTTTTAAGTTGCTTATGAGTCTTAAAAAATTGTTTATGTTTTTTTGTAGCTTTTGGTTTTTAAGCTAATGTAGTGGTATTTAGTCAGGTAATGGTAATTGGGGGGTGAGGAATTAGGATAGGGGGTGGTTATGTGTTGGATAAACTTATTAAATGCTGGGTTGGTGTCTGTTTGAGAGTCTGGGTATTGGATTTCAAGATTCTGTACATATTCATAGGAGCTTAGGTGATAAGGAATGAATAGCAGGGGAACTAAGGATAGCAGTATTAGTGTTTTAGCTATAGTCATAGTAAATTACTAGGGTAGGGTCTGCATTGAGTGTATGTGGTGGATAAAAGATTAGAGAGAAGAGAATAGAATAGCTATGGGTTGGTTAATATGGATAGTGGGGAGGATAGAGGGTGTATCATTGTGCTAGGAGTTTGCTGGGTTCTAGGAGCACGTGTAGTTGGTTAGCTAATTAAGGGGGTGTGCCAGTGGTACTATAAACGTAGTACTATCGGGGGCGGGTGGGATATGGTGGCATTGTGGCACGCGGAGTGACAGAAGAGAGTTGAGTGGGGCTAACCCAGTAAAGCAGATGCCTACAGGCAGCATGTGCAGGTATGAGTTACAAGCACACTTTATTAAATGGATTACAAGCAAGTTTTTTTGTTTCTTTTTATATGCCCAATACTCTGTTCCTAGGCCCTACTGTTAAAAACTACACAGTTCTCTGCCTGCTTCTCAATTTGTAATTCCCTTTTGTAGCACTTAGTTTATTGAGAAATACACTGTTTGGAGGTGCAGAGCACACTACGCTTGTCTGACTGAATAGTAGAAAGCATGCTGTTTTTACCTTAACTGGGGAAGAAAGAAGGCTACAGGAAAGTCTAACCCTTCCAACCTAATGCTTATCAGCATAAACAGATTACAAGCAGGAGTTATGGGGACATTCACTAGTGCTTTTTTGGACCCAGTTTGGTTTACAGGTGGCAAAGTATTTTAGTGGATATTGACCTTATTAAAATAAGTTCCATGGTGGGGGAAAGTCTTCCGTACTTGTTGTTTTTTCCAGAATGACCCTATATGCTTTTACAAGCCTTTCAGGGGGACCCTATATGCTTTTACAAGCCTTTCAGGGTGAGGTGAGGTAGGAACACCTAGAGAGGGGATATGATTATTAGTACTATACCAAGAACAGAGGTAATGCATTCAAACATTCACTATACATGTTTATCAAACAAGTTCACGTGCACCTTTTAGTATTAGCAAACAGCTGCACACTTCAACATATATCTGCCTTAAGAGCTCAGTTAATATTCATTATTTCTGCCTGTTATTAATGCTACACCACTTGTTCATTATTTCTGTCCCTTATCAATGCCACACTACCCAGGACAGACCACTAAGCCAATGCAAATGACAACAAATGGATGCAATATCAACAGCAGTTTGCGAGTAATTTGTAGCAGCCGGTACCAATAAACATGCCTTAATTCATCAAGGTTTCAGTTTACGAGTAAATGCAGTAAAAAATGCATTCCAAAGACATGCATCTGGAGCATTTCTCCCCGGGCCTCCGCTGAAAACAGGCTCTGTGGAACCTAGTCGGACATTCCCGGTCAACAAATGTTAAATAAAATAAAAAAAAAAAATAAACAGTTAGTACATTGAGCTCAGATAAAGAAACAAGAATTAAATACATACGTATATATATTTAAAACATTAAACCACATTGCACATATAAACACATGACCACATGTATAAGCACATAAACATCGCAGATATACCCCAGGGATTACCTCAGTGTCACTGCTCAACAGAGGCACAGCAAAATAATGGGTATAGTTCCCCATACTAAAGGGTGGTGGTAAGCCACAAATATATGGCTAGGCTTGTAAATGTAAATGCCTCGGCAGCTATAGTATAATGAACCCTATACCTAGAACATATAGAAGAACAAAGAGCTTTCTGTTCTGTTTTAATTTATTGTGCAGTGCTTGCTTTCTCGAATGATTCACTGCATACACGTATCTGTTCTTTCTACTACATGTTAGGTTTCAGTATAAATAAACAAATTTCATCAAATGAAAGAAAAAAGTAGCTCTAAAACAAAATAATCAGTAATATAATACTTTTACATCTATACATCCCAGCCACACACTTTGCCAGCCAACTTAAATATTCAGCTTTATATGTTCCTCGGGCTTACATTTTGACATAATATATGTAGCCTGTAAATTGCCTTTCCAAATCTTTTCTCATCAAAAAGGCAGTGTGACAAATTGATTTAGGGATATGAGTTTAGACCTGAGTTGGAACACTACCGCTCCTATACGTATCCTGTGTGATTCTTCAAAAGATCAGTTTGATCCTTTGTGCTCCCATGGAAAACATGGAAGTAAGATTTGTTGTGGCTTTCCTTTCTGGGTTAAGCAGTTTCACAGCTAGGACCTATTCTGGATTGCTGACTGCTTTATTTTCTGTTTCATATGTGTTTGTTTTTCTTGAACTGCATGTGGCACTTTCAGTAGAAAAGAAAAAATGCATATATTTTTAAGCATATTCACAGAGTTTTGTTAATTATTTGTTTGTTTCTTTACATGAACAGATGTATTTATTGTTTGTTTAATGGGTGGGTTGTCTGATATAAAACACTTTTAGCCACTACCTGGGTCTAACGGCAAATGCAGATGAATAAAAATTTTGACAAAAAAAATAGAAGGTAAAGCAAAGCTGAGAAGAAATGGAATTAAGTTTGACAGAACAAATATGAGTATGTGAATAAAGGAAACATAAAGACATAATGTAGAAAAACTATGTACAGTATATGCACAAAATAATATGGAAGGTCAAACCCTAGTCTGGTCCCAGTATAAAAACAGTGGCAGTTTAGTGATACCAACATGGGCTACCAAAGGTTAGGTGACATTTATCTTGTATTTGTAAAACAAGCCCATTAATTAACCTGTGTCAAGAATCCCTTCAACTTTTTCTTGAAAAGCTGGAGAAGGTCCACGGAAGTAATGTCTTTGGTTAAGTGAGGTCCAGGTGGGGGTGGGGGGGGGGTGTTAGCAAAAGGAACTTTCAGAAATAGTTTGTGAAAATGAGGGGTCTCATAAGTTTGTGGAAGAATTTGAATAAACAGAGTGGCTTGTAGTCTAGTACTAACAACTTATTTGGCAGTAGCTATCATGGAGGTAACAATCCCCATAAATCCTTAGTTACCTACCTACTAACATGCCCTCCTCCCCATAGAGGCAGCTATGATACTTGGAGACCCAGATGGTTTAGGGTGCCCAGTTAGGTTTCTAAGGGCCCTAGTGGTTATTAGCCTAGCAATAACTACAAACCTACAAACCTATTAGGGGTCTATATTATAACATTGAAGTCTTAAAAATTCGAATGTTATAATATCGACCCCAATTCAGTGAATGCTTTAAATAGTGAAGCTGCATAACACCAAATACTTTCCTAGGGAAAGTATTTGGTGGGCCGTTTCTGCGGCTTCGCTATTTCCTCGACTGTGGTGTGAAGGTGACAGACCGGGTTAAGGTAAGTGTGTGAACGGACCGAGGTAAGGTGAGTGTGTGATAGTTAGGGACCTTAGGGATAGGGAGTGGGTAAGGTGAGTGTGTGATAGTTAGGAACCTTAGGGTTAGGGAGCTGGTAAGGAGAGTGTGTGATAGTTAGGGATCTTAGGGTTAGGGAGTGGGTAAGGTGAGTGTGCGTTAGGAGGGTTAGGGTTGGGTTAAGGTAAGTGTATAGGTAGTAGTGTATGTACAGTTTAGTGTAAGGTTCTGTGAAGTGTGTATGTGTGGATTATGTATTTTGGTGTGCTTGTGCTGTGTGTGTGTATTCTCGGAACAGCAAATTTTTTCCCTTGGAAAACATTTGCTGTTCTGAGAGTTTGA
>NC_056729.1:193920589-193960589 GCF_019279795.1 Protopterus annectens | reverse complement strand
GGCAAAGCTCACTGTCTTACACAACTAGTTATTTACAGTGGGAAAATTTCCCTTGTTCCGCTGCTGCTTCAATGAAGTGTGATGTTGATATTTTGAGTGTCGATGAACTGAGATTCCATGATGTGGGATTTCGATAAAGTCGGGTAGACCCATATATATATATATATATATATATATATATATATATATATATATATATATATATATATATATATGCATATTTTAATAGAGACATGCTCATGTTGACTGTATGTTGTTCCTTGAGATCATGTGTAAAGCAAACACTTTCTTAGAAAATATGAATTTAAAGACTGAATATTAATGGCATCCCGTCTAGCTGAATTGCATTTCTTAGCAAATGAATGGAGAAATTCAAACAGGCAGTAATTTCTGTCTTTTAGACAACAGCTGGCTTAAACTACTAAATCTCATTTTACTGAACACTTACAACAAGTCTAATCTTCTGCTTATTCCCGATTCTCATGAATTCATTCATTAATCTATAAATAAATTACGTACTCATACCTCTTCTTAACAAATGTGCATTCTTTCATTCATGTACCAGATGGATGTCATAATGCTTGCTAGTATCTCTTTAATTACTAATCAGCAGCAACAACGATGAGTGCACATGACATTAACTACATGAGCAGGTTGACTAGGATAAAAGCGAATTCATAATAAGAAACGTTCATTATTAGTGGTTGTCATACATTTATCAGCTTGGGAGAGGCCATCAGATTACAACAATGCTTTACACTCCACTTAATTATGGTTATAGAATACTGCAGCTCACAGATAAGTAGGGAACTATTATCGACAAGGCAGACGTCATTAAAGATTCAGGAATGAATGGACATTAACCCCAGGTGTCTTTATCAGTGACATATCTTGCTGATCATAAGCCAGTAATGTGGCACTTTAATGTGACTTTGGTTACACAGTCAGGGTTCTTATGCATCCTTTTGCTGCACCATTACGGTTGACTCTAGGGACTTCCAATCAATGCCCACTATCACTGTCAGTACTGCTAAGGCTTTATTACAAACCTGTCATCAAATCCAATATTTTGAAGGCAAAATACATGGTACGTGGTGATGCATGTAGCTTTCTCAGTGTCAGTTTCATCCTCTCTTTGGTGTGCATTTCTGCTGCTCCCAGAGAGATGTGAATCAATACAAGAAAACAGCTTGATTCATTTTAACTATAAAATATCAACAGTAATTATAAAAAAAATACTTTTACTTCTTTAAAGCGAGATACATATAAGGGCGTAAAATTGATTGCAGTTACACTGATTAGTGAATGTTTTGTTAATGCTGAAGAAGAAGAAAAATGTGAGTTTTGTTTTATATATGAATTTTTTGGGAGCTTGTATGTTATCCTTTCAAAGCACGAAGCAATGGACTGCAAGGTGCTGACAGCCTTAAAACTTTCAAAAATGCATTATGCTTTTCATTGAAGTGTTTGACAATCAGTATGCTATAAATGTAAATCCTAGATTTTGGCAGATCTGTAGCTCTAAGCATATCCTTTTTGCTATATTTTACACTTCTTATGCTTTAGATCTGGATTCATACATACTGAGAAACTTTTGCCTTTAGGAAATAAGTACAACTCTAAAGGCTTTGAGAAACTTTTTAATGTTGCCAAAATTGTGAAAATCACAAAATTAAAATCCCTCTGAAACTACAGCTGTTCATATTGAGTGTGACTGGTGCAAGCAGATAAAACTGCTGCAATTTAATTTATTTTTAATGCTAAAGAATGTACTTTAACTATATTCAATAAATAGGCTGAAAACATTTCTAGAAATGCAGTTAGAGAATTCTTCGTCTTTAACAGAGTACTAAAAATGTGAAATTTCAGTATTACCTCTGCAGCTGTAATTATCGCTAGAATTATAACCACCAGCTTGTCACTCTGCTCCTATCAAGTTAGCAATGCACATTTAAGTGAAGTAAAAGCAATCTCTCAATGGGGGGTTATAACTTATGAAATTGCACAGAGAAGCAGTCTCAGAATAAGTTACTAAAGAATGTCCGGTTTTAAATTGTGCCGGAGAAGTGTGGTCTGGATCAGAAGCTTGTTGCTGGAACACAGGTAGCTGTTGCAAAAGTCAGTGATGAGCAACATCATGGCCATGAAAATGCAGATGCAGTAGAAGTTTTTTAAAAAGTACGCTGTCTGTGACAATTTTACCACAGTCAGGACATACACATAAAGCAAAACTTTAACCATTCCACAAAATCAGAGTTACTGTAGGGATAGAGACATCTTTGTCAACTTCTTTTCTCAAAAATCTTGGACAAAGCTTCAAATAATCAGATGAAAAAAAAGCCTAAATCAGGGATACATTTTATATATTCATCTAAATCACTTAAACACTGACTGGAAGAAGAGGTTTGTAATATCATGTATTTTCTGAACATGTGTAAAAGAGCACTCTAATATCTTGCATGGTGGGCTGCATGCAATCCACAGTGATTTATCAGGTAATCAAAAAAATTACAAAGGGTAAGACAAAATATGAGGTAAATGCAAGGGCATTCTTCAAAACTAGGGATCGGAGAAGTATTGGTAGGGGGTGTAGGAGCTAGGGCTGTCAGGGAAGATAGCTGGGACAGTGGACATAATGCACATCACTGTATTCAGATCATACAGGCTCAGGCAGAAGAATGCTTCTCAATGCACAGACATTAAAAATAGAAACAAAGGCCCGTAAAAAATTAGATACATCCAGCCAAAACTGACTATCAAAGAGCACATAACTTCTGCTTTCATTTGGAATGAGGTATACCAATCAATTGCACAAGTTTCAAAAACAGAGTGACAAAAATAAAGGAAAAATATAAGCACATTTCAAAGATGCAGTGTAAAAATCTATAGACTTTAATGAACTGTTTTGCAAAATTCTACCAAGGAAGGTAATTTATTTTTGCTTTGAAAAAGGGAGATGTAAGATGGGAGTCCTCATTCTTTGAAATTATCGGAGTCACTAGTATGTTGGTCATGTAGTGTGCTTTTTCTGTGTAGTAGACAGCTTCAAAAATCACACGTGATGAGAGGAATTCAGAAAATTGTGTGAAGTAGGAAATCAAGCCTAAAAATAGTAGCATATTTTCAAAAATAGGTATAGTATATGCAGGGGTAAATCAGGCCTGAAAATGGGAACATTCCATCTAATTAGGATCATTTGAGAAGTTCATAGGTGATTACTAGGCTAACAACCACAGGGGGAGGGCCTTTTAAGACTAGCTATAGTGAGAATCAAAATTTGTAAACTGTGTCTACAAGGTAAACATCTTAACCATTACACCAACCCTCATGGCCAGTAGCCCATCAGAGCAGTACCAGTCCCCAAGAAGAAAAAAAGAACAAAACTTCAAAGAACAATGAAAATGAAGAAAAAAAGGAAGAAGCAAGACGTGTGAAAGTTATACCCAAAGTAGAATGATATGTATGGAAGCAGGCGGACAGTAAGCAGCCATCACATACCTGAAAAAGCACAACACAACTGGAAATGTAAGTCTCATGGGTTCCTCAGTAGTTTAGTGCAGAATATACACATATCCACGTCATTGATCTGAGAAGGGTAATGAACCACAGTAAGGGGATATATGGATAGAACACAGGAAAGGCTTCGACCCAGAGCAGCACTGCAAGGAGAAAAGGTTGCTTTAATAACTGTCATTTAAAGGACATCATCCCTGTTTTTTTGTAGTCATGGAAACAGAAAGAGACAGTGCAGAGACAAAAGCCATTCAATGGTAAAACCGTGGTGCAGTGGAAGAAATGTATGCCATTTCACCATCACAGAGGAGAAAGTTATGTTTAGCTGTGGAGGGCTACCTTTACATAAAATAATGCACTACATAAGGCCACTACTATTGAGTATGTAGCATGAAAAGGCAACGTCTTTCACACCACACACCTGACTAGGTATCAAAGGATACCTCCAACACCGTTGCTTCTATCTGTGCTATAAGTGTTACATCCTAAGACTGAGGGTATGATATAACACAGGCCTATACTACACATCTGCAGGAGGAGACTACATAGCATCTACCACCAGCTCACACTCTAAAACAGCTCATCATCCTGGAGTAGAGGAAGAGGCAGCCAGAGATGACCAACATGGTGGCAGCAGAAAGAACTTGTGTACCCAGCCTCTTCCTTTGTGGGGTGGCCACTTTCTTCATAAGGTAGTAGTGGAAAGGGATAAAAACATCACAGTGCTGACACTGACGACCTCTAGGAATTGTGGAAAGGGATAAAAACATCACAGTGCTGACACTGACGACATCTAGGAACTGTGGAAAGGGATAAAAATATCACAGTGCTGACACTGACGACCTCTAGGAAATGTGGAAAGGGATAAAAACATCACAGTGCTGACACTGATGACATCTAGGAACTGTGGAAAGGGATAAAAATATCACAGTGCTGACACTGACGACCTCTAGGAAATGTGGAAAGGGATAAAAACATCACAGTGCTGACACTGATGACCTCTAGGAACTGTGGAAAGGGATAAAAACATCACAGTTTTGACACTGATAACCTCTAGGAACTGTGTAAAGGGATAAAAACATCACAGTGCTGACACTGATGACCTCTAGGAACTGTGGAAAGGGATAAAAACATCACAGTGCTGACACTGACGACATCTAGGAACTGTGGAAAGGGATAAAAATATCACAGTGCTAACACTGACGACCTCTAGGAAATGTGGAAAGGGATAAAAACATCACAGTGCTGACACTGACGACATCTAGAAACTGTGGAAAGGGATAAAAATATCACAGTGCTGACACTGACGACCTCTAGGAAATGTGGAAAGGGATAAAAACATCACAGTGCTGACACTGACGACCTCTAGGAACTGTGGAAAGGGATAAAAACATCACAGTTTTGACACTGATGACCTCTAGTAACTGTGTAAAGGGATAAAAACATCACAGTGCTGACACTGACGACCTCTAAGAACTTAACTGGCTTAAGTTGTGCAGCTAATGTTTTGTACATTCCACGTTCAATCAAGCAAATGTATTCTTTGTCAGACATAGCGGATAAGTGGAACAATGCTAAAAAGTACCATTATTTCCTAGTCCGACTAATAACCCCTAATAATGACCAGGCATACACAATGTTGTTTGGAAATTTGTTCAAAATTGTGGAAGATCTCCACCTGGGAGTTCATGTGCACTACATAATGTGTAACTTTGAAACATGCCACCTGCACATTCATTGCCCATTACTTTCCTAAGGCAAGTCTACATGGCTGCAACTTCTACCTGGGCAAATACTTTGGAGGCAGGTAGCATGACCATGCAGTATGGCACACACCCCATCTTCACCACACAGATGAAACAGATTTTTGTCGTAGTCTATTTACCATGGGAGGATGTGGCAGAGATATTTGACAACATATATGATACCATACCAGATGAGGTGCCACCTGTCTTGCTCTTTTTCAGAGAAATCTATGCCTGTGTGACTCCTTGAAATGTGGAACGAGAATCAGTATGTAGCCTGCTTTGTATGCTCCTCTGAGGAATCCCGTAGTTTTATGTAACATCAATGATCTCGCACAATTCAGTCTCCCAACATTTGCAGTTGATGTGGACAGAGCTGATGCATTTCAGCAGGCATTGACTAATGCATCTCTACCTTCACCAAAGTGACAGCAGATAGCATCAAACACAAAAGAACTGCATGGGGGTGATTCAGTGATGATGGGAATGTAAACCTCTTCACTTAATTGAGGGCAGCTGCACAAAACCTGACTATAACATATTGCCCACCAGGAGCATTGGATGTGGGCATACATGGGTTTTTTGGCACCTTATTTAGAGGTTTCTGTTATCCCTAGTCTCTATTAATAATGAGACATGCACTTGTAATAGAGGACATTACCTATGGGGACATGAGAATGAAATCTCTGTCTTTCTTATGCCAGATCTGTAATTTGCATTGACCAGTGATGCATGCCTTTGTATAATGTTGCATTTGTTGCTGGTTTGTTCTGTCGTACTGCATTTATATCTTCGTATGTAGGGGGTTGAGGCTTGAGCCAGTGTGCAGTTTTGCTTCAAGCTTTGTGATCCAGGGAATAATACTTCACTGTCACAGAAATACTGAATCTTTTTTATAGGTTCATATGTTAGTATTAGGCTAATTCCCCTTCTGGACCATTTTAAGCCTTGCCAATTACCTCATATGAGAACCAAACCCTGCACCTTGTGTCTATAAGGTAAACACCTTAACCATTATGCCAACCTCCCACATGTACATGTATCCTTCTGATGATGCTAGTCTCCATCCATCTATGATATCCTCTGGTAGTTTCTTGTATCCATTCATTCTGTAGAATACTTTCTTGAGGTTATGCTATATGCTGAACATTACATGTTGTTGGTATCCTTATGGCATTTGTTAGTATGTGCATGTGACATGCCATTTGGTAGCGGCACTGCAAATGCTATTTTAAGGGGATTGCTGGGGATACATAACTGCAACCACTTGGCTATACTTGACCCTTAGGCTTAGTGCCAGTGTCCCTCACTTTGATTACCTCGTTTTGTTATGTAAGCATTTCTTTAATGTTGTTAGGCTGCAGTAATTTATTTCCTTCTCTTCACATGTCAGTTGTGCCCATGAGTAAGTTGTTATGTCCTACTCCTCATACTGGTGCCAGCTGTTTATCCCTGCAATAATGTGAAAACACTGGTATTTTTATATTATTTCACTGTGACTCACTTAAATTGCAGCTCTGTAGAATGTGTTTTTGTGCATACTGGCTTTGTTTCTTATTGTAATTTAGTTTTGTTTCAGCTTTTGTTTTTGTATTACATGCTTTATTGCATTACATTGCTGCTATGACTTTACTGAATTTTTTGTCATTGAATGCATTGCTTCCTTTTCTTGATAAGTTGATCTGTAATTCACATAGCAGTTTCTTCCTTCACATTCCTTTCATTCTGTGTAGGCATGCCAGTGATACCCTGTATCACAGACCAGCATTCATTATATCATGAACCAGGGTCCGGGCTGTACCAACTGCAGGTAAGTTCTCTCTTCTTTCCAAACATTCCCTTCCAGAAATAGGTGCTGTTCCACTCAGTGGTCACTCACTCACTTTAGTCTTGCACAGTACTTGCTCACTTTCATGCACTTTCTCAATCAAGGCATTCAAATTTCATAAACATGACATTCAATCCATTTTGCATATGATCAATTTCACATCTCTCATTTTCTCTAACATCTATGGATGCATACTTCTCTTCTGACCTATAAACACATGCATTCAGCAAGCACACAGCTCAACTACACATATAACTCAAACATACATTTCAACATTTACACATACAGATTCACCACACACACACACACACACACACACACACACACACACACACACACACACACACACACACACGTGTCTTTCTGTTCTGGAGGCAATTAATTACAACAGCATGAGAAATATACTGTTCTGTTTTAATAAATTAACACTGAGTTGTTGCTGCGTAGAGGTTTACTTCAGCTCAGACATGACGTACACAGCACCCTTTAAGATGCTTGCACTGTTACAATTCGAATATAAATTTTAACAAGAATAATTGAAAGCTCAGCAGAAATTTAAGCCACTACAGTTAGACAATTAAAAGAAAAAATCACTTCTACTCCACAAAAAAGATTTTAATAGTTGAGCGTATTTGGCCACTAACAAATTAATATGGACTTCATCAGATCCTTTAAAACCATTACACAACTACATATGTAAAGCCTTAAAAATCATATGATAAACCAATGCTAACTAAATCAGTTAATCCAATGACCACATACACTGCCTACCTTATTTAAAAATAATTATTAAATAGAAACATATGCTGAGGATTAAATACATATATATATATATATATATATATATATATATATATATATATATATTCACACACACACACAGATATATATATATATATATATATATATATATATTTATATATATATATATATATATATATATATATATATATATATATATATATATATATATATATATATATATATATATATATATATATATATATATATATATATATATATATATATATAGTTCCCCTTCAGAAGACATAAGCTCGAAGCCAGAATCTCGAGTTTTCAGTAACTCGAAATTCTGCAGGGGAACAAAAACAATTGCAAAACATTTTTCTAATGCCACCCACACCCCCCGTCTTAAATATACCAACTACGAGATCGCACTACAACGGAGATTAGGGAAAACTCCCATTCCGCGCTGTATGCAGAAGCGCACAATGGGAGAATTTCCATTCCTCCACTATAGTCTGGTCGCAGAGCTGATATATTTAAGCAGGGAGAGTGCAGAGGGATTCGGCCCCCTGCAAACATGTAAGTAAACTTGTTTTTTTTTCCCCTTCTCTTCCCTTCACAATTTTGAGTTACTGAAAACGCGAGATTCTGGGCTCAAGCTTCTCAATTTCGAGCTTTCAGTAACTCGATCTTGTGAAGGGGAACCATATATATATATATATATATATATATATATATATATATATATATATATATATATGGGGACAACTTCACATGACTGAAACTCAAAATACTGAATTTTAGTTGACTGAGACCACCACACTACCTAATTTTCAAAATACAGAAAACTCATTTCACTGAAGCTCATTATACTGAAAGCCTACAATGCTGAATTTCAAAATACTGAATTTTAAGCAATAGATGTGATTTGTGTTTCCCTTCACCTGTGACTTTCTTGTGATAAAAACAAATGACTGTAATTTAAACTGCCGACTGTCAGAATACCAATAGTAGTGTAGAAAGTAATGTTGTAGTGTTTCTAAATGTTGGTATGTCTCTACATTTTATGGGAAGTATCTAAAGTAATATGGCAGATGTTTTTCCGGGCAGTAGTGGCAGTGTGCACAGTACTGTAAGGTAAGTAAAAGGTATATGCCCTGTTTCCCCAATGTAGTGCAATCCTGGAGTTAGTACATATATATATATATATATATATATATATATATATATATATATATATATATATATAAATATATATATACATGTTGGTTTACTATCAAAAAATCGAAAATAAAAAAAAAGTGTACGAAACTTCGACTTTTAACATCGGAAATGAACATTTCCGTATGTACCTAATGTTGAAAACAGCTGTTAATTGTCAAAAATGTCGCGAGCGACATTTTCGACAATTAACAGCACTCCCACCCTTCCCTTAACTCCCTACCTAACTAGCCTAAACTCACATCTTTGCAGGGGTGCAAGCCCCCCTGCACCCCCCCAACTTAATATTCCAACTCCGAGATCGCACTACAGTGAGGAAAGGGATGTATTTCCCTAACCGCACTGTACCGCGATCCCCTTACATCAGCGAATGTTATAATTGCGAATGCACAGTCCATTCGCAATGATAACATTCGCTCACATAACCTGCCGAACTATGAAGTATTCGAACATATGTTGTTCGAATACTTCATAGCCGTGCAATTGCACGGCAGCATTTTGATAGTAAACCATATATGCATATATATAGATATATATATATATATATATATATATATATATATATATATATATATATATATATATATAGTTGTGGGATGTGGGGGCATAGACCTCACATAATTTGGCTTTATATCATCCAGTTTCTGTTAAGAGGATCAGTAATTAGTTTTTAAGTTTTGGAAAGAGTTAGTCATTAGAGTTGTAAGCGTGCATGTCTATGGCTTAAAATTCAGTATTTTGAAATTCAGGATTGTAAGCTTTCAGTATAATGAGATTCAATGAAATGAGTTTTCAATATTTTGAAAATTAGGTATTGTGGTCTCAGTCAAATGAAATTCAGTATTTTGAATTTCAGTCATGTGATATATATGGATTCACTTCATAACACTGAAATATCAAAACACTGAAACTCAAAACACTGAAACCAAAACACTGAAACTTCAAAATCTTGAAAACTCAAAACACTGAAACTCAAAACACTGAAAACATATATCATACATATACTGAGTTTAAACAACATAAATCATAGCACTTTCTACCAAGTGTATGCAGGGGGGCAAGCCCCCCTGCACCACCCCACACCCCCTGCTACTTAAATATATCAACTCCAAGATTGCATTAAGTGGGGGTGTGGGGGGCGCAGCCCCCCACATGGGGGGTGCAGGGGGGCATGCCCCCCTGCTTACACTTGGTAGAAAGTGCTATGATTTATGTTGTTTAAAGTCAGTATATGTATGATATGTGTTTTCAGTGTTTTGAGTTTCAGTGTTTTGAGTTTTCAGTGTTTTGGTCTTCTATATTATGAAGTTTTCTCATTTTCAGTGTTTTGATATTTCAGTGTTATGAAGTGAATTCATAAATATATATATATATATATATATATATATATATATATATATATATATATATATATATATATATATATATATATATATATATATATATATATATATCAAACAACATATAAAAGTGAATTTAAATTTTTTTTATGAATTCTGTATTTAATACTTATGAACAGAATTGTAAGTAATGTAAACAAATCAGTAAAATACTTGTGACTATAATAAATGCACAAATGACATACAATAATACATCCATGCAAGAATAATTGTCTACCGATACAACAAATAGAAAATCCTTATCCCTTGGATAAAATTATATAAAAATATCCCTTATAATAGGAAGGGTGCTAAGATTAAAGTTTTGTTGAATATAATTTTAAAATATCGTTAATGGAAATCAGTTATTATTTGCTTTTACAGCAGAAATTAACATGTTTTCAGCAATTTTGATAATTTGTAATATTGTGTGTGTTAGCAATACCCTCGTGAAGTATTCTCCGCTCTTGGCTATCCCTCTTTTTTCTTCCAGTATGCCCCACCACAACAGTTCCTGGGATCTTCATTACCAATATATTACTCAACATTAACTCATCTACATCTATGTACCTGTATATAAAATATTATTTTGAGTTTCCTTTAAAAACTATGAACTGTGCACATATACTGTAAAATAAACATTCTAAAATGTCTGAGATGGTGTAAGTCACATGTCCAGTGCTGATGACTGCTTCAAAGCCGGGTCCCTATATTCTGCCTCCTACAGGTTGTTTAGGTGAGATCTATGACTCGCATACAAGGCATTTTCAGTCTCCACCCTGATGGACCTCCTGCATATCCACAAAACAATCAGCACCATAATTACCCATTCTAATGGCTTAAACATTGCTTGTGATATAACAACAACATGCTGGAGAGACTGGTATGTACCCCAGAGGGGTTCAGGCACTTAGGCAGCAATGCATTTCCTTGTGATACATTTGGTTGGGGATACATTGCTGAATTGACATTCAGCTGCAGAGGAAATATAGTTGTTGTAAACACCCTGTGGGCAAAGAGAAGCACAAACTGCCATGCCCACAGGTTTAATAATCAAATGCATGGGGGCAGAAGAAGCAATGAATGTTATATTCAGTGTACAGTGCATTCTTATGTAACTACAACATGTACTTTAGAAGTGTGCTACAGTCTTGCATGCTACTATAGTCACATTTATATTCCAGTAAGCACTTAGATGATATTCGCTAGATACTGTGAAGGGGTAGTGGTCCATACACACACCAATTATAAAGGCACTGCCCATTGTACACTGCATTTTTACTGCCGCTGATATGCCATCTGGCCAGCTTGCTGCTGATGCCTGCCATACTGCCTACTGTCTCATGTTGCCTTGTGGGCCACAGACATTATTTTTTCTTCTGTGTGTTTAGTTATTGACGTTTTGGGCATGGCACTTCATTCTTCTTTTTGTCCACGGGGAATTTACAACAGCTATGTTTGTCTACAGCTGAATGCCACTTGTCTCAAATCGGATGTACCTCAGGGAAATACCTCACTGCCTAGGCACCTGAACCCCTCCTTTGTAGGCATTTAAATTTAGAGACATCTGCCACACAGTATTGCTTTTTTTGTTCATCATTTTAAAATGATATAATATAATAGAGTATAATAGCTTTCCAGGAGGTGACACTTTTAGATTCATTGCTGTTCCCTTCACATCTAGCAAGTCACCCAAACTGCAAGCAAGTTCCTGAACTATATTAATCTTTGATTTGCTCTTTTGCTGTATTCTCATAGCACCCTGCAACACTCACTCAGGGAGTCATAAAGATTTCCACCACTCACATTAAGGGCTGCAGTAAAAAGGCATTGTGTCAATTATGTGGCGATTTCTTATTCAGAATTACATCAGCTGCAGTGATGAAATACATTATTTAATTTATATGATAATTACGACAAATACAGATAAGCACTTCCTGTAGCAGTTAACAGTGGTGGTGGCCAAGTAGTGTTAACAAAGGCACCCTTCCCCTTCACTCTTCCACACCCAATGCACAATGCACATATTCAAGCATACACATAAGTCACATATACCATACCAGTCCCTGTGTTGTCAGAACATCCCTAAAGTCTCCTTTTCTCTGCCCTTGTAAATCACAATGGAATTCAGTCAGTCATTAAATCCAAACATTACAGTTTCACACTACTTATCCTTAGAATAATCCATGGTAGTGCAAAAAGCTGATAGACTTGCAACTTTGTAAGTTTTTAGGAGGCATATTTAAAATCTATCTCTAATTCTACTACACATTATGTAGCGGAGAGGATTAATGATTCACTTAACAAAAAAGTCCAATTTTACACAAAAAAGCCAACCAAAATAAGGCAGAAGTCTTCAAATAAAGTTCAAACAAAATTTTATTTGTAAGTGATTTCACAGTCATTAAAGACTGCTTCATCAGACGGTATTCAAGATTAAAAACAATTTCCTGTATATAAACAAATTCAAATTCCTAATAATCTAATCACATCATTTGAATCACAGGTAACCTACCAACAAAATAAACTGAATCACGCTATATTTCATGTGTAATCACATTAATCTAAGAAACATCAAAAACATTAATACTACATATTCTTAGAACTATATAGGTATCTGTATTAGCATTAAATAAATAAATAAATAAATAAATAAGTAAATACTACTGCATATATAAATAATATGCATAAAAATTCTAATTATTTAAAAGAACATCCGTAACACATTTGCGGAACATCAGAGAACAGTAGCATACACTCCACCGGATTTACTAATCTTCCATGTAAGACTAGATTAGTCTTGCATGGAAGCGCCAGTTTAAGATTATGATGGCAGCGTGCCATGCATATTAATGAGGGTGCGCTGCCTCAACTCTAAAGCTTACATGGATCGTGGACGAGTTTAGGGGGCGTGTCGGACTGCCGAGCAGTCCAAATATCCACACCCCTGCAATGAAGAAATGCCGCAACTTCACATTTAAATGAGCGAGTCCGCTCATATGTGTACAATGTAACACTACACTCCCCCATATGTTCAACAACTAACAGAATAAAAAATAAAAATATATATATTTTTTATCTTCCGATATAGCTGCACGTAGTTGCGTGGGTTTGCCCATTGCTTAGCTACAGTTACAGCAGCTTAGACACCAGAAGAGGATAACAAGAAAAAATATATGCAAATTAAGCAACATACCGATGGTGTAGTGGTTAGAGCTTTCGCACAAAGAGGAGGCATTCCCAGATCATGTCCTACTGTTGCACGTTCCATTTTCTGTGGGAAATCTGTATACAAAAACATTTCCTGACATGTTTTTATGTATAAATTTAGTAAAAAGCATTGAAATGTTAAATTTAGTAGTGCATGAACTATATATATGAAGGTGAAATGTTTATGCATTTTGAGGCATGGGTACCTTATTTTAAGCAATATAAAGCACTGCTAACCACATATTACCAGTATTGAGCATATTTAAATACATTTGCGCGTAGCTGCGCAATGCTAAGGAGGAGAAACACACGTTCACCACACGTTACTGCTGATTACTTTTGCGCAACTCCTCGCTAACCAGCGCAACGTCGGGTAAAGTCGGGCAAAGTCGTGCAAAGTTGGGTAAACATGCTCACACCTGCTTTATTGTTCTTTAATGAGTCAGTTCTACCCAGCAGGAAAATAAAAAGCAGTGACAGGGCTCGAACTCAGGATACTGTGCACTATAGTCACAGTACTTAACCACTAAGCCATGATAGCATTTCACAAACATGCACTTTCAACAGAGACATATCTATCAAAGAGATTTTAAACATTGCCACCATCAGCTAAGCAGGCATGCCCACAGCTGAGATTTTTCAAAACTGGCCAATCACAAATAAGTGTGGGAAATGAGGCATATTTAATCTCCACAGGAGGGAATACTTGCTATAACAGGTTGTAGCTTCCTTCTGCAGTCAGTATGGCTGGTGTAGGTGAGGGCACTTGGTTTAGAGTGCAACGCTGGGGCATCCAGGAGTCCAAAATTATGGTTTAGCTCCTCGTCCACAAACATGAGCAAAGACTCCTGCAGGGCCAGTACCAGAATACCCAGCATAAAATGGAGGCCTGGAACAGTCTTGCCCATGATCTCGCCAGTGCCACTGATGTTCCTCAGACTGGTGAGCAGGTCAGACACCATTATTCTGACCTGAAGTGGCATGGGGGATGAACTGGACCAGTGGATCCAGGAATCCCGTAGGATGCCTAATGCTCCAGTACTGAGTAAGTAGCCATTGTATTAATTAGTTAAGAATTGCCATGCTTGTCTATACTATGGATAGGTATGTCTCAATATCACTGCATTTACGTTACAGCTGCAGGTAAATGGGATATGAATCTGCAAGCCCAAGAAGATAGGCTGCAAAGGCTGAGTCGTGAGGCAGGTTAGTAATTATTCTGCATGTACTGTCATATAAAATAAATGAGAGAGCCTTCAAAAAGTGTTTTAACCCAATAAATAAAGGTGTAATAATCCTTTAATAAATGTATAATTCCTGGAGTGCGTCTGTGTCATTTTCTTTGATATGTTGTCATACTGTTGCATTCTACAAATAATAGTGTTGTATTAAGCAGTGTCAACCCACACTTGGGTAGGCCCATATAATGTGGATGAAGGGAGTGCCAGTAGCTTTTATGCATATTTACAGCCCTCAACTGTTGGTTCATGCCCAGCATGTACAGGTTAACCTGACACATGAGTAGCTTGGTATTGTGTTCCCCAGAAATGTCAGTGTGCTGCCAGAAATGTAGGGAGCTGTTAACATATAACTGACACTTTTACCTGAGCATATCTAGATAATTATATGAAAGTAGAGCTGTCAGTGTAACATCTTAGCAGTAGTGTGTGTGTGAACAATTCTCAAAATATGTTGCAGTAACATCTGCATCTTGGACAGTTTGTATGTAGGATACAGCTCATGTATATAATGATCTAGCAAAACTGAATTGCACAATATAAGGACATTGGGTAGTGTAATAATACATGTAATGGATATATAACTGCAGTTAATAGGAATGTAGTGAAAACTAGAAGGATATATAAGTTGTTAATTGAGCTATCTTTTTCCACCCTACTTTATGTGCATAAAAAATGCAATTCCACACCTCAATTGGTATGTCTAATCTCAAAACATTTGTTGGGACATATGTCCCATTGGTTTATAAATATTTGCATTTATTTCTATGCATGTGCCCTGTTAAAATACCACAATATTGGTGGCCTGTTGCCATCAATGAAACCTGCATACTGTTGTAATGTCCACTATTGTTCTATATATGCCTGTGTTATGCTTGCTTTTCAACTGTTGAAAATCTGGTGTGTTGAGTTAATGGGAATACTTCTGCATGCTGTTATAACTAATTGGGAATGCTGTTGACTGTTACTAACCCATATCTTTATTAAACTCTCCAAAACATAGTTCATATGAGAAGGCCAGTCCCAGCAGACCCACCTGTCCCACCTCAGCTGGCCATGGCACTTGGCACCAGCAGATCCAGTGCCCAGCCTGGGACCTCCTACTCTGTTGGCCCTGTGCCACCTTCGGGTGGAAGTGCTGCAGGGGATGGGTCTCACCCTTCATACGGTCCGGGCTGTAGTGCATAGAGAGATTGAACATTCTGTTGCAGAACCTCTACGCCAGCTTGAGGCCCGAGTGGCGCAACTCATGGGTTAGCCTGCCCCTCCTACACAGCCCCCAGCACAGCAACCTTCTGGGCCATGAAGGTGCAGTGGTGATTGCCCATGGGTGGGGACCTCAGTCCCACTGTTTCCATCTGGGGGCTCATGGGCTTGCGATTTCCAAACATCCCTCCCCATCAAAGGTGTTCACCCACCACATGTGTCATATACCACCCCTGTATGCTTCTTGTTTGTCTTGTCTGTTTACCTCACCAACCCACCTCCACAAATATACCTACTTCCCCTACCCCACATTCCACTCTCACCTGAAAAAAAAGGGCACTCTGTTCCCAAAAAAAAAAAATATGCCCCATACATAGCTGCCCATTTTGCACACATGTCCACTGGACACATGAAATGTTGTTTAATTGGCATTACAACATACTTTGTTGTCCTCACCCCTCTCTCATGGGTTGAAGGGTTCATATCTTCCATACTGTCTTTCCCTCTTTGTGCCCCTTTTTCACCACTTTCCTATCTCCCCATTTTTCTTTTCTTTCAAAGAAATTAGCACGAGGGTGAGTGGGAGTAAGCACTATTAAGCAGTAGTGAGCGGGTTTGCGCTTGTTTGCACTTGGCTAACCAATGCGAGGCATTGTGCAAACCCGTTCACAACTGCTTAAAAGTGCCTTAGTCACTCTGTATGTGAGGGCCCTTGTTCTGCTCAGGAACAAAATAAAACACCTCTTTAAGTCTCGAACCCCAGACCTTGCACACACTACACAACCTGAAGTACCACTAAGCCATGGTAGATATACATTAAGCTAGTGCTTAAATAATTAGAGCATGCATCATAATGAGTGAATGCAAAGGAAAATTAGGAATACCATACCACACAACTTGTTCTGTGTATGTTGACCAACAGTTGTTGCAGGATTACATTACATGGCTGTGATAAGAGAAGCAGCCATTCTAGCAGGAAAAAGAAGTTATGTCTTACCATAATGTTCCATCTGTATTGTTGATCCTCGTTCAGTCATTACGCATGGGTATCAGTTCCGACCTCGGAAACGAGTCAGCCATATTCCAAGCTCACTCAGCTTCAAACTCTCGAGCTAAACTCTTACCCACAATCCCCCTCTCCCTGTTACCTCAGATTGAGTTTGCAAGTCAAAGAAGGTAGAGGCTACCTCTGGTCAAATAACCTAAGAGAGCCGGATGGTGAGATCCACTAGAAACCACAGGAGGGGGAAGGAGGGAGGGTCGTAATGACTAAACAAGATCAACAACACAGATGGAATGTTATGGTAAGACATAACTTATTTATCTGATAGTGTTAATCCTCGTTCATTCCTTACGCATGGGACAGAGTCCCCAGCTACCTCTATTTCTGGGAGGCTCTCATGAAAGGACATTCATGAGCACCATAGAATCAAAAGTTATTCTTCCCCTGGAGGCCAAATCAAATTTGTAAAGATTTATGAAGGTATGAGGCATAGCCCAAGTTGCAGCTGCACAGATGTCATGTGAAGAAGCTTTGGCATGGAAGGCAGCAGAAGTTGCCACCAACCTTGTTGAATGAGCTTTCATGGCAGTAGACACTGAGATATTGCATTGTGTATAGATGAAGGTCACACAGTCCTTCAACCATCTAGCTAATGTGACCTTAGCAACAGCTGATCCTAATGTAGGTCCAGAACAGGCCAAAAATAACTGGTCAGATTTTCGAAAGGACCTAGTCCTGTTTAAGTAAAAATGGATTTGCCTGTGTATAGCTAGGGATTGGCCAGGGAAACAATCCCTGGAACCCTAGTTACGCAGACCCCCTCTGCCACAAAAGGAGTGTCTTCCTTGTGAGTTTCCCCCTCTGCTTCTAGGGGAGAACTCGGCCTGTGTGTCACAGAAATGACCCTGAGATTTCTTGAACCATATCTTCCCAATCTTTTGGTTTCAGGAGAAAGCACATTGGGGGAAAGAATAGTGGAGACCTATGGCAGAAAGGGTCTTACCGTCCTGTTCACATCTGGCCAGTGTGGTTTTAACTTTGGGTCCAAACAGCGAGGAGGCCTCAGTGGGAGTGTTAAGAAAGGATGCCATAAAGGGTTCCGCGAAATTGCACAAGTGCATCCAGGCATGTCGTCTCAAGACCACAGCTGAACCCGCTGCTATAGCTGTTCCTACTGATGCATGCCTATCTGGCTTGGTCTACTAACCTTCAAACCTGGGTTGACCCTCTAATATACTTATTCATAATCCTGTCCACCCTTGTCATACCCAGTGCAAATGTTAACATAAATTGATTAAGGGTAGAGCTACAACAGATCCTGGAAACTCTCACCCTATAAGCCAGACAAATGCTATCTGGAAGGATATGGAGCACAGCATTATGGAACTCATTAAGAGACATTATGAACCTGCAAACACTGCGCCATACCCACTTAGGTTCTCTAAAGGCCAGATCATGGCTCCTACACCTAGTAGACTTCAAGCCAGTTAACAAGGCTATAGGTTAGGGAGGGGAGGTCCACGTAGCCAAGCTATAGCTCAGCCAGCAATTCATATCCATCCCACATTCTGGTATTATACATAACTTCAACAGACTGACCATAAACGACTGTTAGATGATGGATTGACAACTCACACACAGATGTAGGATAAACCGTAACATTTGCAGCCTCCATGTACAAATCTATGCCAGTAACAAGTGGTATTCACCTGCACTTAGTCCTGGGACAACTCCTGTTTGGCATATAGTTTTCTTAGGTACAGGCAAACATAGTAGGGATATGTCTGCCCACGTTTGATGAAAATGCATACTGTGGGCTATACTTTATTCTCCAGATGACGCACACACATCCTCCAAAAGGGTATCATAGAGACAGGTACCTGGTGTCAAAATCATGCTATACAGCTGTAAGCCAAAGAAAGCATAGTTATCCACTTTTTGAAAACAAAGTATCCGCAGAGTACCACATAAGTAGTAGCCCCCAAAATGTGGAACAGGCACTAATGTATACATAGAGCCATGTGTTTAGTCATCTCTCTTTTGATAATCACATTATCAAAGGGTTTTGAAAATCCCTCTGTGGATCACGTAAGCAATAAAGGGTTTGCATGCAGATCAAAAGAGGTTGTTGCACACCTATAATGATTAGTCATCTTTGCTAGACTTTGCTTGCTTTGGAACAGGATTCAAATATACCTCAAGCATAAACCCTCACTCACACTCTTCAATAGAAACTGTGATGAGTGGATGTGAAGCAGAAGACGTAGACCAGGGATCACTGCAGTGGCAAAGCTTGTCACAAGCATACAGAAGTGACCTAAGGTCTGGAATGCACCAGCATGCTCTGGCAAGGCTAACAGATGCTTTCATGGAGAAAGCAGAGTACCCACCTATGAAAAAATTGAGGTCACATATATGTATATGGCTTTGCCCCACAGCTACCTTACATGTGTTATGCACATACAGTTGTCATTGTGATATGTAATACACTAGAAAAATCAAAACCTACTCCACATTGACCAGTGGTGTCACACACTCTCACACACCTGGACCCAACTGGAACACACACAGTTAGCAAGTACAGGATTTAAACTCCTACCTACCTACATTATGATACTACAGCAGTATGCATTCACAAAACACACTATACACATTACTGGGATTTCACCTTCCCACAGGTGTATTTGTAGGATGGTGACATCATCAGACTTGACAAAGACGAGTAAATCACTTTTAATGGGTGTAAGTAGTCCCCACAAAGGTTGCTCTCTCTCTTCCCAGGGAGAGACAGACACACACAGTCGGCAAGTGCGGGATTCAAACTCCTACCTAACTACAGTATGATAATGCAGAAATATGCATTTATATGATGCACTGTATACATTACTGGGATTTCACCTTCCCACGGGTGTATTTGTAGGATGGTGTCACCTTCCCACAGATGTATTTGTAGGATGGTGACATCATCAGACTTGAGAAAGATGAGTAAATCACTTTTAAGGGGAGTGAGTAGTCTCCACAAAGGTTGCTCTCTCTTCCCAGGGAGAGCCAGACACACACAGTCGGCAAGTGCGGGATTCAAACTCCTACCTAACTACATTATGATACTACAGTAGTATGCATTTACACAATACGCTATACACATTACTGGGATTTCACCTTCCCACAGGTGCATTTCTAGGATGGTGACATCATCAGACTTGACAAAGATGAGTATATCACTTTTAAGGGGTGTGAGTAGTTTCCAAAAAGGTTGCTCTCTCCCCAGGGAGAGATAGACACACACATACACAGTTGGCAAGTGCGGGGTTCTTAATCCAAACTAAGTACTTTTTTACACTTCAACAAGCAATATGGAGTTACAGGATGCAATACAGACATTACTCGCTGACAGTTTGCCCAAAGGTTTTTTTCACATTTGCTAACCTCAGCAGGCTTATCATACTAGGTGTATTGTGAGTGTATTGTATGCATAGGCCATAACCATATCATATATGGGTTGATGCAGAACATGCTGGCACACACAGGGTCAAACTGGAGGCTAAGTTCTGTTAACCCAATACTGGAAAATACAGTCAAGAGGAGAAGAGTCATACAAGCACAACACCAACAGTCTCACATAGACCTACAATATAAGCACCAGCAAAACACACACATAAATACACATTAACATACTTGGAGAATACAAATATTAATCTGAAAAAGAGAAAGTGTCTTCCTAAGCAGACAAGCAAGCAACATGCTCCTCCAAGCACAGGCCAGAAAACACATAATACATCAAAGCAGTGTGCCTCACAACAGGCCCTAAGGCAAAACAACATACCTAACACACTAGTAATAGGTGACTCCATAGTCAGGCACACAGATGTTCCACTCACTAGGCTGGACAAGGGGAAGGTTACTGTCAGTTGTCTGTCAGGTGCTATGATCCTCCACATAAGACAAGCACTTACATCACTCCAGAACAGGTACATATATGACGCGGTCTTTGTACATATCAGTGTGAATGATCTGAGACATACCTCCCAGGACAACATGACAAGAGATATATAGTAGCTCTATGATCATGTAGCCCAGGCTGGTATGACCCTGACCTTGAGTAGCATCTTACCTTCACCTACATGATACTGCAATATAACAAAAAGATGATAAACTTCAACAATTGGTAGAGCTTCTGGTGTCATTCAAAGGGGATCCAGACTCTGTCTGCCTGGGATGACATGATAGACATGCCTCATTGCTTTGCTAAAGATGGTTTGCACCTGTCAACCCTATGCTTCTGAATACTGGCCAAGGCTCTTGCTGTCCCCATATTAAGTTTTTTAGGCAAGGCTCAAAGGACAAACCAACCCCCATAATGAACACAAATAACCACAAAGTGAGCTAAATGCTACTCAATGCCAGAAGTCTCAGCCTCCAAATGCACACACTTGAGGCACTCCTCAGTACGGAGAATATTGATATCTGTGCAGTAACAGAAACCTAGTTCAAGGCTCCAGAGAGCACACCAGCACTACCAGGATGCTACTTATTCCATACCTTTCGGCATCAGAACCTGGATCATAGCACATAGGGTGGGGATGTATCCATATTCATCAAGGATACCTACACCTCTCTCTACATCCTCTCTACAGGATATGTGCCCATAGAATGTTTCATAGCAACGTTCTTCCCACTCCACAGGGGTGGGGCCACAACAGACCCTTTTCCCGTTCAATGAGCCTGATGAGTCTGATCTGCAAGGCAATAGAGCCAATCATAATGGAACTCAACAATAAAGACATTGGTAACCTTCACACAGTTAAGCACTCCCAGTTTGGCTTCATCAAAGACAGATCATGCCTCCTGAACTGGGTGGATTTCTTTGAGACAGTTACCCAGGCTACAGATGATTGAAAGGAGCTTCACACAGCCTACCTATACCTTGCTAAGGCCTTTGACACCATTCCCCAGTCAGGTATCAGATGAACTCACCAATCTGGGCATAAATCCATACACCAGAAGATGGATTGCAAACTGGCTCACAGATAGATCCCACAAATTAAGAGTTGTTGGCTACATGTCAGACTCTAAACCGGTAACAACTGCTGTCCCCCAGGGTCCAGTCCTGGGGCCCCTCCTGTTTGGTATATACTTCTCAGAAGTACATGCCAACACACGAGGGTTGTGGTTGACTAAGTTTGCTGGGAACTGTAACGTGTGTGCCGTAATAGATTCCCCGGATGACACAAATATTCTCTAGAAGGGACTCTATGCGACAGATGTGTGGTGTCAGAATCATGGTCTCAAGCTCAATGCGAAATAATGCATAGTAATCCCCTTTGGGAAAAACAAAGTACCCACAAACTACCACATAGGTGTTACCCCCTAAATACTGACAAGGTAATAAGGGATCTGGGGCCACAAGTAGATAGTCATCTTTCCTTTGACAACCATATTGCCAAAGTGGTTAGGAAATCCTATGTGGCCCACCTAATCAACAAAGAGTTTACATCAAGATCAAAAGAGGTAGTGGTGGCCCTCCACTCTTAAGTCATCAGACCTATCATTGAGTACAATGCACCATTTTGGATGTACTCGACTAGGCATATCCAGCAGCCGGAGAGACCACAGAGGTACCTCATCAAGAGGATTACTGGCTTCAAACAGTTGTGTTATGCAACACAACTGGAAAAAACTAAATCTGTTCTCTGTTGCATACCTCCTACTCAGAGGCAAACTCTGCCTAACATACAGAACCATGTCCAACACATAACTGTTGAACATGCTCCATCTAAGGAAAACAAAATTTAGTCACACTACACACTCAAGGGATATGAACCTCATCACAACAATGAATACAACATGCTGGTGGGATAGATTACCATCCCAGAGACTTGCCTTACTGTGGAACATAGTCCCAATGTACATAAGACAGAGCCCCTCGCTGACACTCTTCAATAGGAACTTTGATGAGTGGATGGGCAACAGACAATTCACGCCAGGGATCACATCAGCAGCCTCACTAGATAGGGGCTTAGGGTGCTAACTATTAGAACTAGGGCTTAGGAGACTAACCAATGGGGTGGTGAAAGCTGCTCAACTTGCCTAGGCTAATATATGCCTTCGTGAAGATAGTCTACTACATACCTATGAACCTATGTGACAGGTACATGTCTACAGATAGTAGCTGTGTACTGCATTGTACAGTCATGTTGTACAGCAGGCACATGCACCACATACTCTGTAATGCTTACAGATACTGTTGGCTCTTATGTACAGTGGGTGAGATGTGCACATCATGTCTTTTGTGCCATTGGAATGTGTGCTGGGTGAGACAGTCCTGGATGGCTCCTTGTCATGGACATCCTCTTACACACATCTCTGCCCATCCACCTTTGGCTTATTATACTGTGTTCCCCCTATATATATAGGTACATAGGTAGGTAATAGGCTATCTGCCTGAAGGCATATATTAGTATGGCCAGAGTGTGCAGCTATCACCACACCTGGGATTAGTTCCCTATGTCTCTGTGTAGTAGAACTGATGAAGTGATCCATGGTGTGAAAGTTCAGTTTCACATACACTCATCTAGGCTCACCTGGAAGAGTGTCAGTGAGGGACTCAGCTTAATGAAGGTTGGGAGCCTGTTCCAAAGCAAGGGAAGTCTGTGAGTTAGTACTGTATCCCTCCAACATGTTCTATTTATTGTTGTGATGATTATATCCCTAGAGCATGTGGCAGAGTGAGCTTGGGTTTACTTCAGATAGAGCATGTACATCAGTTCTGAATTGGACATGGACCTGTATGTTGTGCAGAGATTGCCACAGTAGACGGTATGCAACAGAGTACAGATTGAGTTACTTCAGTCTTGTTGCATGGGGCAACTGTTTGAGGCCAGTAATCCTCTTGTTGAGGTACTTCAGTGGTCTTTCCAGCTGCTGAATGTGCCTAGTCAGATACATCACAAGTGTGTCGTGGTACTCTCTGATGGGTCTAATGACTGATGAGTAGAGGGAACCTCCTTTGACGTACATGCAAAGACTTTGGCAATTAGTGGGGACACATAGCATGATTTTCTAACCAGTTTGTGAATGTGTTTGTGAAAGTAGAGATGGCTATCCACATGTGTCCATAGATCCCTTATTATTACCTCCATATTTAGGGTGTTGGCACCTATGTGGTATTTGTATGACTGTAGCTCGAGGCCATAATTTTGACACCACATCTGTCTGACTGAAACTGTTTTTATGGATGTCTCTGTCATCCCAAACATTGATTATGACAACCTTTTTGCAGTCATCCACAAACTTTGCTAACCATAGCCCTCGTGTGTTTGACTGTGCTTCTGAAAAGTATACACCAGACAGGAGGGGTCCCAGGACTGAGCCATGGGGGACAGCAGTTGTTACCAGCTTACAGTCATATATATATATATATATATATATATATATATATATATATATATATATATATATATATATATATATATATATATATATACACATATATATACATATATATATATATATATATATATATATATATTTATAGGTCTACTTCATATAGTCGACTCACCATTTAGTTGACTTTTATATCAACAAGACAATGATGTTGAAAGTTTAAAAACACGAACACCCGGAACATTATATTTTCTCTCTGGGTAAGTATTCTGTCTTGATTAGTTTCTTCCATTTTCATTAAATGTAGTAATGCATTTTATTACACAAACTCCACTATACTTTGCCAGTCAACTACATGACCTATAGAAAATATTAACTTTTTAAACTATCTAAATTAATATTATGATATTCTATACCTGCTCATAACTCTTTTTATTAAACATCAAGAATCTAGAAAATAAATTATACTCACTGTTACACATGCACACACACACACACACACACACACACACACACACACACACACACACACACACACACACACACACACACACACACATTCTTCAGTTCTATGTAATAAGAGTAATATAAATAAATAAATCATCAGATGAAGAAATATTTTGTGTGTTTATTGTTCTGTCAATAGTGTCAAGATGTAATGCAAAATATAGACTTCAGGAACAGTTGCATTCTACCATAATTGATAAGGTTAACACTAAAATTCTGATTGTGATTATATGCATTCCATACTTGGCTAACAATGAAGAAAATGTATCATCCAGGCTATATAAAAGAAAAACAAAATAACTTTGGGATAGATAGATAGATAGATAGATAGATAGATAGATAGATAGATAGATAGATAGATAGATAGATAGGATAACAAGCACTAAACTTCTCTTCTCCTGAAGCTCTCAGCTCCTTGAAAAATCAATTTGACTCTCTATATCAGTCAAATTTGCAGCACAAGAAATCTTGAAAAAGCCAACATTTATTGGGGGGGTGGGGGGGCAAAGGCCCAAAGCCATGGACACATTTTAAACATTGCTTGTATACTCTTAGGAAGTTGCTAGAATCAAATGTTTTGTGTTACCATGCATTTCCTGAAAGATAGGAAGACTGAAACTTAAATGGCTATCATTATCTAGTGAATTCCTTTTTCACTGATTTGCCAGAAAACCACAAATTTTAAGAGGAACAGACCAAAAGTATGAGACAAACATTCCAGATATTCTGTGAAAATCTGGACAGTTGTGAACTATGGACTCAACTCCTTGAATGACAAGTGGTGGTATGGATAGAGAATTCAGGCTCTTGTACCTTGTACATAAGGTACAGGGTTTGAGCTTGAGTAACACTAACCACCAGGTATACCTAATTGGGGCATCTTACACAGACACACACACACACACACACACACACACACACACACACACACACACACTTGGGACACCATCTTACTCAGAGACACACGCACACACACACACTTGGGACACACACACACACACACACACACACACACACACACACACACACACACACTCACACGCACACACACACACACACACACACACACACACACACACACACACACACACACACACACACACACACACACACATAACAAAATTCTGTGGAACACACACACACTTGGTGCCCTGGAAGTGTCTACACACACACACACACACACACACACACACACACACACACACACACACACACACACACACACACACACACACACACACACACACACACACACACAGCAAAATCCTGTGACACACACACAAGCAAAATTTTGTGACACACACACAGCAAAATTCTGTGACACACCCACCCACGCACCCACCCAGAAGCACTGCAAAATTCTGTGACATACACTACTTGCCCAGAAGCACAGCAAAATTCTGTGACACAGACTCACCCAGAAGCACAGCAAAATTTGTGAATTGACTTACTTGGAGCCACAAGAGCAATAAGAAGCAGCAAAACACATGCTCCATGAATTGAAATTCTCATACTCGAAGCAGAAGCAACAAAACAAAGCACAGCAAAATTTCATCAATTCCCCTCAGTTGGTGAAGTAGCTATATTTAAAATAGTGTGGGTGTGTGGGTGTTCAGGAAGAACAGGATGTCTGTACGACAATGCATGCACATGCATAGATGTGATGTGACCGGACCAGCTACAGGACTGTTCTTAAAAAAGAACACACTTAGAAAAGATTTAATTAAACTATTAAAGTGCCACCCGGGACGGACCGCCCGTCTTATCCCCCCAGCTACAACACTGCATACTTGTGAAGCAGAATTGCCCCAATTTCAATTCAACTGTATCTTGGATGATTGGATGGGGAACAAGAAATTCTTCCCTGGCTGGGTACCTGTGTCTGTAATGAACACAGACAACCTGTAAATGGTTCATCTCCCAGGCCCCTACTTGCAAATGTTTCATCTTCCAGCCTCCGCTTACACTTATTAAAGGTACCAGAACTTGTCAGAGATTTGAGATGCATGGTTAGGCTTAAGAGGGCTCTTGTGGTCATTAGTCTAGTAGACAACTATGAACCTATTCTCAAATATAGCAAATTGCAAGATGGATTGGTGGCTATAGATTGAAAGTCAATATCCATTTTATTTTTTGAAGAAACTGCTACATTGACACCATAAAATAGAGGACAAAAGTCTTCCTTCTAGTTAGAAATGAGAAGATAACCCTCAAAACAATTAAGTCTCAATGAAGACAGCAAGAAGGACGAGGATAAATAAATATTCGAAGTAAATCCTTTTACATATAAAATTATTAAAGATTAAAGATAGTACGTATAATATGAGGCCTTTCACCTTGCTTGTTCTAATCATCTAGTCAAAATAATATGGCGAATATTTCTATTAGGCCATTCTGTTTCCATATCTTCCATATTGTAAATTTCTAATGATGGATTTAGAAGAAAATAAACTTATCAATAAATGTTTCATGCACCAGTCTAACCTGACAGTTTTTTTCTTGGATTAGCCAATTTTCCTTCTAGCCTGCTGAGGTGGTGTAAAGTAATTTACACTCTAGGATGTTGATGTTACAATAGTAAGGATAATATGTTTTATCCCTTGTTTTCAGTGAGGACTTATAAAGCTGGTTGCAAGCAGGATGCATTATGTAGAGGAGCTTTGTGTTTTATTTTTATTTTGCTTACACATTCGCTAACTTGGTAGGTGGGCTTATCCAAATATCCCTTCAACAATGACCTAGGCTGAGTTTTATAATACAGCAAGGTGTGTGATTACAGTAGTTAGATACATGGTAATTCATTAGCGTAATAGCCCTATACACTAGTCATTAGTTTTACATGCATTGCATGTTTACATAAAACAATAATACTATTTTAGTTACAACAATTGTTATGCCAAAAGCAAAGTACCCATTGGGCTTTCTTTATCTTTCATGACAATTTCCTTGCTTTCTCAAAGCAGTTACAAATCGTTTTCATTAGTTTTTACAGTATTGGAATGTGCTATACTGAGAAAGTGATAGACTTTTTAATTTGTGTGCTGAGACTTATTTAGCTATCACATGTTGTGCTTTCCATGAACTATACTATGTGAGAGAAAAATAGAGTGAAACAAGAAAATAAGAGGGTGTTAAATTATGTAGTAATAAAAAAAAAGAGGTTACATAATAGTCATGGGAGCATGGGAGAAAGATGCTTGTTAGTTTACTATTTTGTAGTTGTTTATAACTGATATTCTAAAGCAGTCATAGCTATGTACTATGCCCATATTTACAAGATTACAGTATTCTGTTTAACTGGGATTCCTAAGGGTGAAAGAGCCATCATAGGAAAAGGAATTTAAAGTGGGCATTTAATCCTGTATATGTAAAGATGTTAAATGTATGTATCTTTTAGGTGCTTCATCAGGTTTCTCCTAAATTGTTTATATTCTGTTACATTTTCTATATCTGCTGGGAGACTGTTTCATTTGGCTCGACAATATTCATGAAACATTTTTCTTCTACTGCTAGACTGCATGTTAGCCTTTGGAAGGATAGCGTTTCATTGCTTTGTGTTCTGATATACTAGGGGCAGCATTTTGAAACAAGTTTGATGGTTGGGAATGGAATGGTTTTCAGGCAAAACCCTAAACATGAAATTTGAAGGTGGAAGGGTAGCCCACGTTGTGAAAGGGAGGCAACTACCTTTTTGTTGGGATATGTGCTGATTTCTCCTACTGTGAGTGAGATATATGAACCTGCATATGCAATTTATGGTTCTTTCCAGATGCAGTATGCTGTGTGCTGAAAGCAATGCATTTAGAGGAAGGGAATAATCAAGTCTCAGTAGGAAAACATTCTTAGCTAGGGCCTTTCTTGTTTAGACATTAAAGTGATAAGAGATGCAATAGACTACACTTAGTTTTGTGAACTGACCTTTTCATCGTTGAGGTCAGAGTGCAACGAATGTATAAAAATGAGTATTGGGTGAGGCCAAGATACTCATAGTTATCAGATTTACAATTAGTTTAGCAGATGCTAGAATAGACAAAGAGTTACACTTCTTAAGATTTGCTGTGTGCCTAATAGCATGCTTGCTGATTTGCTGATATGCATCCTAAGCATCCTATGTGTGCCTATTAGTAAATTATTGTCTTTCAAATCATTCCGTCATGATTTCAGGATTTTGCCTAGAGGGTTAGTAATAGCTTGACTGATACCTTCTAAATCAGAACATAGATTGACCTAGATAATTCTCTGAAGACCATTCACAACAAAGTTATATCTCCTTAATAGATAATGAACACTGGCTTCATTATGAATAAGCAACACTGATTTAGAGAGGTTAGTACCATAACCAGAAATAGTCTAAACTGAAGAAGGTAATTTCTGTGTAGCCAGGAAAAAAATGACTCCACAATCAAAAGTGTTAAAAAATAAAGTACTAAAAGGAAAAAAAAAAACACTTTTTGAGATGGTTGCCAGCAAACAACACATTTATGTTCTTCTTCTGGCTTTTCCTGTTTAGGAGTCGCTACAGCAGATCACCTGTCTGCTCATGAGTGGCAGTGGAGTTTTTGGGATGTGGGAAGAAACCGGAGCAAAGCTACGTGACCACAGGGAGGACATGCAGACTCCACACAGAAAGCACCCAGCCAAAGATCGAAAAAGAGAATCTCTTGCTGGGAGGAGGCAACGCTAACCATTGCATCACCGCGGCCACCCAAACAACATATTTATGTTAAGTGTTTTTATTCATAACATCAAACTGAGCTTCATCAGAAAACGATTCCTTTTAGTAATTTCTGAGTAGAACAGTTTTGGGTGAGGTCAGTAAAATTAACCAATATGTTGTCTGAATAAGAGGAGATAGTCATATAAGCTAGATAGTGGGGACAACATCAACATGTCAAAAATAGAGGCAGATAAAACCACCAGGAATAAGCAGAGAGCTAACTCAAAAAACAAGTTACACTGGTGGATTCATAACATTAACACAAGGCATAAGAGAAGCAAGAAAAGCATGGCAAACATTAGGGGGTGTAATAAAAGCACTCTCGTCAAGCTAATCAAACAAGTAAGAAGGCATATATTGCATACCAAAGCCAAATTTGAGGTAAATCTGGCCTTTCAGGCCAAGGACAACCACAAGGCCTTCTTTAGCTATGTTTGCGATCTCAGATACAATACACAATTGTTTGCAGAGCTCATTGTTAATGATGCCACCTACACTTAGCCAGAAGATATAGAAAAACTACAGGCAGATACATCCAGCTCCAACTTTATTACTAGGGAACAGGTCCTCAATATTTTCTCTATACGGCCAACTACACTGCACTGATGAGCCCCAACAATATCACAGGTGTCTTCTAAGTAGCAAAAAACTTGACCTATCAGTCCCCCTGGGAACACTTTTTAAATATAAACTCCAAACAAGCTTCATGACTCATGAATGGAGAACAGCAACAGTTATCACTTTGTACAAGCATAGGCCATCTGTGGACCCTGGAAACTACAGAGCCAAAAGTCTCATTATTCTCATATTCAAAACCATGGAATGAAGTAAAATGGAAATGATCAGTAATGACATAAGAAACCTCTGGGCACTGGACTCAACCCAGTCTGCTTTTGTCAAAAGGAGGTCATTACCTACTCAACCTGATGGACTTCATTGAAAAGGTCACCAAAGCAATGGACAAGAGCAGAATGGTTCACACTACCTACTTTGACTGGACAAGGTATTTGACACAATACCCCACTAAGGCATTGTTGACAAACTCAAGAAGTTAGGTATATACCCGTATGCCACCCATTGGATAGCCTGCAGGCACACAAACAGGACACAAGTATTTGAAATTGAAGCATTTACCTCTACAAAGAAGCCAGTCACTAAAGCAGTCCCTCAGGGATTGATCATTTTTGGCATCTACTTCTCTGAAATCAAGACCAGTATTACAGGCCTCTAGCTGACCATATTCACAGATGATTGCAAATTAAGAGCAGTCATAGAACTCCCTACCAACACTAATGCTCTCCAAGAAGGGCTGACACAGGCAAATAACTGGTGTCAAAGCTATGGACTAAAACTAAATGCCAAGAAATGCATAATGCATTCTTTTGGGAAGTTGGCCACCATTGTTAACTACCATATTGACAACACATGCCTAAGAGTTAACCCAGTAGTCAGTGACGTTAACCCAGTAGTCAGTGACTTGGGATACACCTAGGAAACAATCTAGCCTTTGACCATCATATTTTAACTGTAGTGAGGAAATCATTCTATGCTGGGTAACCTTTAAACAGAGGTATGCCATCTTGGTCAAAGGAGGTCATTGGTCCACTGTTTTCTGCACTCATTAGACCTATCATTGAGTGCTGTGCACCCCATTTGGTATGCACCTATCCAGGACCATCCAATAATTGGAACATCCACAGAAACATACTCAAAACAACTCTCACTTTAACATCACAGCAAAAGACAACACCACTATATACCCAACTGAACACACCAAATTGCTAGGAGTGGAAATAGACAATAAACTAAAATTTGACATTCACATATCCATGACCATAAAAAAGTCCACAAAAAACTAGGAGCGTTATACAGAAATAAGCAACTTCTCACCAAAGCAGCAAAGATTTCAATAGCAAATTCCCACCTTATCTCCACCCTATGTTATGCCTCTCCAATATATAACAACCTAAGGCAATGCGATCTAAACAAGCTAGAGATCTGCTACAACAAAATTGCCAAATTCGCCACAGGGGCATCCTACCATAGTCACCACTGTCTCTCACTTGCTGAACTGGGCTGTCTTGAACTCCCTCACCTCCTTCAGTGGTATCAACTATCACTCGCCCACAAACTAGTAAACCATCCACTAAATGTCCCATCCCTCCAGAATCTACTCCAACCCTATCGCACCACCAGACCACTAAGATCCAGCAACAAAAATCACTTGCAGATCACTAAAGCCAATAACTCTGCTGGAGAAGCACTATTCTCTTGCGCCATAGCCAAATTATGGAACTCCCTCCCACTCACAATTACCTCCGTACCATCATGTACCCACTTCAAAACTTTACTAAAAGTGGACCTAAAAACATGCTGGCTATGCCCTTGCAAATCCCACTCTAATATCACCCACCCCATCCGACCACTACCTTTCTTTCAACCCCACTAACTACCTTGATTATAGCAAGCTCAGATGCTCATAAGCCTAGTACTTATTATACAGCAGGAACTTCTTATTGTAACATTTGTTAATGTCTATTATGTACTTCGCAGATAAAGATTCTAGTTGTTTACTGATGTACTATGTTCTTCATCTGTAAATGTTTGTAATCAATTGCTATGTTAAATTGCTAATCGCTATGTAATTCAATGTAACTACTGCCTGTTTATTTTAACTGTGGAACTTTTCTCCCCGGGCCTCCGCTGAAAATGGACCTACATCCAGTCGAACACTCCAGGTCAACAAATGTAAATAAATAAATAAATAAATAATAAATAAATACAATTTCCTCACTAAAAGAATACATAGCATAAATCACATGTCCTATGTCAACTGCCTCAATGCCCTCCATGCATTCTGTCTCCTACGGGCTATTTATTTTATTTATTTAACATTTGTTTACTGGGAAAGTCCGACTGGGACAGAACCCATTTTCAGCGGAGGTCTGGAGAGAAATGCTCCAGTTGCATGTCTTTGGAATGAAACCAGAGCACCCAGAGGAAACCCAGACAAATGTAGGGAGGACATGCAGACTCCACATGGAAGGCACCCCAGCCGAGAATCAAACCAGAGAACCTCTTGCTATGAGGTGACAATGCTAACCACTGCACCACTGCATTGCCCATACCCATTATAACAACCCCCCATTAAGGGGAGATAGTTGCCTGGCATACAAGGAATCTTTGGACCCCACTCTAATGGACCTTCTTGCACATCCACAAATAAACAGCACAGAATTATCAATTCTAAAGACTTAATCCTTGCCAGTCATATAAATAGGACCTACTGGAGAGGTATGTATCCATGAGACTAGTATTTCTGTAAAACAGGCTTTCCATCAACATGAAACAGAGTATCTCCCTAACCCAATTCAAATGTAACTTGGATGACAAGATGGATAATTGGAAATTTGCCACTGGTTTGGCACTTGCATCTCTAATGGACACAGGCAGCCTGTAAATGTCTCATCTCCCAAGCCACTGCATATACTACAAAGGGTACCAGAACTTGTCAGAGATTTTGGATGCAAGTCTCAGCTTAAAAAGGCCCCAGTGGTTTTAGCCTAGTAAATACCTATGTACCAATAAGCGATAAAACAAAAAGAAAGTGAATAGTGGTCATTTTTGCTTGGTATACCTTAAAGAGGGAATAATTTTAGAAAGGAAGTTTCTTCTCTTTATATAGGAAATTTGAATAGTGCAATGAATTCACTAAGAATATGAGATAACTTCATGTACTCAAAGACACAGGGCCAATACAGCTCAGCAGTGTCTTTTCCGCAGCTATTGTAATACTAAAGGCCTGTATATCATATTTCATTGTGATATGAATATTCAATAAGTCCATAGTAGATCTCTTTGCAGCAAACCTGCCTGGATTAATATGGATCTAAGAAGGAATAAACATTTCTACAAGTGCACAGGGTTTGGTATGGATCAAAGAAAGGAAACTATTTTCTACAAATGCACAGGGACTGGTATGGATCAAAGAAAGGAAACCATTTTCTACAAATGCCCAAGGATTGGTATAGATCAAAGTAGGAAGAAAACTTTTTAAAAGATGCACAGGAATTTGTATGGATGGCTGGTATGGAACATGGAAGAAACACGTGCATTGTGTGTCCAAATGAATGCAGACATTTTGCAATTCATGCTCATCAGAGACATGGTTATATATGAGGCAGGAGTGAAAGGATCTTTACCTGTCTTTTCTTTTCCCTTCCTAGAGGAAAAGACCTGCTTCCAGGAAAGAGGAATGATGTATTCAAGGGGAGTATAATTAAATAATTTATATACAATAGTTCTTGTTGTGCTGGGTGTATTCAGCATACCGCTGGGATGATTGTCATTGTTAAGGGCTTTATTGGGTTCAAGCTAGCTAATAGCATGATTATCCCCCAATGAGTCTGTTGGCATACATAGAGGTTCTACTTGTGTCAGGGATAATTGGGTCATCACACATTTCTGGACAAAAGACTAAATAATTAACATGCCTGAGTGACATTCAAGTGTGAAAACTGACTAAAACAATTCTCTAAAATCTCATAAAATCATTGTGTATGCCACATGAGTGCACTATCTGTTGACCAGGCTATGTTTGAGATTCCTTGTAAAGTTTTGTATTCTTCAGTGTTTTATTCTTATTCTATAACTTTTGTTAATTTTCATTTAATCCATTTTCTAATGACTTATGTGCTGGATTCTTAGCCTTCAGAAAATGTTCTGATGTTTCCTTAATCTCAAGTTGTTTTAAAATTTCCTTACACATGAATTCCCGATAGAATAAGATTAATATTACACGTGAGCTACCATACTTGCATATGTCCCATAAAAATTTATGGTTTGAAGTGCATCTCTATGAACTTTTAAGGAGTTTTCTTCTGCTAAGTTTTGAGTGATATGCATTAACCTGGTAAGTGTTTAGTGATAGCCCATAGTTTATTCCCAAAAAAGAGGGTGATAAATGTATGCATTAACATCCTATTGGGTATTTAAGGAGGATGAGGAGAAATGGATAAAGTACAGGTACTCTGAAAGAAGCAACAATCACAGACTGGATGGGAGGACCCCGGTAGATTTGTCAGTAAAGCTTGTTAGGTGCCTTTTCAGCATCTATAGTAATGGTAAAGGCCAGGGGTTACAATGATGTAAAATGCTTGGGACTTTTGATTTCTCTGAAGCACTAAAGTCCATTTTCTAGGTGAAATTTAATTAATCAAGTAGAAGAATTGGGAAGGGCTCATAGAGTTTGCAACTTTTCATATTGAATAAACTTGTCTATGAGTCTAGAAAGGACAACAGCACATGAACAGACTGAGAAGAAGTGTCCCTGTGTCCCATATGCTGTATATGCAACTAAAGCCTCCTGGCATGATTATATTTTCTTGCACAAAATGCAGATTTCTTAAAGTAAACTTAAAAAAAAAAAAAAACAAGAACAGTGACCAGATGACTCTGTGATTGAAGGGTTCAAAGGGATCAAAAATTATGTGCGTCAGGTGCCAGGTAAGGGTTTAAGCATAAAAAACTATGATACACATAGAAAAGTATACACAGTAAGGATATGTCAATCAAGGTAACCAGGAGAAATAACTGACTGGGAGTGAGAACCTTTAATTTATCCTTCACAATGAAAATAATAGTTGATTCAAGAACATGTTGGTATGCAATTTATAAAGTCGGTAACAGATGTAGATGGCTACTTTTACACCAAAGGAGTTGACATACAGGCACACTTTACCATACATAGTTGTTTTTTTGTTATTGTCCTGAAATTTTCTTGTCATTGGGGGTTAGCACCAATGTAATATAACTGAGATTGCACTCTCCCAGTAGTAGAGGTCTTGGTTATTATGGTTAGTCCTGTCCTATTTTGCTCATTTCTTTTGTGTCAATCATGGGGTAGTGTGCAGGTATGGTACATGCATTCTCTGCAGTAAGCTATACCCTCTGTTTATTAGAGCCCTTTCTTGCTTTCCCTGTGCCACTAGCTGGAACTTAATGTTTTGGGCATCTGTGTATCTGAGATTTGCTATGATGGTGTGCAGGAATGTATTTGAACTTGCTGAGATCCCTCATAAAATCCTCCAAAGCTAGTTACGAAAATAAAATTTCCAAAGATTCTAAAGACAACCACAAGGCATTCTATAACTATGTCAAGAATCTAAATGGCAATGCTCAGATCTGCTCTGAGCTACAACAGAATGGCATTAAATATACTGATCCCAAGGATATTACCAATATCCTGGCAGATCGATTCAGTGCAAACATCACCCGCCTCTCACCCCCTAAAGGGCCATCTCAATACCGAAAGACTGTCAGTGTCTGGTTATAACAGCCACACAGGTAAAAAATGCACTCTCCAAAACTAAGAATACAGTATCCATGGGATCAGATGACATCCTGGGCTGTGTACTACATGAACTACAAAATTAACTGGCACCTCACCTAAGTGTCATGTTTAGTCATAGCCTCACCTCAGGCTTCGTGCCCACTGAGTGGCACACAGCTACAGTTATCCCACTCCACAAGGGGGGATCCACCTTGGATCCCGGGAACTACTGCCCCATCAGTCTGACATGCCTGATCTGGAAGGCCATGGAATGTATTATCATGGAACTTATAAACAAAGACATTGGCAACCTTCAAACACTGGACTCCATGCAGTTTGGGTACGTGAAGGGCTGATCTTGTCTCCTGAACATGATTGACTTCTTTGAATCAGTCTCCAGAGCCGTGGGCAAGGGTAAGGTGGTCCACACAGCATATCTGGACTTCGACAAGGCCTTCGACACCTTACTGTGGAATCATAGATAAACTTATTAAGCTGGGCATTAATCCCTATGCCACTCGATGGGTTGCCAACTAGCTTACTGATAGAATGCACACTGTAGAAGTAGCCAACTCCAAATCCAGCTCTAGACAAGTGACAAGTGGAGTACCTCAGGGTTCAATCCTGGTACCGCTCTTGTTTGTCATCTACTTCTCTGAAGTAAAGGCCAACACTAAGGGACGCTGGCTAACAAAGTTCGCAGATGACTGCAAACTGGGAGCCATTATTGAATCACCAAATGATGTGGATATTCTACAAAAGGGCCTTACAGAAACATATGCTTGGTGCCAGAGCCATGGGCTCAAGCTCAATACCAAGAAATGTATAGTTATCCCCTTTGGGAAAAACATGTACCCGTAAATTACCACATAGGTGGCAGTACACTAAACACCAAAAGTGTGATAAGAGACTTAGGGACACAGGTGGACAGTGGTCTCACCTTCGATAAGCACATCACCACAACAATCAGGAAATCCTTCTATGTGGCACACCTCATCACTAAGGGCTTTTCATCCAGAAAATAGGGGGTCATTGTCCCACTGTACTCATCCCTCATTAGACCCATTATAGAATACAAAGCCCTGTTTGGTATGTACCTCTCAAGACATCTGCAACAGCTGGAAAGGCTGTAGAAATATCTCACTAAAAGAATCACAGGCCTAAAGCAGATGCCCTACGCTGTTCGTATAAAAAAACTCCACCTATACTCTGTTGCATATCGTCTACTCAGAGGCGATCTCTGCTTAACATACAAGGCCATGTCAAACCCAGAGCTGTTGGATATGCTACACTTAAAGAAATCCCAATCCCTCAGAAACACATGCTCCAGGGATCTAAACCTTGACATCACAATGAACAAATCATGCTGGAGGGGTAGGTTCCTGACCGAGAGACTCCCCAGACTCTGGAATAGACTGCTCATACATGTCAATCAGAGCGCCTCTTTGGCCCTCTTCAAAAGGAACCCTGATGACTGGATGGGAGATAGGAAATTCACCCTGGGGATCACGTCAGTCTTCCTGCTAGACAGAGGTCCAGTGAAGTAAATACTGTGGGAAGAAATATCCAGGGAATTGTTATGGCGAGGCTTGTATAGGCCCTAGGGCTGATAGCATAGTACCAACCTATGAACCTATGAACCTATGAACTTATTTCTGTAGTGAGCAACCTTTTTTACCACCCTAATCATTTGTTTTAATATTATTTCTGTGTAAGATACATCAGTCACACCTGCTGATACGCTTTCCTTTAGTTGATACTGTTCTATGTTAGATAATCATCTCTTACCTACTGTAGTATATCGGGCTACATGCACCAACTTGCTTGAATTCAATTGTGCTGATAGGTTGGGGAGACCTGAGATTTTTTTGCCTTGCTTCCCCTTAGTGTCCATGTATCTGTGGGCTGATTACTTTCCTCAAAAGTCACTTCAACCTATACAGCAGTCAGAAAGCACAAACTAATATTTATAAATATGAAAATATAGATGATAAAATTAAAAACTCTTCATCCTAACAACATGTATTTCAAAGAATGTATTAAATGCTAGAGGTTAGCCCAAGGAATTCAGTTTTGGAAATTTCCCAGAGGATTAAATGTTGACTCACCTTTCTACTCTGAATTAACTGATTTTTTGAGAGAGTAAGTTATGAGATTTTGGGTCTCTTTGTATACGACAGAGTCCCAGATAGAGAAACTGGATCATGAAGTTAATTTAATTAATGATTTTATTACCAAGGATTTTTTGAGATATATAGAATAGACTAGAAAAGCATATCAACTTTCCAAAGGTAAAAACTATGGCAACAGTTTGATATATCTGTGTCCCAAACAAGTCAGATTTTTTACATTGGACCTGGCTTTTGAATATACTTCTCAGTCTAATAACATTGCATCTTTGATGCAGTGCTTGATAACAACAATGATTTCTTATACTCCAAACCTCTGGAGAGGTCCAAAAAGATTGCAAGACAATGATAATGACGTTTGATCAATTAGGTTCAGGATTTAACCAATTAAATCTCAACCAGAAGTGGAAGAAAACAAGGAAGGTCTATTGGACTCTGACTCATCAACAGGCACAGCACTGAATTTAGGTGTTTACCAAAATATTGTTATATATGAGAAAGGTAATTATATTTTTTATTTATACAACTGAAAGTTTCTTATACCTATTTTGGACTACTCAGCAAGGAATGTGCATTTACACCAACATGATGACTGAACATTAGCAATTCAGGCTCTATAGCCATAAGTTGAACTTGCCTTTGCTCTTTGACAACTTTAATGGGACAAATAGTACTTTTAATAATACTAGACTGAAGGAAAGGCATCTGTTTTAATCCTTTGCATCAAAAGAAGCATAAACATGAAATTGCTTAAAACAGGACAAGTAAATATTTCTATAATGTAAATAGGGATGAGTGCAATTAACTTCATAAAATTACTAATGACAAAATTGCTGGAGTTATATAAAAATGAATAAAGGTGAAGGGACAGTTTTAAACTGGTATTCATAGTCCAGGGGTTCACTCATTCTTAGCAGTTATCTCCAAATAGCTCAGCTCTACCTATATTTAAATACATTAATACCACCCAGACTTGTGTTGGCTGCAGCAATGTGAAAGTTCCTGTGAGAAAATCCCTACTTTAGTGAAACGATTAAAGTCTGAGAAGTTATGGTTTAAGTATGTAGAAAGTATAAGGTGAAAAATGTAATTGCTTATACGATTTGGAAATATTTTTATATTATGGACGAACATAGAAGTACTGAGAGATAATGAATACAAGTGGCACTGGCACACAGTTTAGCTTTTAAAGTAACTTTTAAAAAACATAAAGGGGTTTTGTATATTTTATTCAGTTGTGTCCTTATGCAGATACCCTGATTGTGTCAATGAAAGATGGGAAAGTGGAAGATAGGAAATAATGAAAAATGGGAGATACAAAAATAGGGGCACACAAAAGAGGTGCATTAAGAGGGGTTTGATGGAGAAGGAGGGAAAGGAGAGTTTCTGTATTTTGGTACGTAACCCCCCCCCCAATTTTTCAAATATTTTTTTATATAAAAGGGTAATTTGGGAAGAAAGTAGGGTAGACTGTGCAGGATAGAGGATTAGGGACATAGAGCAGTAAAGAGGAGTTGCTCCCAGGAAAACTCTGGTCCATGGAACCTAAAACATTTCTACTGCCTGATTGTGATGCTCTGGTAGACCCAGATGTTAAGTAGATGGAGGCCTTCAGTGGCTCAGCAGTCAGATCCAACTGGGGCAGAAAGCATTGAACCCATTTTAGAAAATCCCTCCTGGGCCAAATATGTTTCTCCACTATCTACTCTACCACATCTTCTACCTAGTTGAGAAGCATACAGTCTGTGTGGTTTGCAAGTCTGCACCATGCCAGGTTGCCCACAGGAAGAGGCCCACCATCCAAACCCTGTGAGGACATCTCTGAACGGGCAGAAGTAGCTTG